>NC_135533.1:188544393-188850529 GCF_045843805.1 Urocitellus parryii | reverse complement strand
ATAAATAGCAGGGTCTTACACCAAGTGAGTTCAAATCAGGTCAGGGTGTATTGCCACTGAGATTGGAAAAACATTCAGTGTTCAAAGCCTGTTGGGGTTCAGAACAAAGGATGAAGACCTGTATTTGATTGTTTGCTTAGTGCTGGAGGTGGAACCCAGGACCTTACTTATGCTAAGCACACTTTAAATCGTGCACCTTCAGAGCCTTGCATTTTCTTGTGTGGGGCTGATGAGATTTCTACAGCTCCCATATGCAGACTCATCATGGGATCCCCTACCTTGAGTCAAGACTAGTTGTGGATTTGAAGTGAACTCTTGTCAAAGTCTGATGGGCTAGAATATGTATGTTTTTAGGTCAGTGGGTCCTAACCTTTGCAGCTCATTAGCATCATCTGAGATTTAAAAAATTCTGGTTCCCAGATCTACCCCAGAACAATTAAAGCAGAATGCTGGGGTGTGGGGATCACTTTTCAGAGATTTCTAGGTTATTCCGATATGAAGCCAAATTTGGAGATTTGTGGCTTCAGGTAAAGGGGAAGTTGTTGGGAAGGATGCTGGGCTGTGTCTCCTCATCACAGAGAACACTGGGTGTATGTGGACAAGACACTTAAAAACCAGAGCTTTGCATCTGCCCTGCATTCTGGAGGCCAGTGTGAAGGTGGGCAGGGCTACTGTTACCCTGCCGCTTTGGGTAAAAAATTCACATTCAGAATTTGCTCTACATGGAAGTGAATTCGGGAAGCCACTCAGCAGCCCTGCTTTATAAAAAAGTTAGGTGTTTTACTCCAAACCTGGCAAGAAGACAAGGGACCAGGAAGCAGTCACAGTCACTTTTGAGTACTCCTAGCTCCCTGCCCACCCCAGAACTGTCCACACTCCTTCTATAGTTGTTCTCAAGCATCAGAGAATGACCTAAAGGTGTATTATGCTTTGTTTGTTTGTCTTTACAGAAAAGCAAGTCTGATCTTGGCCTCTTGGCACAAGAACAGTAAATAAATAAAAAAGGAGATTTAAATCAATGAATCAGACATAACTTTTCTATGTTTATATATGAATATACACCAGTGAAACTCCACATCATGTACAACCACAAGAATGGGATCCTAATTAGGACAAATTATACTCCATGTATATATAATAAGTCAAAATACACTCTACTGCCATGTATATCTATAAAGAACAAATAAAAAAATCAAACAGAACCTCATAGGCACTCCAATCCAGTTCTTTTTTTTTTTTTTGTCTAAAGGAAATTATATTCCTTCTATACAGGAAAGGGAATGCACTACTATTTAATTCAACACTAAAATACCAAATAAGCATTATTTTTCTAATTATATTTCACTTTTATGTAATGTGATGAAGGATAATTTGTACTACACAGGATGTAGATAATCCTTTTATTCAAGGATTTTAATTTATTCCTTTTTTTATTAGTTGCTCAAAACATTACAATGATCTTGACATATCATACATTTGATTCAAATGGGGTATGAATTCTTATTTTTCCACGTGTACAGATTGCAGGATCACATTGGTTATACAGCCACAATAGAGAGAGGTGATGGGAGGGGAGGGGAGGGGAGGGTGGGATAGGAAGGACAGCCGAATACAACAGACTCTAGTATGGCAGTATGTATATTCAAGGATTTTTATGGCCTAAGAAGTATGGGAAAATGTTGGGTTAAGCAATGATTAGCAGATTTCTTTCCTACAGGACTTTTAGAGCTAAGTCTAAAGTTTCTAAGAATAAAGAATTTTCCTAGTAGAAAATAAAGGAGAGGTTTTTGTTTTTTTTTTTTTTGTCTGTCTGTTTGTTTCCCCCTCCCAGGATCATCTCTTGGGAGTAGAATGGAAAATGCTTTAGGATGAGGTATTAGATAAGTGTTGGGACTTATAATAATCTCTTCTGTGATTGTCAAAGGTCATACTTGAACCAATGACAATGATGGGTACCCTCCAGGAGTTGAGAGCCTGGTCAGACTCTCCCTGATGTCCTAGATCTGTGATGCTCTCTTGATCCAGGGCCATGTCTCTGCTCTCTTTCCTGGGACCACTAGTCAGAATACATGGAACGAATCTGGCGAGCTTGTTAATGCCTAGATATTTATAAATATGTAAATATTTCATCGCTGCTGCTTTCTTCTCTCCAATGCAAGCTCCCTTGTGAAGATATTTGTACTGACAGAGCTCAAATCCACCGGCACCCCCACATCTGTCACTGTCTTTCTCCTGGAATTTAATTGGCAAGAGTGACTCCTGGGACCTTATTTGTTAGCAGTCTGGGAGGGACGCTTTCTCTAAGGGTTCATGTTCCCAGTGATTGATTTTTCCTGGTGGTGCACAAGAGGGGCTTCTAAGCTGAAGCCCCTCATACAGGGCTTGCCATGTCCCCACATCTTATGCCAGGGATGTCTCAGGATTCTGGATAGTTCTTAACTTAGCACATTGGAAGATGAGTGCTTTTAATTTAGTTTCCCCACACCTATATTTATTACCCCACTAAGATGGTATTCATTCTTCTGATCTAAAGATAGAAGGCTTGCTCGGGCTGGGATGGAGGACTTACCAATGGGGAGAAATAAAGAAAAAAAATTGCAGGAAAAATTTTTTTTTTCTGTCAAAAATTTGTTATTTTTTCAGGCAAAATAAATGTAAGTTTTACTTGGACTTCACATCTTTCGTAGTCACATGGAGTCAGACTTGGTGATTCCCAGTCACTTAGCACTTTGAGGTATGCCAAGACCTAGTAACTTAGAAACTAGAATTCCTGATAGCTTTGCAAGAAAACAGTGAAGAAAAAAAAATCATTCACCTAAAAAAGAGACAAATCTGAAGAATACATTGATGGCCAACATCAGAAGCAGAAGAGTGTCGATGCAAATCCAACTTCCAGGCCACATTTTTTGCCTTTCGGTTTCTTTGCTTAAAACTGAAGGCAGTTGTGTGGAATCTGGCATTTCGAGGTTTAGTTTTATTAAGAGCCCCCATTGAGTCCCTGTGAGGGTAGATTATTAGAAAGGGAATTACCTGATGGCTTGAAATCCTCTAAGACTGCCTCCCATGCCCACCAACTTCCTTTATCATGTTAATATTCCTTGATATAAATGGGTCTCCTTGCAGCAGCTTTGGCTCTTTAATTCTATGCAAGAGATCCATTTTCTGCTTGTCACCATGTTTAATTGTAGCAGGTAGCTTCCCTACCACAATTCTGAATAACCATTGAACTTAACTTTGATGTGCATTGTTCTCATTTTTCCATTTATTAGCGAGCATATTGGCTCTGCCAGAGTCATATAATTATCTTCGTGTCTGCCAGATTAGGGCATATGGTGTATTATTTTGGGAAGGCAGATAATGCTCCCATTTGGAGCAGTATCCGGGCAGTCTGAACATGCCTTAGAAAGGGTTTCTGTATAAATTAATTTCCCCTCTCAACTGTGTAACGACAGTATATTAATTTTTTGCTCTTTGAGGCATGCAGACTTAACTCGGAGAGGATTTTATAATGGTCTCCCATGATACCATTGGTTCAGCAATTTGAATATTTTAGCTTGGAGTATTTTTTTTTTTTTAATTTAAGAAAGTAAGCTGACAATCTGGTGTCGCTCTTAGAAAAAGGCCACAGAATCAAGAGTATTTGTCCTAAAGAGAAAGAAGAGGGTTGTCAGATGCTTGCTACCACTTTCAGAATGTGAGGCCATGGGTCTAGGAAGAGGAGACTGATCACCAGAGGCAAAGATTTTGAAGTGTCCATCAGGGTTTCCAGCTGGACCCCTCCCTCTGGCCTCCCTCTGGAGTCATGCAGCTAGATACCTGCCTAGCACTTTGCAACTCAGGGATTCTTCCTGAAGACTCCTTGACCTGAAAGAAATGGATAATATTTTTAAAGGTGAAGATGGAGTGTTTTTTCTTTTCTTTATTCACTGAAGTTCTATGGTTAAAAGAAAAAGGTACGGTTTCTAAAGGTATGCAGGCTGCAAAGCTGACCTACTTTTGCAGGTTTTCTTTTTAAGATTTTTGTCTCAGTTCAAGGAATAATTAGAGTAGATGGTCTTTGAGGATGCCCCAACTCTCTGATTCCTGATTTCCACCATCACACCTATCAGGACTATGGAACAGGATCTCAGGGAGCCACGGCTCTCAAGCTTGGCCTGCATCACAATCATCCAAAGGTCTGTTCAAGCAGATGGCTGGGCTGCAGACCCCAGCTTTCCCATTCTGTTGGTCTAGACGAGGCTCTGAAAAGTTGCCTTTCTATCAAGTTGACAGATGCTACTGATGTATGTGGTCTGGGAAGCATCTGTTGAGAAGCGTTGGTGCAGGTGGAAGCTAAGCACTCAGACTCTGAAGTTGAATTGCATGAGTTCCTATCCAGTGAGCACCTTTCAAGACTGTGATAACAGGAATGTGTGCAGAGCAGTCTTTGCTTTGTGTGATCTCAGTATGTGCAAGTTTCAGTTAAATGGTGTCCTGCTGAGGTTCAGCTCCTGGGAAACAGATTCAGGATCCCAGCAGGTGGAAGAGTATTTGGGACTTTATTTGGAAGTGGCAGCAGCCCCCCACCCTAGCCCATTTTTCCATCGGCCTTTTTTATGTGCAGGCACATTGCCTACAGGTTGCACAAGGGAGTGCATGCATAAGCAGATAATTGCCTTGAGTACATATACTGACTCAGAGTGTTTATGACCTTGACTACATACTAATACATAGCTGGCCAGAGTCAGCCCTGTTGAGCCTACCCTACAATGGCATCATGTACAATGAGGACTGCCTATACATATAACTCTCTGTGTTTCAGCTTTCTCATCTGAAAGCAAGAATAATAAAATCTACCTAATACAATGGTTGTGAGGATTTAATGAGATGATATCTAGAAAGTGCATAGAACAGTTTATGGATAGCTACTATTATAATCATATTATTATTATTATTCCTAGAGTGATCCCCTTAGAATTAGGAGATTTTAGATCCTTAGAGGGAATATAGTTCAACTCTTCACACTGCCCTCTTTTTAAGGAAAAGACATAGAGCCACAGAGAATTGGTCAACCTCCCTGTTGCTGAAGTTCTGTGAAGTGCTAAGGTGCAACTGGTGCCGGAACATTCATCTCTTGCCTCCTAATCCAGTACTTCCTCCCAAATGCCCTTTTGATGGCTCTGCTTTTAAATATTTGTTCATTCAGCTTTCATTAGGGATGTTCCCATCCTGGCTAGCTAATTTGAAGATCAGGGAGAAACCTGGGAAATGTAGGAGCGATGTTGTAGTAAGAACTCCATTTGGCATGTGGCTTGAGACCAGGTATCTTCCCTGTTCAATCCATCACTTTATCTCACAGAGGCCTCAGGATAAGTGTGTTTGTTAAAGAAGCTCAGCAGTCTCCTCTTGGGTGTTGTCATCCCAAAGGCTATTTCCTCAGACCCAGCTTAGAAATCATCATTTTACTTGTTTCTCTGGTGGTTGAGTTTATGTGGGGCAAAGTCACTGGTCATAAAGGAAAATCATAAAAAAATAACCACTTCCTCTTTGGACCCACAGGAAATGGACCTTGGGATAGTTCCTTAATTTGCCAGCTTGCATTGGATGAAACCTCCTACATCAGTTCTTCAGATTGGTATCTAAGGAAAGCTTTAATGTGTCCACTCATTCATTCAACAAATGTCCATTAAACACCTACTGTACGCCAGATACTGTTGGGTGGTGTAAAGAACTTTGGACTATTGTATCCAGGTAGTTCTGGGGTGATTTATTTCATTCTTGGTTCATTTTCTTTTCTTTTTTTTCTAGTTATTTAGGGATCACCTGGCAATGGTCCAGAGTTACCAGGTTCACTGTCAGTCCAATACATGTTAAAAGAAAGAATGAAAGATGGATGGAAAAATAACTGCAAGGGCAAACCTGAATTCCTGTCCTGGGCTCATGTTCTTGCTTTTGGAGTTGGAGGTAGGGGTTTGACATGATTTATCATCTCTACATCACCCCACCCTCTCTCTCTAACTCCCCCCCCCCACCCCATACACAATTAGCTTATTGTGTACAATCTCAAGCACTGCTCTGGGTATGTAGGAATGATGAGCTTATGTATTAGTGGACTTTTTCCTTTTGTGATTTATAAAATATATCCATCCAGGTTCAAATTACCAGGGAGAGCCAAAAGGCAAAATTCAAAAATATCAGCCTTCTTAAAAATAAGGCTGTGATGGATGTTTGAACCATTATAATAATAAGCAACTGCTATACACACCTCTACTGTCTATAAATTACTGTTACATGCATTTGAGTCTTCCAGGAGATGGTTACAGGCTTTGGATATTTGAACTGGGGTTGTGGACAGGGAACTGAGTCTTAATTATGTAACTCGGGGCATTTGACTATGGATGGCAACAATCTAGGCAGTGAATGCCTCCTTAAAAAGAATGAAAAAGGTCCCTATTTATATAACCATTGATTGCCTATAGCTAGGCTAATTTGATGCATATATTTGTATAGAGAAATTTCTGAAATAACTCTTTGATTGTAAATTGATATATTTTTAAAGCAATCTGTGTGTTTTAAAATAGCATAGATTAATGGAAAAGTTAGAAAGATAGTAAGGGGAGAATCCAGATATCCCATGTCCTGTGTCCCCTAAAGTTAACATCTTACATTGCTATACTGCTTTCACAAGTAAGGAAACAATAGTGGTATTACTGTTAACTCAACTCCATACTTTATTTAGATTTCATTGATTTTTTTCTCTAATGTTCTTTTTTCTCTTGCAGGATCCTTTTCAGGATTCCACATTACATTTACCTCCGTGTCTCCTTAGCTTTCTCTGGTCTATGACAGTTTCTTTTTGGTGAACTTGGTTTCAAGGATTTGTTTGTACCAGAGATTGAACCCAGGACTTCTTAACTAAACCACTGAGTAATATCCCTGCCCTTTTTATTTTATATTATGATACAGGGTAGCTAAATTACTTAGAGACTCACTAAGTTGCTGAGGCTGGCCTTGAACTTGCAATCCTCCTGACTTAGCCTCTTGAGTCACTGGGATTAAAGGCAAGTGCCAATACATCCAGCAGGAGCCTGTATTTCTTTCACTTCAAAGTGGCATTAGAAATCAAGACCTTTGCACTGGCTGGTGCTTTTAATAGAATGTCAGCTGCAGACCTTGGGCTGATCATCTGTAGAATCAATTACCATCCCGTGGGGGCTATTCCCAGGTTGACCACTTCAACAAAATAAGCTTTAAAACATGCAAAGAAGGGCTTCCCTTTAAGGGTAAACTTTTGGAAGCTTAGGGTTGAGGATAGCCACTTATTCTGTAAGCAGAAAAATTCTTTATTAAAGCAGTGTGTGTGTGTGTGTGTGTGTGTGCGCGCGTGCATGCATGCCAGGTGCAGTGACACATGCCTATAATCTCAACAACTTGGGAGGCTGAGGTAGGAGGATCAGAAATTTGAGGCCAACCTGGGCAACTTAGTGAGACCCTGTCTCAAATAAAGACGGAAACAAAAAACCAAATGTTTATTTTTAAGGAGAAACGTTACTTTTTCCCCCAAAGACACAGTCCTCAGAATCTTGACTAGAGTTATTATGATGGTCCACCTAATTCTGCTATTCCCTTATACCAGCACCTAATAGGTTTCTTATTTGGAGGCTGGAAGCATATTAGGGGATTAGTTTGGGAATGACTGAAGATTTTGAAATGAGAACTCTAAATACAGGAATTAAAGAATTGTGAAACTCGATGGCCTACTTAGGGAAACTACCAGGGGCTGTTCTAAGTGCCTAGAGTTGTCTCTCTTAACCCCATGTGACTCAGTTAACCTGGCCACAACTTCTTGGACCTATGATTGACAGTTCAGACAAAAGCTCAAGAGTCAATAACTTAGCTGGGTGTGGTGGCACACACTGTAATCCCAGTGGCTTGGGAGGCTGAGACAGGAGGATCTCGAATTCAAAGCAAAACTGAGGTGTTAAGCAATCAGTGAGATCCCATCTCTGACTAAAATACAAAACAGGGCTGGGGATGTGGCTCAGTGGTCAAGTGCCCCTGAGTTCAATCCCCAGTATCTAAATAAATAAATAAATAAAAGTCAATAACCTCAGCTTCTCAATAAAATTAATGTCCATTCCCCAAGGATATATTATTAACACTGATAGAGTCTCAGGTGAGCTGGAGCAACAGGTTTAATTTTAAATAATTTTGAGAAAACTAATATGTTATTTAAAGCATTTTTATAGTAATGTCCATACAGATGTGTACAACACTTGAATGAATCTCAAAAGTAAGTATGGAGGCTTTAAATATTTTTTTTCCAATTTACTAAAAATTGAAAAGTTCTGTGGCTCCATCCAATAGAGAACAACCCAGCAGTAAAAAGAATTAAGTACTGATATATGAGATGATATGCGTAAACCTCAAAAAGATTACACTCAGGGAAAAAAGCCAGATGAAGAAAGACCACATATTATATGCATCTAATTATATACAATGTTCAGAGTCTGTAAATCTATAGGAACAGAAACAACTTAGTGGCTGCTTGAGGTTGGTGGTGGAAGTGGAAGTTAATTGTAAATAGGCATTGGGATGAGGGAAATGTTCTAAAACTGGATTATGATGATGACTGCACGACTCAGTAAATTTATTGAAAATCATTGAATTGTAAATTTGATGGGTAAATCTTACAGCATGAAAACTGCACTTCAATACTTTACCAAAAAAAAAAAAAAAAAAGGAAAGAAAAAGAAAGAAGCAGGGAGAAGGAAGTTTATGGTTCCTAGAACCTCTGGAGTGGTGGGTTTAGCTGTTAGGGGTACTTAGTGAAAAAATTTTATAAGCATACAAAAAAATTTTATAAGCATACCTACAAAGTAACTTGGGGATGCATGGTTCCTGACCTCAAAAACCTAACTAAACTGTATGTGCTTAAAATAAAAAAGCAGACATTATTTAAAATAATTACGAATTCTATACAATAGATTTTGATGTAAATTTCAAGTCTGCTTTGATGAAGGAACTGGTGAGAAATCTTAACCAGAGTAGATTAAGAAATTTATCTGCCTTCTGAATGGGGCTAGGGCTGTACCTTTCACACTTCAATATGCACAGAATCACCTGGGGGGTCTTGTCAAAATGCAGATTCTGATTCAGTAGGTTTGGGGGTGCCACCTAAGACTGTGACTTAATAAGCACCAGAGTGATGCTCTTGGTGCTGTTGGCCTGTGGAACACACTTGAAGTGGCAAGGACAAGACTGCAGTGTTCAATCGTTCAGAATTTATGACCAGATGGAGATGGATTCAGACCTGTACCCTGCTTTGCACGCACAATGTGACTTCGTGCATGTTGCTTGAGTCTCCATGCCTTAGTTTGATCAGGTGCCAAGTGGCACTAATAATAACACTAGCGCATAGGCCTGTCATCAAGATTCAATGTGTGTAAAGTGCTTAGGAAGCTCTGGACACTCTTCGAGTGCTGAAAATAGTCATCACCCTTGCTATTGGTAATCTACTGATTATCATTCTCTTTTCTTTCTTTGTTTTGACAGTCTGTTTGCTGGGGTCCCTCTGCTCTGTTTCGTTTGGTATTAGATGACTTTATTTCTTCTTTTTTTCTTTCTGTCTCACATCAAAGTATTTATTTATTCAAGTTCACGGAAAGTAGCTAGAGTTTGTGTGCGTGACTTCAGAAGGCTCCCTTTAAGTATCCACTCTTTGCTTAAGAGGTTCGCTTTCCTCTTATGTCATCAGCTAAATGCCTGGCCCTGAATCATTCCTAACCCTGAAATGGCTTTTCTTGGGCGGAGTACAGGCTCTTCCCGTCCTTCTGTCTGAACGAAGCCTTCTGTCCAGTTTGTGTTTTCTGGGCTGTGCAGCAGGGAGGAGCTTTCGAACTGTTCCCTGTTTTTTAGGAAGAATCACTTCCTGATTGGGGTTTGAACTGAAAATGGAATTCTCCCTTTGTTGGGTGGAAAATGGTGAGAGCCAGGACTCCCACAAACATTAAACATGTCCTCGACTCCACCTCCAGTGCCCACCTGTAACGAACGGTTCAGAGGAACTTCTTGTTTAATAATTCCATTTTAAATATTGCCTCGCCGGTGTGCAAGAACATTCACAGAGAGAGGCCAATGATTTGGTCTGGACTGAATTGTTCTCTCAAGCTATGTCCGGCACATCTTTAGGTGACACAAAGATATTGTCATTAAATAGTATTACTTTCTGTAAAGTATTTAGGTGAACTCTATTGTACTGTTTCTAAGGTATGTGTTTTTATTCAAAAGTACCCACAGGGAGCTAGAAATAATACCTATAAGAAACAAATGGAAGTATATTTCCACTTCACACTGTGGCCAGAGTACGAGAAAATCCACATGCAAAATTCTGGGCTGCACTGTGCTGTTGAAATTCCTGTGGTGCTATTTTTGATTCTCAGAATGATTAACTCATGCTTTACTAAAAGTACTGCTAGGGAGTTTTTTTTTTTAATACCCATTTTATTGAAGTATCATTTATATAGTATTAAATGCACTCATTCCATGCATACAATTCGTGAATCTTAACAAATGTTTGCACCCCTGTATTTATACTATAATCAAGAAAGAGAATATTTCCATTACTGTGGGAATTTTTTTTTTTTTTTTTGGTATCAGCGATTAAATTTAGGAGCCCTTAATCACTGAGCCACATCCTCATCCCTTTTTATTTATTTATTTTTTTATTTTGGACAGGGTCTTACTAAGTGGCTTGGAGTTTCACTAAATTGCTGAGGCTGGTCTTGAACTTGTGATCCTCCTGCCTCAGCCTCCCAGTTGCTGGAATTACAGGTGTGTATCCCCATACCTGGCACTTCCAGGGATTCTTAACCTTGATAAAGTCCTCTTGTGGGGAAGGGTAGGAATTGGACTTGTGAAAGGGGAGGACTAATGAGATTGATTTCATCACACAGAAGAGGATGTGACAATAGCTGACCACAAAAGAAGAAAGTGAGCCAGGAACTAAAGTTTTCTATGGGGTGACTCCAAGTAAAGGATTTTTTCTCTTTTATTCTAACTCACATTTAGTATTCTGTGTTAAGTGTCTCCAAATCTTATAATGGAACAGACTCTGGATTAGTGGCAGGTGGCAAGAGGGAAACAGCATTGGTAGCAGGAATTATAATGAGGGCTCAGAGAAGCCGCATTTGCTGAAAGCTTGGATGCTTTACTTAGGTCTGCAGATGCCCTACAGGTAACTAAATGCAGGATAATGCTGGGTAACTCTGCCATCATTTTGTTTTGTCTTCACATTCCTGCTCAGCTCTGTATGTCGACACATCTATCATTTGAGTGTTCATCTAAAAGGTGGTAATACTAGGATGATTGACCCTAAATTTACCTAGCCTATCTCGTCCCCCTTTGAGACCTCAAGACAGAGGGACAGACTTATAGGACTGCCAGCTTTTGTAGTACCCTGTTTCAGACTCCTGGAGTGCCAGCTAGAAGTCTTCCTATACCTTCTAGGAAAAGTGGGAGGCAGGCACGTCACTCCAATGGCAAGACTAGCCCCACTAAGCAGGAGCAATTGTGGGAACTGAGTTGCCCCTTTCCAGGATCACAGGTCTGATAGATGAACATCCTGAGCAGAGGTGAAAATTGCCCTCTCAAGGATAAGAACTTGTGAGTCACCTCACAGCACCAGAATGGAGGGAATGGTCAAGCTGGCCTGCTGAATTATGCAGACCTCTGGCTCCCGCTCCAGGTCTTCTTCTATTTAAACTCAAATCTCCTGTCAGTACCCTGAAGTCAGCTGAGATGCAGGATCTCCCTTTGCCTTCCCAGTCCAGCTGTTCTGATTAAAGTTCTTGTCCTGCTTTTCACCATTTCCTTCTCTGTTTGGTTTTTGGGGTGAGTAGTTGAACTTGGTTTGTTGGAACCCTGGAGCCAGGCCTCTGGCCTAGGACTCCCTTAATAAAATTATGGTGCAAGGAGAAGCCAGGAATGGAAGAGAGGAAGGCTGTGGGGAAAATCATAGCCTCAGCTCTGACTCAGAAGCAGATGATTGCAGACAGACACAACCCTTAACATGGTAGTCATTTAGTGAGTAAAAGCACAGCAATTCCCACTAAATTGAATGGCAGATAGACAATGAGTAATTTTTAGCATAAGCATATCCATATAATATTTGAGACACACTTATACTAAAAAAAATATTTGCTGTTTATCTGAAATTCAGATCTCTTTGGACATTTTATTATTTTATTTGACAACCTTATCTTCAAAGAAAAAGACCAACATCTGTGTAACAATGTTTATTCTGAGTCAAAATGACCAAAAGTAAAATAAAAAAATTGAGAATACACATCTTTGGGAGGTTTGAATAGAGAGCAGTGTGTGTGTGTGTGTGTGTGTGTGTGTGTGTGTGCGCGCACGCATGTGTGTGTGTGAACTAAAATGATCAAAGAGGGTTAAAACTGAAAGGCCAATATGATTTTTTTTTTTTTTTGGCTAGAGCCTAAAGTAAACTTGATATTTTATTTATTTGAATCTTTGTTTTCCAGTGAGCTGAATATGTTATTGATTTTTGGTTCCAAACTGGCTGAGTGTTTAGAAGTGTGTTTGACTAGGTTATGGTTTCCTTAGAGAGTCTCTTGAATTGGTACTGCCTCAACAAGAACAATTTTATACCTGTGAGAATTTCTTGGTAGAGAATAGGTTACAGGAGCCAATTAATCTTCTTCTGCCCTCCTCATGTTATAAACCAAACTCATTTCTATGAAAATTTTATGCCTATATTCAAAAAACCAACCAAACAAACAGTACTAAAATACTTGGTACAAAGAAGGGGCTCTCTTTTCTTTATTTATTCATTCTCTATCTTTAGCCCTAGAAATCACATTCAGCTATTTCAGAAATTTCTTC
The DNA here is from genome assembly GCF_045843805.1 of Urocitellus parryii. Classification (NCBI taxonomy): domain Eukaryota; kingdom Metazoa; phylum Chordata; class Mammalia; order Rodentia; family Sciuridae; genus Urocitellus; species Urocitellus parryii. The sequence goes on along the minus strand of NC_135533.1, from coordinate 188,837,644 downwards.
TGTTATATATTTTCCCATTTCAAGTAATATTTTTTTTCAAATGTATTTTTAAAAAATTGATAACAACACTGTATGTTTTTATCACACACAATATATAATAGAAGGGTTAATATCTTGTTCAAATGGTTAAAAAAAATTTAACCACTAAATGATTTAGTGGTTAAATCTAGTTAATTAACAAAAGCATTGCCTTACACAATTAAAATTTTAGGGTGAGAGCACATAACATTCACTCTTTTTCTATTTTTCAACGTAAATACATTTTTCAATGTATATTGACTATACTTATCTCTCTTAGTGGTTATGAATTCCTGTTCCCCCAATCATCCTGGCCTCTGATTATTACTATCTTACTCTCTCTTTCTATGAGATTGACTTTTTCAGCATTCACATGAGTATGGAATAAATCATATTCTCATGTTATTACTTAACATTGCTTTCTTGATTTCTTGCTATGTAGCAGAGAATTTCACTGTTTTGTATGCCTCTCTGTAATTCTTCTCTCTACATTCCCTGTCTAATATCTTCCCAATCTATCAAAATTTTGTTTCAATCCACCATCACTGCTTGTTTTTCCAATCCACAAATATCTTTTAATGCTGAAATAATTATAATTTATGATTGCATTTAATGTGGTTTTATGTATCTTGTTAATTGTTGCTTCTGTTTTACTTTTGATTATCTTTTGTTATCATTTTTTCCAAGTATTTTTTTCCAAATGCTCTTCTTGATCTGTGAAAGATATTGACTTTTTTTTTTCCAAATGATTAACGTGTCACATAATTTTTCTGTTCCAAAGCCTTTTCTCCCTTTTTTCTTCCTGCTTCCATTTGAAATGCTTGCTGGCTAGGTTTCCATCCTGCTGTCTCCCAGGTCTTCAATTCACCATCTATTTGTAAATTTCCCTTATTTTTCTCTTCTGTTGCACATTTCTGGATTTTACTTCTTTCTCATTCTTTTATTGAAGGATATTCCTTAGTAGCTTCCTGTAAAAAGGGTGCACAGAGGTTTATTTATTTGAACATTTTCATGTTTGCATATGACTTTCTTTCTGTACTTGACTGATGGTTAGACTTACGATAGAATTCTAGATAAATAACTCTCAGAAATTTGAAGGCATTGCTTCAGGCTCTTTCAACATCTAGTTGCCATTCTTGTTCCCAACATTACTGTCTGACATATTTTCTTTCTATGAAAGCTTTTAGAGTTTTCATTTATCCTAGATATTCTGATTTTTTTTCAGGATGACATGCCTATGGTTGAGTCTTTTATTAGAGAGCTAAAAACACTTATGTCTTCAGTTATGAGCTCTTCTTTTACCAAAAATATGATAGTTTTATTTTCTCTGGTCTTTCTGAAATTCATATTATTTAGGTATTTGATTGTGTGAACTGATCACCTAATTTTCTTTTCTTTTCCCTCTCTTTGAAAAATTGTTCTACTTTTTGGGTAAGTTCTACTGTATTTTCTGCGTAAGTTCTTCAAATTTGTTATCTTGCCTTTCCAGCAAAAATTTTTGTACATGTATCAAAAACCTAATTAGGGAAAGAAACAATAAACAAATAAATATATGTATATGAATGAATAAGTGAATAAATTAACAAATTAAAAAATATCACCAAGTGATAAACAGTTTTAAGAAACTAATACAGAGTAAAATGGGGGAAATTACAAGAAAATAAAAATAATTCAGGTATAAGAGCTTTGACTAGGAGAGTTTTTTCTTTTTCTTTTTTTTCTGTATCAGGGATTGAACTGATGGGAACTTAACCACTGACCCATATTCTCAGTCCTTTTTAATATTTTATTTAGAGACATGGTCTCTCTGAGTTGGTTAGGGCCTTACTAATTTGCTGAGGCTGGCTTTGAACTCTGGATCCTCCTGCCTCAGCCTTGCAAGTGGCTGGGATTACAGGTGTGTGCGACTGTGTTTGGCTGACTAGGAGATGTCTTTCAATTGTTCTCGTTATTAAGAACTGGGATTAGTGTCACAGAATATAAATTTGTATTATTTGACAGAATATAAATTACATAGTTTGGATATGACCACTTTTCCAATATTTACACAATAATCTCCAAATTTCATACGAAAGAGTAGAGCTGACTCTAGAATTTATGGGGGGTAGCCCAAAGAACTCCAAAAGAAAATGACTACAAACTCACCTGTAAACTTGTTTTTCCCCTCTTCCATTGTAAAACTGTGTATCCTTCTCCACACAAATCAAAATAAGTTTTCACCTTGACTTTCAAACCTCATTTATAAATTTCACTGAATAATTGAGATGATAAAAAGAATAAAGGAGTTAACATGTGAATGAAAATAATGCATAAACCCAACTCCCAATTCTAAGTACCACAGAAAAGGAAGGTCAACTTTTTATTGAATAAGATCCAATTTACTTTTCAAATCTTCATTTTAAGACACTTTTTCTTCCATCAAAGTTTTAATGTCAGTAATATTTTAAATTATTGCTGTATATTGTTCTTTGATTTGTACTCCTACGGTAGCATCTCATTCTTATTTCACAAATGGAATTATCTTCTCTTAGATATTTCATGAAAATACATACTACGTATATTTCAAACTTCTGTTTTTCATCTCTGCTTCTTTAGATACTGCTTTTCTATTTCTTCAGGTGTATTTCATGCCAGAATCTTGCTCTTATACCTGGAAATCTTTAGGGTTGGTTGGTTGGTTTTTGGTACTGGAGATTGAACCTAGGGGTGCTCTACCACTGAGCTACATCCCCAACCCTTTTTAGTTTTCCTTTTGAGACAAGGTCTTGCTAGGTTGCCCAGGCTTGTCTTGAACCTCCCATCCTTCTGCCTTAGCCTCCCTAGTAGCTGGGATTACAGACATGCACCTTTGCATCTGGTTTAGGTTTTGGTTTTTGAAAGTGAATCTCTAGAAAACAGACTGGAATCTATTTGTGTGTGCGCATGTGTGAGATGTGAGCGACTAGACCACTGGTGGGCTTCGGATATGGATGGCAATCCAGTAAGCCGTGGGGGAGGTATTTTTCTTGGGTAGACCACATATCTCTAAAGATCTTATATCTGTACTTTTTAGCTTTTCCAGAGAAGAATCCAGCCTCCCTGCTGGTATGGAATGAAGGGGCAGTACTTTGCCTGGCTACTCTCATTTTAGGGCAAATGGAGGAAGGTGGGTTCAATCCCTAGAGTTCAGTAGGTGGTTTTTTACTTATTTGCTGTGTTTTCAGTCTTACCTCTAGCTCTAACCTTTTGCTATCTCTTCTTTTGCTCTGTCCATTTGGATTAACACATTTATTTTTCATTCCTTTCCTGAAATTTCAGTGAGGTTTGGTAAGGAGAGGGAGAAATCCATGGAGTATAATCCATCTTTATCTAGGAGTCGAAGCCAGCTCCATTTCACAGTCTTTATCAATCAAGTCCCCTTAAATTCCATCTAAATAGATGGTGATGACTTTAAGGGGTAGAATGTATTACTCTCCAGTCTAAGGGGACCCTGAGCTGAGTGGCATCTAGCTCTATGTGGGACCTCATGCTTGTTTTGAGTTTGTTTTCTCATTCCCCTGCTTGAGGTCAAGTCCTCATTTGCAGTAGGTCTATTCTAATGGATGGAAGGAATCGTGCCAATCTGGAAACAGCTCAGAACAGTAGGTGCTACACATGGTCCTGATCAAAGACACACAGACACAATTAAATGTTCAAAGTTCGTTGAGTGCTAAACAGAGATTCTTTGACATTGGGTCTTTTAATCAAGATTAAGAAAGAATTCTGCCCAAGGGAACATGCACCTGAGTGATTAGGAAGTGGGAGGGCATTTGAAGTACAATGACTCTGAAAGCAGTGCAATAGACCCAAGAATCTGTGGAGCAGCCTCAAGTCTATTATCCCATAATACATTCAGATATGAAGAAATTGATTGAAGTTTTTTTGACATTTGTGATTTCTAAACCTATTTATGACAGCTAATGACATTCCAGGGTTATTATTAAGAAGATTCCTAGTCCTTTCCAGGGGAGAAGAGTGACTCTTAAGAATACCTGGAGGTATAATTAGGTGGGAATGCAGTTTTGTTTCTCTTTGAAGGTTTCAAGGACTATCCTCTAGCTTGCCAACTGATCTTATGATAAAGCTCTTGTACTCATGGAGATCCCTGGAGCTTTTATGACCTCATATAAATATGAGAAAAAAGGGGGGATATTAGATTGGCACAGTAATTTTGGAATGCTCGGTTAAGTATAAAAAAAATAGCATTCATTGGATGTCTGCTATATGCCAGGCATTGTGTTAAGGATTTTAAATGAATTATGAGATTCATCTTTATTTTATAGATGAGAAAACTGAGGCCACATGGAGAGTAGGGGCAGAACCCTAGTTGGAAACTAGGTAGTTTGGTCAGGATGCACAGTGGGTGAAATCAGTGCTCTCCTGGAGGCTTTGGAATCTGATTTTACAATGTGTGTGTGTGTGTGTGTGTGTGCACACACACACGCACCTGTGTACATGCATGCACTTCTGTGGGTTTTTGATTCCAGTGGTTACCACCTGTAGCTCTTTCTTGGAGGACAACATCTGGGATTCTGATACTCACTTGTCCTGCGATGGCCTTTCACCAGTGATGGTCAGGAGTGACACCAGGGAAGCTAACTTCCTTACCTCATCTTGGCATCACTTGGAGGTTAAATTAAATAATCGTCCTTCAGAGTTCCCTCTAGGGGGCTGTGGCTCCTGTCTGTGGGACTCTATTTGACATCTCTCTACCTTCTCTATTCTACTTTGCTGTCCTCGGTTACTGGCTTTTTCTGGCTGCTCTTTCTTCCTAAATCACTTGCTCATGAACTGTTATTTTGAGCTCTGCTCCTAGGAACCTTGTCATAGGACAGAATAAGTTTTCCAATATCTAGGAGTGGGACCTCCGTCTCGCCTAGCTGCTACACATTAGACCTGGGGTTGAATAGACACCAGGAAGGCAAGCTCAATGCCTTACCCTAACCCTCTTACTGGTGACAACCACTTAGTGGTTTGTACTTACAAATTCAAACCTTTACCCTGGTCCTAAGGCTGCCCATCACTCCAACTTCCTCATTCTCTTCCTCCCTTTTTTCCAGGTACATGAATTTCTCTTAGTTCTTTTAACACTCCAAACTTAGTAATACCCCAGGGTTTTTGTACTTGTTCCCTTTCTCCTCACTGAGGTCTCAATTCAAGTGACACTCCCTTAGAGAAGCTTCTCTAACCACCCTAACTAAAGCAACGTCCAACTCTCATGTCGTCGAAAATCCACCTCATTTTGTTTTGTTTTTCTTTCTGGCATGTATTGTCACATGAAATCAGCTCAATTTTTTTTTGTTTATTTACTTGCTTCCTGTCTCTTTTTCATTTCGATGTTACTTTCATGAGATCAGGGACTGAGTTCACTGCTATATCCCCTCTATCTTGTTCCATGTCTGCCCCAAATGGTGCTCAATAAATATATGCATTATGGTGAACGTGTTGCCTACATTGAAAGGGCAAAGTAAGATCCTTTTCCTTCTGTGCTTTTTCTCCTCTCTCCTCTCCATTATGATGTGTGTTGAGAATATCAGGTTATTAGAGATAGAAACAGAAGTCTATGATCTATCTGAAGCACACACAAAGAGTGATGTGTGCCAGGCTACAGACAACCCAGGTGACCATCAGGCATGTTAACCATGGCTGATTTGTGTTCAGGGAAGGTCTGTGTTGCTTCTGAGCTTTGATTCCAAAATTTCTAACTTGAAACTCTCCTGCTGGCCTGGGAACTGCTTCTTCCTCTCTCTTCCCTCAAGTATTTTTATTCACTGCCTTGCACATAAAATAAAGTCTCACTCCCATTCCCACATCCTCTCTCTGCCCCCTGACCCTGTCCCTCGAGGGTCTTTGATAATATTTTGATATTTTTAAGTACCCTAGATATTTTGGTTTGTGACAAACCTCTGCTTGGACAATTGAACTGCCTAAAATGGACCAACTGGCTGATGGGTTCCTGTTCATAGTTTGTACTTTTCAAGATTAGTGACAGCACTTTGTACCAGGAGTGCTTGGTCACATAACCCTGTGTAGAAAGAAGAAAAGTCCTTGGTGCTCCACCTCTGCTTCATTAGTGGATTTTAAAACGAGAAACAGCAAACTCTTGGCTGAACCCACGTGAGAGGCTTTATGTACATGCATCTGGCATTTCGTTAAGTTTCTTTCTTTCTGTTTATCAGTGTTATTGTTTTCTGTGTTTATATCATAGGCTCCTTTCCATTGGAGACTTTGGCGAAGATTAACATGACGGCTGGATAGTTATGGGTTGAATCAGGCGTGGAACACTTTGGAGAAGGAGCTGAGTGACAAGACCTGGCCTGCAAATAGAGAGGAAGGAAAGAGGAAGTAGGGTAATAAACACAGGTAATGTAAATCAAGATGTCATGCCAACCATGGGACCACAGGGAACAGAGCTTGTTGATTAGCAGAGGCTGAAACAACAGGAAAAGAAACAGAACACCACTGGCCCAGGTCGAGATAAGAAAAACAACCAAGAAAGGGGAAATGTTTATTGAAGACCTTGAAAAATGGGCTGCACCTGGTGCTTTTCCTTCATTGATTCATCCAGCCAGGCACTCATTCATTTATCAGGAATTTATTGAGCACCTACCTTATTTCATTAGGTCCAACGACCCTTGCTAGTGTGTTGAGCCATTTGTATCTATTCATCTGCTTCTCCCAAGGCATGTTGTTGGAACACTTTGTGCTTACAGAGTTTCTCTATGAGTCTTCTTCATCTTCTAACTTCCCTTGGGTGGTTTTCGATCTTGGATAAGGGAATTGAAGTAGAAGTGGTAGTGAGAACAGGAAGGATGTGGAGTTGGTGGCTAAAATGTGGTTGAGGCATGGGTGGATTGGACATTTGATAGGATGATGGGAGAAGGGGAAGTGTCTCTGCTGATTAACTCTGGCAAGAACGTAGGTGAGCCCCTGACCAGGAAGGTTAACATTTTATGGTCCTTAGTGGTGCCTGGGAATTGAACCCAGGGTCTTATGCATGCAAAGCAAGCACCCTACCAACTGAGCTATAGCCCCAGCCCAGCATATTCTTTCTGATTAGCATGGTTGGCCAAAAGCAAGGTTGTTTTCAGTTTTTGATGCCTGTTACTGGCTATTTTCTCCTGTTCTCCTCTCCAGATATACAATAAAATTGATGGTCTAGCCCCTTGTGGTTGTGGAGGCCATATGGTGAAGTCTGGCCAAGGAGCTAACCTGAAAAGTGACATGGGTCTCTTCTGAGAGGGACTGTCTAATTGCAGGTGTGAGACCTTCCAGAGCATTATTTTCCCTCTGCCATTGGCAACTGGTAACACTGGATTGGATGCTTGCTTTATCAGCCTGGAGGGGGTAGGGTGAGGCAATCTAGGGTATCATTTGCATCTGCCTCATGGTATGTGGGGAATGTGGGTAAACAACTTTGCTATAAATGTTTACTAAGATTTTGGGGATTGTTTGTTATTAAGCTGTATCCAACCCATACATTATTTATTTTTTGGTGGTTCTGGGGATCAAACCCAGGGCTTTGTGTATGTGAGGCAAGCACTCTACCAACTGAGCTATATCCACCACCCCAACGCATGTATTCTTAACTGAGCTATATCCCGCCCCCAACCCATGTGTTCTTAACAGGGATGACAGCCTTTTCAAGGGTGTACAAACTCACATTTGGGATAGGAGAAAAAATACAACATATACATCATACTGTACATCAGCAAATGCTCAAATTTCATAAGGAAAGGGGAGAAAATGGGGAGATGATGGTCACAGGGTTCAAATTTGCATTTAGACAAGAGAAATAAGTTCTGGAAGGCTGTTGCATAGCATTAATATTATAGTTAATACGAATATGGTATATTTGGACATTAGTAAGATAACATTTTAAACGTTCTTAACACAAAAAGTGGTATGTGAAGTGATGAATATGTTCGCTAGATTAATTTAATTATTTCACAATGTATAGATATGTAAAAATATTACCTTGTACCCCATACATATATACAATTTTTTATCTGTCAATTAAAAATAAGCACATTAGGGCTGGGGTTGTAGCTCAGTGGTAGAGCACTTGCCTTGCACATGTGAGGCACTGAGTTTGATTCTCAGCATCACATAAAAATAAACAAAATAAAGATATTGTGTCCATCTATAATAAAAAATGTTAAAAAAATAAGCACATTTAAAATTTCATGGGATTGGATTAAGGGGAAAAAAATCTAAAAACGACTCCTTAGAAAGGTGTTAATGAAAAACACGTTGAGAAACACCAATTTAACTTACCCCAAATTGTGTAATTAGAAGAACTTTTTTTTAAAAAAATACATCTCTTTCTATACCCTTTCTCTGACCCCCACCCCCTCCATCACCTCTATGATGTTTTTGACTGCCTACAGCCAAGATGTATGTATGTCTGAAACTTTTTTGGACAAGTCTATTAAATTTTCTGTTCCTTTGTCCCCATAGGTACTTTATAATTTTCCAGGCATGTTTTTTGATTTTGGCTTTAAAAAAATGTTCAGTTTGCCCAGGGCCTTCATGGTTTCTTGAGTCCTCTTGAATGGAAGGGGTCTTAACATTTTTTAATGATGCTTTGCAGAGAATGAGAAGAGAAGGGTCAGGCTGTATATGGGGAATTTCTAGAAGTTTGTCCTGCCTTGAGGAATAGTAAGGAGGCACTTTATCTTTTGGTTAAGACATTGAGAATGTTTGCGATGACAGTGTGAAGTAAATCAGAAATAGCTTTTCTGTCATTAAGGCCTGGCCAAAAGAATAATTTCGAGTGGAGGGAAGAAACACTGAATACTAGCTCTATAAGTAGAGAGAGGAGGTGGGTGACCAAGGGACATCCATGGACAAACTATCTTCAGAGTCCTGCTCCACCGCCCCATGAAGAAAATGATCTCCTAAGGTATTACAGGGTAATGCAATTGAGCCCAATAAAATTGGTTCCCTACAATTTGAAGCTATTAAGCTACCCAGTGAGTGAGACCCTACCTCAGAAGTAACGTTCTGGGAACCAGCTAGTGATATGATGGGTAAAGGGCTGGTGCGGGCGCTTCAAGAAGCTAAAAAGCCCAGCCAGGGAGTGAAACCATGACAATACCCTTCTGCCTATTTGTATGAGGCTTTGAGACTTCAATTGACCCGTGGGCATGTAGATTGTTTAGCAAATGTTTATCATGGATGCATGAGAGACTGACTACCTGGTACCCATCATAGTGATTCCCAGGGGAAAAACCTATACTTTGAAGATGTCCTTCCTGGAAAGCAAGTGTGGGACAATAGCTGGAGGGATGGGCAGCCTGTGTCTTCTTTTTTCCCCTCTTTATCCATTGCTCCTAGCAAATATGCATCTTCTTGTTCTTTTAATGCTCCTGGTGTTGAAAGTTTAATTTGAGCAGTCCCCACGGGTAGTGACTTCTTCAACTAAATTGGGAGGCCTTCTGAAGCAGCTCCTCTATTCAACATCCTGTAATAGTACAAATCCTTCTTACTTAAGTTATGGTCTGTGGATCAGCAGGGGTCTTACCTGAGAGCTAATTAGAAATACAGAATCTCAGATATGTTCCCCCAAACTCCTGAACCTGCATCTTATCAATATCCCCCAGTGATTCATATAGAGGCCTTGCTATGACCGATTATAAAGACAATGCATTACCACTTATGAGTAATAAAATTGGAAGAGAAAGGAAAGAATATGTAAAAAAGTAATTGCTCAGATCTATGAGTAAGAAAAGGAGTATATTACAAAGTGTAGAGGGATGACCCAAAGACTCCTCCCTCTTCCAATCTCTTTTTTTGGGGGGGTACAAGGGATGAACTTAGGGGCACTTGACCACTGAGCCACATCCCCAGCTCTATTTTGTATTTTATTTAGAGACAGGGTCTCACTGAGTTGCTTAGCCCCTCGCTTTTGCTGAGGCTGGCTTTGAACTCAAGATCCTCCTGCCTCAGCCACTTGAGCCACTGGGATTATAGGCATGTGCCACCATCTGGCTCCTCCTCCAATCTTGAACCAGTCATTGGCATCCTTTCCTCTGAGGAATGTCCCCATGGGACATGCTGCTCCTAAGGCTGACTGCCTCAGATGGAGAGCCAGTCCATGTCTTTATGAAGATGAATAAACACGATAAGGGGAAGATTTGCCCTTGACTGGATTTTAAACCTGCTCTTGCATAACTATTGTCTTTGAAAAGGTTAAAGCTAAAGCTAATGTTCAGGATCCTTCTTAAGGAGAATTAAAAGCTCTTTGATATAAATATATTTTATTTAGAACCCATTTTATGATCAAAACATTTTTCTCTCTTTTTAGGTATACATGACAGTAGAATATAATTTGACTAATTTGTACAAACATAAAGTATAGCTTAGTCTAATTAGGATCCCAGTCTTGTGGTTTTACATGATGTAGACATTCACTGGGGTATATTCATATGTGAACATAGGAAAGTTATATCAGAATCATTCCACTGTCTTTCCTATTCCCATTCCTCTCCCTTGCTTTCATTCCCGTTGTCTAATTCAATGAACTTCTATTCTATTCCTCTCCTTCTTGTTGTATGTTAGCATCCACGTATTGGAGAGAACATTCAACCTTTGGTCTTTTGGGATTGGCTTATTTCTCTTAGCGTGATAGTCCCCAGATCCATCCATTTATTGGCAATTGTCATAAAATCATTCTTTTTTTATGGCTGAGTAATTATTCTATTGTGTATGTATACCACATTTTCTTTATCCATTCATCTGTAGTAGGGTACCTAGGTTGGTTCCATAGCTTAGCTATTGTGAATTGAGCTGCTATAAACATTGATATGGCTGAATCACTGGAGTATGCTGATTTTATATAAATATGTCCTTTAGGTATATTTATACCAAAGAGTGGGATAACTAGGTCAAATGATAGTTCTATTCCCAGTGTCCCAAGGAATATTCATACTGCTTTCCAGTGTTTATTATTTATTTTTCTGATTATATATTTTGTCTTCATTGTCTGAATATCTCTCTTCCAAGTGGTTTAGTCTGTTGGTGACGCTCTCTATTGGGTTCTTAATTTGGTTGATTGATATCTTCATTTTGAGAATTTCTTCTCTGATGTTTCTTCCACTGTTAATGAGGTATTTTGATTTGTTTGGGATGGTTTGTTCCCTTGCTTTTTCATGTTGTTAGTATGTCTGTCCATTTATCAGTAACAATCTGAGGTGGTGGAGCTTCTACCCTATGAATTTATAGTGTTTCTGAAGATTTCTAGTGTCTCACATTTTAGGGAGAAACAAATAATAACAACAACCAATGCAATCAATATCTAGCATTAAATTCTCAGTTCCTATTTTGTCATCTACAATATTAATTGGCACTATAAACAGAAATGTTGTGTTAGGCAATTGCCAATAGTAGAGATATTATATTTATAAAAGGGTCTGCTATTTCGAAAAGGGGAAGAAGGAGAATACAGAGATGATGTAGAAGTAATAATTAAGAGGGAGGATGAAAGACAGTAGTAGAAAGAGCTAAAGGAAGAGCGAAAGAGAGAACAATAGAATTTGGCTGTTTGTGAAAGAAAGAAAGAGCAAGAGAATCAAGGGAAATAGGAGAAAAGCAATATAAAACAAAGCCAAATTATACTAATCAAAAACCCTGGTCCTCAAAAGACAGAGTCAAGAAAATAACTACCTTCAAGAAATGCTTGAAATAAGATGAATGAGACAAATATATATATGTTCAAATGTCCATGGATCATTCAGCACACAAAAGTTAAAAAAAAAGACAAAAGGTTCCTGATGGTTCAGAAATTGTCTGTAATATTATGTTAGTTGTCAGTTCCCAATTATCTTTCTTTTCATTTTTTTCTTGAAGTATGTATTGCACACTGAGTAATAGTCGGGGGCCGTCAGTTCCTTCTTTTTTGGAGCTGTTCAGGTGTGAGGTGGGGCAGGTTGGAGGGTGTTGTCTAGTTCACTCACAGCAAGGAGTTGCTGTGGAGTTCTGTGAAGGCGTTTCTCACAGGCAGAGCTCCTAGAGACAGGGTTTGCATCTAGCCAGACCCCTGGTACTTGTGGAATGATGTTTGGAGAAGCTTTTAAATCTGCACACCTCCAGAGTCTGTCTGTCTTCCAGTCTGCACTGGTCAGATGCATTGCTTGAATCTCCCTTGGAACACTCTAGTGGCTGAGCCTTTGCCTTCCATGGCTCTTGTATCTTGGCCTCCTGTGCTTAGTCCCAAAGCAGATATTCACTTCCTTCCACCCGTGACAGGTCAAGTGCAGGTCATCCCCAGTTAGTCCTGCCAACGGTGAGATTCAAAGAGTGAGACACCCAGGGTCTCTTACATCTGAGAGTCTCGAATTCCCCTGGGTGCAATACTTTCCATGCCCAAATTTCACCTGGTTTTCTCGTCACACTCTGTGTCATGGGTTGGACCTCTGTCAGGTCTGAGTTTTTGGACTCAACTGGAAGGACACCTGTCTGTGCCCCTAGGTTTGGATCCACACCTGCCGGCCACCGTAGCACAGTGGAAAAATATGGCGGCTGTTTCTACTCCCAGTAGGTCCCTGGGAGATGCACAGTGTTCTTCTCACAACAGGAAAGCAAAGTGCAGCTCACCACTGGATCAGCTTGGCAATGTCTCTGATCACGGTACTCTCCATTTCAAGACACATCATGGTGCCACCAGAAATTCGGGCTCTCAGTCTCTTTCTTTGACCTGCCTGGTGGATCTTCATCAGCAAAGCTGGTGCTGGCGGTAGGTTTTTTCTTTCTTTTCTTTTAAAATTTCACTTTATTGAAACTTCTGTGTCCCTAGGCTGTTCTAAAAGTCCAGTATTAAATCCCATAGGATTTCTTTCTTTTTAAAATGCCCTCAAAGAAAAGCTGTTTGTCTTTTTACTTGACCCACCACATGGAGCAGTTTGGAAAGTAATCTTCCCTACTCTGCCATCTTGACCCCCTCAGAATATCTCTTTAAGTGAACAACTCTTTGTTTACTCGAGCACAAGAATTACTCAGGCACCTGGTGTCTTTTGCAGAATTAATAGATGTTTATTAAGAACCCATGAGCCGGGTGCAGTGGCCCATGCCTGTAATCCCAGCAGCTGGGAGGCTGAGGCAGGAGGATTGTGAGTTCATAGCCAGCCTCAGCAAAAGCGAGGGGCTAAGCAACTCAGTGAGACCCTGTTGCTAAATAAAATACAAAATAGCGTTGGGGATGTGGCTTAGTGGTTGTGTGCCCCTGAGTTCAATCACCAATATCTCCCCTTGCAGCCCGCCCCCAAACTGAAGAACCCATAGATGCTGTAATCTGCAGTGTAGTGGGTTTCAAACTTGAACACGTGCCAGCATGGCCTGGAGACAGTTATTGGGCTCTCTTTCCAGAGTTTCTGACTTAGTGAGTCTAAGTTGGGTCTAGGAATTTGCATTGCTAACAGTTCCCAGGGGATGAGGATGGTTCCACTTTTATGAAGAATCTTCTTATAAAATATTTGATCTAAAGTCAGTGACCTTTGTCTAACTCAAGAGTTGTCTTTGACCTTTGGCTTTATTTCATTTAAATTTTTCTATTGTTTGTTACAACATCACCAGCCCAAGAAATAAAATTTTTCTCAGGGGTGGATGTTCTGATGGAGATGATAATGAGCCCTCACAGTCTCTTCTCTCTTTGATCTATAGTAGTGAAAGCCCTGAGCTTTGTTTGGCACATGGCTTCCCAGGATAGGAGCTACATTTCCTGGCCTTCCTTGCAACTGGAGGTGAACATGGGAGTAAGTTCTGTAATACCAGATTCATGGACCCCAATAGACCTCCTGGAGCCTAATGCAATCACACAAGAGTCTTTATTGCAAGCTCGAGCCTGGACTCACATCCGTTTCCGACACAGTGGTACTGAGGAGTGAGTCCCGGTCCTTTGTTCAGTGAGGATTTATAGGTTTTGGGGGATACTCTATGTGTCACAACATCACACGGCAAATCATTTCACACAGCGGGAAAGTCAAACAACAACTTTTAACATTGATGAGCACATTCAATGGCGGGAACAAATTGGGTAGGGGTGATTGGTTAGTACAAGAGGGGGATTCTTTTGAACTGATTGGTTTAAGCCACGAGGGGTATGTGCTGAACTACATGGCTTCCCAATATGTTATCAACCACCATAAACTACTGGGGGGTCATCTGGCATCCCTGGTATTTTCCCTGTCTCATGCTGATTGGAGGTTGCTAGGAGGGTTGCTATGGGTCCTTACCTAGCCTAGGAGTCAGGGACACCTGGCGCCACAGATCTCTCCTGTTATTTACAGACAAACAACTCAGCAGGGTGAGTATGTGCCTAGGAGTGCTCTGTGGGTTTTTCCAAGGACAAGGGTCACACCCCCTTCCTTGGACAGGCTTCCCTCTGAGGTAGAGGCTGGTTTCTCAAAAATGAAGTCACATCAGCAAATGTGGCAGAAGTGATGGCAATTTGGGGGTCATGCCTATAAAAGGAAAGGTGTCTTCCATTCACCTGTCTCCATCTTTCTGGCTTGGATATGGGTATGATGGGTTCCATCTTGGACCAAGAACAAACCCCAAACAAATACAGTAGAATGAAGAGAGAGAGGAGGATGGGCCTACTAGAGCTTCCACAGAACTCTGCTATTGTCCAAGTGTCAGGTTAGAAATAATCACCTTTCATATGGAGGCTGCTGTTATTTTGGTTCTAGGGTACAGAAGTCCAGCTGATATTCTACCTAATTCCAGGGGATGCTGTGACTCTTCTATTAATTAAAGAGAACCTCTGAAGAAATTTTCAGAGTAAAGAACCATTCAAGAGTTTAGAGAAACAGTAGAGAAGACTGACTGTGTTTTTATTTTTATTTTTTTAAAATTATGTATGTTCAGAAAGAAAAAATATGTATTTTCTCTAAAAGAAATTATGGAAAAGAGTAGGATGGGGCTGGGGATGTGGCTCAAGCGGTAGCGCACTCGCCTGGCATGCGCAGGTCTCTGGGTTCGATCCTCAGTACTACATAAAAATAAAATAAAGATGTTGTGTTTACTGAAAACTAAAAAATAAATATTAAAAAAATTCTCTCTCTCTCTCTCTCTCTCTCTCTCTCTCTCAAAAAAAAAAAAAAAAGAGTAGGATGAAGCTGATGGAGAGCAAGGTCTTAAGAGACTTAATGTTAATCCAGACCCAATCTTAGGAAAACAGGATCTGTGCACACTGTGTCTCTCCTCTGTGTATTTTTCAGACCAAGAGCAGTGCTTCTAGGGTGAACTTATTGAACTGTCAAAAGAGCGAAATCTCATAATCTAGGTGTACGTTGACTTGAACAAGGAATTTGAAATAAAGTCTTTTATGATAATTCAGCAGACAAGATAGAGCACTGAGTACTGAAGTTCACTACAGTTAGAATTGTGTCTGTTTAATCAACTACACTTGGAATATACATCAATGGTCCTATTCTAAGTAAATGCATAATTTAAAATGTTTTACTGCATAATCCCCCCCAAACCTAACTATAATGGCTTATGCAATAAAGACACATTTTTTTTCTCATAACTAGAATTATTGAGTTAGGTGTAACAGGCCTGTTCAGAAACTCTTCTGTCTTTATCATACAATCTCTACTTTTGTGTATTTACTTTATGAGCCTAAGATGGTGGCCATGGCTCCAGGAATTGCAACCACATTCAAAGATAGAAGTCATGGAGTAATCAGTGTTTATAGAGCATGTGTTAGTTAATCTTGCTTTTTTTAAAAAAAATTGAACAAATATTTTCCTCATTCCTCCTTGTTGATATGTGTCACTGGTCCCCACTGGCTGTAAAGAAAGATGACAAAGTGGATTTCTGACTACATTTTAACTAAAGAGAATAAAAAAATATAAGCAGATTGGGGAAAAAGGCTATTGGACAAATTGATTAGTTATTCCTGCCTTACTGGGAAAGAGGCAGGTATTTCATAGGGTTTTATGGTGCTAGCACAAGAAGACCATTAATCAACTACTTGAAAAAGATGTGAAGGTCATGATTATAGTATTTTAAAATGACAGCTGGGAGGACAGTTAATATATTGAATTGTAGGATTTGGTTTCAAAAGTCATTTTCTAAAGAAGAAAAAAAACTTAAAGTGAAACAAATTACCTAAGCATAGTGGGATCCCTCACTTGACATCAGTTAATGTGGAAAAAAACATTGGTGTTTAAGCTGGTTATTAATTCCAATTTAAGTATCAGAGAGAACATTCACCACATTCACAAAAATTAAAATATGCCAAACAACAACAAAACAAGACCCACGTGAGTTGTGAGTAATTTGGTTGGAGATGAGCTTTCTCCTTTCTTTAGTGATTTTGTCTTGATTTCTTTTCCTCATCCATTCATTCGTTCAAAACAGCTTTATTGCCTCCCTTATCTGCAAGTCATAGTGCTAGGCACTCGGGAAATAGCAATGTGAAAGATAGAAAGCAATCTGTAACATAGCTATTTAAATAGAAAGTATCATAGTCTTAAAAAATGGAAAATCCGGGACACAATTGAAACAAGGGTAAGATGGGGGTCTGAGCTGGGCTTGGGAATGCAGAAAGATTTCTTACTGCTGAGAACAGGGGCTGAAAAGAAACTGGTCCGGCAGATGGACAGACAGGAATCATGAAGGGGCAGAGAAAACCCAGCGCTGTTTGAAGGCCAGACGTGGCGAACAGCAGAGAGAGTTTGAGGAAATGAAAGACCTTTGTGGTTTTCAGAGTGGAACCAGGAGAGCGCGTGGGAGGCAGGAAGGTGTCTAGAAATGAGACTGCAGGATTCTGCAAAGACAAGTCTTTTGCAGTTTTATGGACCGTGATCAAGATGTGATCTTTACCCTAGAAGCTTTACAATACATTGAGCAATTCCTCACAGCTCTGCCCTGTAGAGAGACACCCTGGCTGGCGTGTAGAGAGAACGAACCGGCTGGAGGGAGTCAAGGAGGATGTGGAGACCCTGGCTGATGTCCAGAGGGCAGGCTGGACTTTGGAAGCACAGAGAAAGGAAGGATTTGGAGATGGATTAGATGTGGGGCGAGGGAGAAAGTGTCAAGACCAAACCCTGCTTTTCTGACATTGGCACTAGTGGATGGATTTGCCTTTCCTGAGAAAGGAACACTGGAAGAGGGATGGGATTGGAGGAGGGGGCCCAAGGGGCGTGGTCAGCAGGCAGCGGGATTTGAGGGCCTAGAGCTCTGAAGCTGGCGTTGGGTGGAGATCAAAGGCAAGGTCACCTGCTTGCGGACCTTGTGGATCCAGAGCAGGAGGAAGTATTCTGGGTGGAGAGCACCTTGAGAGAACAATAGCAGGTCTCTGGCTAGGAACCAAGTGTGATAAGAGGAGGCAAACCCAGAGGAGGAACGCGAGGAAAACTAAGTGTTCTCAGGGAAGAAGCCAGAGGAAGGGCGTGCGAGAGAGGCCAGGGGCAGCTCTGCAGAGCAGCTATTTCTAGCTGCATGAAGTTTGCAGGAGTGGAAGGCTTCCTTACCTGCGCCTCCTGTGGAATCGAAATACCTGCCCCCAAATTGAGCATATTTAATGAATCATGTTGAAAATCCCCTCTTCTAGGCATTTAAATTGTGTGAGTTTAACCTTTGATCCATCTCACTTGTAAACCACTCAACCTAAATGACTTTCTGGTGATTACCCAGGCCCCACGCCCTGGTGAGCCAGTGGCCCAGAAAAGGTAACAAGTTTCCAACCGACTTCTTAGTTCTAGAGGTTTGCATTTCAAAAGACTCTCAGCACCAGCCTGAAAGCGCTGTCCTGGGTTTGCGGTGGGTACTCTCTTTCTCGCTTCCTCCACCAGAAGAGCACAGCCAGGCAGAGGCCAGTATCGACCTCGCGTTGACCCCCAATCCACTGTGCATTTCAAAGCAGATTAGAAGACACTTTGAACAAGCCCTCGCTGCACGTCAGGTGTCCTTCCTAACGCCTAGGTGGAACTAGAGATGAGTTCCATGAATTGTTAATGCTGATGTGAAACAGGGCTTTCAATAATTCCGCCCAGGTGTCTCCTCTGGCCTAAAATCACATTCCAAAGGGAACAAGGGCAGTCCTTGGAAAGATGACCCAGAAAGGACCACCAACAAATTGGAGAGAGGAGAAATTCAGGTGTAAAAACAAGTTTGTTTGTATTAAAAGCTAGGTTGCTAGCTATTAATTCTGAATGGGTCTATATAAATTTTACTTAAAAATTTTTTTCTGTTCTGATGATCTTCTGTTGGAGATGATTTCTTATGAAGGATTTGGAGTGGTATCATTAATATATACAGTAATCTATATTAATAAATATATAGTGATATACATTTATCAATGTATTATATTACAATTATATAATATATTAATAAACATATTTATCATATGCCTCTATTAAATATATATTAACAGTTGTATATTAATATATTTATTACATGTCTATATTGAATGTATGGGGGGGGGCTATGCTGAGCATTGAACCCAAGGCCTTGTACATACTAGGCAAGCACTCTACCACTGAGTTTTATCCTCAGCTCACATTAATATTTTTAATTGCTGTGGTCAAACAGTTTTGACTGGATAATGTAGAATTTTGCATCCCAACACTTGCATGCACTCATGAACACTCACACACACAACTATTGTTTAGAAGTCTCTTTATTTCTAGTCTGTAATACTTGCTTTGCATCCTGCCTTCTGTGAATTCTCCCCTACACCCCATCTATTTCTCATATCAGCTTCTCTGGCTGCTTCTCACCTCTGCAGCCAACTGCTTCCCTTCTTCTTTTTTTCAGGGGATTCTCTCCAGACACAGTGACACCTGACAGTGAAAGAAGAAATAATCAACTATGGCCGAGAAATATTCCCCAGTGACATTTGCCATAGTAAAATTTCTGCCAGGAGTCAGGGGAGAGAAGTGAATGGAATCCTTGCAAGAATGAAGCTTCTGTTTCCAATCTAAAAATATATCGAGGTGGTGAGCATCTAGAATAGGATCAGGAAAAAGTTGGTTATCAAGTCCTTCTTAAGATTATTAATGCCGGGACCACAAAGATATAGGGTTTAAAAGGAACTTCTGGGGCAACCCCCTGTCTCCAGGCAGGATGGGACTTGGATTATTAGAGACAGGTGGTTGCCCGTATCTGATTTTAAATGGCCTCCCTGGTAAAAATGGCACAGCTTCACTTGGTAACCAGTCCTGGTCCACAATAATAGTGAGATGAAGATGGTCCACTCTGAGGTGTCTGAGGGCATGGCTTTTAGTTAATGAGGAATGCATGGCAGGACTGGACTGGAGGCATCTGGTTTTCTCTAAGTTTTTTCCTCTTTTCTACTGTGTTCACTTTAGCTGTCGTTTTACAATCTTGACAGTCCAAAGGCTCTTTCTTCCATACTCCCAACTCATCCTGCTGTATTTTAAATCAGCTCTGTTTTGCTTGAAGTTTAGGCAAGAAGAGGCCCAGCTTACCCTCTTCAGTTCTGTATTATCTTTTATAGACTAAGAAATTGTTATTATTACTTCTGGATCTGTCTAAATTTTGCTCCAAATGACTTAGGTTATCTTTTTAAGCACTTCATTACATGCTCAATACAATTGGTGATATTAATGGAAATAAAAAATTAAGGCAAAGTTGTTCTTGGTCCTGATTAATTCAGAAGAAGGTAGGAAATTAGGAAAAGGGAGAAATTCTACTGTATCAATAATGACATTAAATAAGGTAGACTAAACATTCCATCTAGAAGGCAAATAGTCTTGAGTAAATGCACACATTTACCGTTTGTTTGAGACAGACTTTATAAAAATAGGTTGGTAGCTGGGTGGGCAAAGATGCCAAGTAAGCATTAAGTATAAGAAAGCTGATCTGATTTTCTTAATAAAGAAAAGTAGACTTTAAAAGAAAGTACTTCGAGAGATAGAATTACTTCATAATGATGTGAAAAGGTCAGTTCATCAGGAAGATATAATGTGTACCCGTTTAGTGACAGAGCAGCAAAACAGTGGAAGCAGAATAGAACCAAAGGGAGAAACACACAACTCTGCTGTCATAAAGTTTATTGCAAATTCTTATAAGGTCCTTTGTACTCCGACTCAATCATACCCATATGGATTCTCTCATACTGACCACAATAAACAGGGATCAGAGGGGCTATGTGGAGGGAGATCTCTGGGATCTTTGCAGGTAGGATCATGCCTCTAGAACTGTAGGACAAGAAGGAGCCCGGTTCATGGCATGAGCTCACAAGCCCTTTACTGCAGAGATTCTTATTGCCCAAGAAGCCTGGAAGGGCTCACAGATGTGAAAAGGTGCAGGCACTTGAGGCCCCCATCCTCCCACCCTCAGCTGCCAGATGGGGCTTGTACCCTTGACCATGAAGAACCTCCCATTTCCCCTGGTGCTATGTGTTGGTGTGTCATGATATAGAGAATGTGGAGCAACTCTGTTTTGTCCATTTTTCTCCCCTCCTGCCCTTCCTGTCTCCTTCCTACTACTGGTCTGTTCTTGTTGCTGGGCCCTGGCTTGTATTCTCAACAGTCCTCTGTGAGGTGCCCTGAATTCTGTTTGGGCCAGTAGGGACCTGACAACCTGGGGCCATGGAGGGCCTGTCAGTGGCTATAGAGCTTTATCAGAGGTTCTTCTGGTAAAATCTGTGCAGGGCTGAGGGCCAGTCTGAAGGTGCAAGTCTAGGTCTAACCCTCAGGGGCACAACCCAGGAGATGAAGCATTTGGGCTTTCGTGGGAACAAAAGTCAACTTTTAAAACCAGGGGAAAAGAGCTTAGTATAACTTTTTCTGGCTTAGATAAAGAAAAAGTAAAAATTCTGAGCTCAGGAATATTGAAAAAGATTATGAAGCACCGTAGACCTTTTTGATGAAGGCCATCCTTGAGAACAAGTTAGCAGAAACGCTGAGCCTGGAGGCAAATAATAAAAAACGAAAAAGTTCCTTCTTGAGGTTAAAATAGACTTGTCAGTATAGAATTAAGGAAAGAAAAATAGAAATGTCCAGGATGAGAGCTGGTAGGGCTCACCTCACAAGGACACCTAGTCACTGGAAGGTGAATCAGAAGCCGTTTAGGCCCAAATGTCAGAAACCAATTTACTCTTAAAAGTTATATTAGAAAAAGTGAAGAATTAATGCTAACATTAAAGAAAGGTATGGATGAATGTATTAGCTTTGAATTGCTAAAAAAGAAATATCTGACACAGGTGGCTTCTTTTGCCTCATGGTTCCTAGAGTCCAAGATTGGGTGGCAACCACTGGTGTGGGCCTCTCTGGTGAAGGTGCTGGGTCATGGCAGGAATATGTGTTGGAGTGAGTGCTCACATCCTGAGCCAGGAATCAGAGAAAGCAGAGAAGGAGAGGGAGAGAGGAACAGGTGGTTTTGAGGGTACACCTGCAATAATCTAGGGACCTCCCAATGCTGCCTCCTTGGGAACCAAAGCTTTAGCCTATGGGACTTTGGGGGACATTCTGTATGCAAATGACAGTGATAAGTACATCCATTTTCAGGAAAGCATGAGACAACTATCATAAGAGGCTGAATGATGGGAAGAGTAAGAAAATAAATAACAGAAAAATAAAAGGTTGAAGATGCTGAAGCAGCTGTTGTTAGATTTTGATACCTTTAGAGTCAAAATCTAAAGGATGCTTAACCACTGAGCCACATCCTCAGTCCTTTTTATTTTTTATTTTGAGACAAGGTCTGGCTAAGTTGCTTAGAGCCTTGCTAAGTTGCTGAGACTGGCCTTGAGCTTGTGATCCTCCTGCCTCAGCCTTAGGAGCCGCTGGGATTATAGGTGCATGCCCTTTACAGTCTTAAACATTATTAAGGATCCCTAAAGACTTACATTTATGTGGGTTATGTCTGCTGATATTAACCGTTATTAAATGGAAAAAGTTTAAGAAGAATTGTTTATTGTTGTATTTATCACAATAATTATCTAATCCTTTGTATTTATTTATTACTATATATTATTTGTATTTTAAAATAAATAGCAAATTTTAATGGAAAAAAAATCACCAAATTTTCCCCCAACAACAACATTACCAAGAAGACTGCTGTTCTACAGATTTGCACACTTTTTTTAAAGTCTGGCTTAACAGAAGATATCTGGATTCTTATATCTGCATCTATATGTATGTTGCAGACTGACATTTTAGTTCAGGTATATGAAGAAAATCTTATCTTACACAAATAAGTATTTGGAAAGGGAGGGGAATATTAACATGCTTTTTAGATTGCATTCATTACTGCTAAGACTTGACAATTATTTATTAAAGGATAGTTTCAGTGTGGAATCTGACATGGTATCAAAAATGACATCTTATACTCTATTATATTGAAGTTCACTTGTCTATCATGCACTTTTATAACAACATGTCTTGGCCACTTGAAAAATATTGGATCACTGAGGAATTCAAATCTTCCAAATGTTGACACATTTAATTAAAAAAATATCAAAATACTATATTTGTTAACAACACCACTGGTTTAAACAGTAAGTCTTTTAAGTATTGGGAAGCTGTCAAGCTCATGAAGATAGACCCCAGTTTTTTCCAAAATCCTAATATTCACTTGAATAAATACTCTCAGTTTTTTGTTAAGCAACAGACTTTGTTTTCATGGAAATATCTGCCAATATCTAAATCTGTAGTTTGTCAGATTTTCTTTCAAGTGAAAATAGTTTTCTTAAAAAAAATTGGCTACTTTAGCTTGTAACTCAATCATCCATGTGCTTTCCCTCTAGACAATCATTTGTCCTCAGTATGAAGCAGAAGTATTTTATGTGAACCCTCCATTTCCCTGTTCAAGATACTAGAACAACTTGTGTCAGGAATCCAACTTGAATAAAATTACTAGTTGTCTTTTTTCTTCTCCATCAAGGACATGCTTAAAGGACGAAGCCCTTAAAAAAAAGTGAAACACCTGAGATTGCAATATGAAGAAAAATATGACTACTAGTACTGTTTGGTGCTTCTATCTTAATTCATACTTAAGTATCACAGGTATTATCCAAAATAATTTTTGTTTCATCTTATAGAAATATCAACAGTGAAACAAAAGAAAAGGAAATAGTATCTTAATATTATTATGAAAAATTTTCAGGGACCTCATAGTTTCCTGAAAGAATCTTGGGACCCTCTCCCCGGAAGGATCCATGAACCAGGCCTTGAGAACCACTGCTCTAAAGCATGGGTGGAATAAATATTTTTAATACCTTTTTAAAAAAAGATTTTTGGTTGTAGTTGGACACAATGCTTTTATTTTATTTATTTTTATGTGGTGCTGAGGATTGAACTCAGTGCCTCACACATGCTAGGCAAGTGTTCTACCACCCAGCCACAACCCCAGCCCAATTTTTAATACTTTTTAATACTCCTTAAAAATGGAGTCAGGTGGAAAACATCCTGAAAATTCTTTGGGTTGTAGAGCACTCCTGATCCATCTTTAGTACCTGGAAGTGAAGTCATGTAGGCTTCAGTCTTCAACCACATCATCTAGTTGAAGTTTCCTGGCTCATGGAATGGATCTGTGAGCATATTTTATGAAATGAGAAACTCTTTCCTCTCCCTCCTTTCCATGAGGTCTGTGTGTGGAGTTCTATAGGGATTTTCCTGGTCCTTGTATCCTGCTTTGACTCTGAGGAACATCTGTTCATCAAGGGAGTTTCCTTGTGACTCTTGCCCAAGAGCTGTTTTTCAGCCCTACTGCCAAGGAGTAATCTCCCTAGAGCAGATTCAGCCTTCTAGAGAGCCACCTTGTGAACAAGGTCTGAACCCAGAGCAGTAATGTCATTCTTCTTCAGTCATTTTGAATTCTTTTAAATTTAACATCTGTTGTTGAAGTGATTGTATGTTTATTCAAATTGTAACTTGATAGACTTATAATTCTTAGGTTAGTATTTGGTAAGTGTATTGATCTGTAAATTAGAATCTTATGAATGAGTTATTTTCATTTTATTGTACTCTCTAGGTCGTAGAAGATTTGTGTTTTGATTTGATTAACCAGTCCACCATAACATAAGTTATAATAGGCATTTTGCATGAGCAACTTTGCACATTTAGGACTTTAGAGGTTGTTTTTATCCATTCAGAACTATGCTTTCTATTGCAGCATTGAGAAAATTGTGAAAGTTGTTTGACTTTACTGAAATAAATTTTCATTGGTGTTACAGAATGCTTTTCTATTACAGCTAGGGTAAAAGTGTTAAGTGCCCATGTATCTAAAGAGAGGTCCTGAATGATCCATGTGGCCCTTGCTAAAGGGAGTTTAAAACAAAACAAAAATCCTGCTTCATATATTCCATCATCCACCTGTGTTTTGCCTGTATCTAGGAAGGCATGAGGGATTAGGGTATATTTCAGTAGTAAGAATCTTTTGAGGAGAACTGAAGAAGGTACAGGTCTTGCACTCCCCAGGGTGGGAGGTGGCAGTGGGACTTCTGGAGAGTATATCCGTACTGGAGGACACAAGTGTTCACATACAGAAATACTGAAATGCAAGGATCTTATTCCCCAGAGGTTAGGCAAAGCAACAAGGCCAAGGGGCCATGGACTGAAACCTCCGAAACTGTGAGCCAAAATAAACCTTTCTTCCTTATAAGATGTGTATCTCGGGTGTTTTGACATAGTTATGAAAAGCTGACGAACACACTGCCCAAAAGGTATGTATGCTTGTGCCATGGAGGAAAGTCAGAAGCAAGGGTCTGCTTAATGTGAACAATGGAGTGGGATGACCTCAACTGGGGAGTTCCCTATCAAAAGGAAAAAAAAAAAGACACTAGTATTTAGGTATGTGCCCCATATAGAGGGTGGTGACTGCAAATTGACATTAGTCAAGGGAGACTTTTCAATCCTCCTTACCACTCTTCCCCTGCCCCTGACCTGAGCAAGAAAGTGAGGAAGGAAATAAAACACAAAAATAGATAATGCTGTCCCCTGCCCCCTCCTCCACTGCCTCTCTTCATTGCAGTCTTCTAAGCTCAGATCACACCAAGAGTTTTAAATTCAGTGAGATTAAAGTTTTGATTCAGATTTTATTAAACATTTTAATACCCCCAAATGAGACTCTTATTTATTTTTAATACTTTGAAGTAACTGAAAAGGCTAACAGTATCTGCTTCAAATATGCTCAAATTGAGAGACAGAAATTTTAAGAAAGGAAATATTTTAATATTTTATCCCCACTTGCTCTGGGTTATTAAATATATTCATTATGATCATGGTGACTGTCTTTGTGCATAGTCCCTTTGCACAAAGTTACCTTTGGGGTAACTTCCCTAAGATAAATGTCCGTATGTGGAACGACTCGGCAAAGATTAACATCATTATGGCTTTAGATAAGTAATGCTAAACCCACAAGCCACAGGCTCACCATATAAACCTCCATGAGTGACAGGGGGAAAATCAATTTCACACCAAATTACATTGTACCTTGGGAGAAGAGGTTCCAAATCAGGGTCACAACAGTACAGTGTTCAAAATGTAATAGGACTCAGAATTCCTAATTTTCTCTTTGTCCTGATGACTATGCAATTATATATTTACAGAATATAAAAATTCATATGGATGTTGCTTTGCAAAAACAAAACTGTGATTCTACAGTACACATTTGTATGTACTTTGCTATATCTTCCCAAATCAATACACAAATATCTGCCTTGTTCTATGTTGCGGTTTGGATATGATTTAAGTGTGCCCCTCTAAAAGATGTTGGAAGCCTGGTCCCCTGAGTGGCAAGGGTTTTGAGGTGGTTAATCTTTCAAGAGGTGGGGAGATAATTAGATCACTGGGGAACCATTTTTGGAAGGGATCAGTGTAGTTCTATGGATCCACAGTTTCTATAAGGGTGGCCTATTATGAAGGGAGCAAGGCTGTCTATTCCCCATACCTTGGCTTCCTGTCTTGCCATGTGATTGCTCTTGTTCTCACTATTGTGATACCATCTGCTTTGAGGGCTTCACCAGAGCTGTGCAGAAGCTAGTGCCATGCTTTGGTAACTTCCAGAACTGAGCAAAATAAACTTCTTTTCTTGATAAAATACTTAGCCTCGGGTATTTTGTTACAGCCATAGAAAATGGACTAATACAGAAAATTGGTACTGAGAAGCAGTGTCATTACTATACCTATACCTGAAAATGTGGGAGTGGCTTTGGATGTGGATAATGGGTAGAGGTTGGAAGAGTGGACTGGAAAAAAAATCTAGATTGTTATAAGTGGAGCATTATGTGTAATTCTGGTGAGGGCTCAGTGTGGATACTAGAAAATTAGTCTCATGGAAATAAGAATCCTATTGGAAACTGGGGTAAAGGCTTTTGTTGTTACACTGCTGCAAAGAGCCTGCTTGTACCCGTACTCCAGAGCTTTGTGGGAGGCCAAATTGAAAGTGATTTCTTAAGATATCTGGTTAGGAAATGTCTAAGCAGCAAAGCATTATTATTGGCTATTTTTACTGAGATTTATAGAGACTCAGGGCAAAATGAAGCAGGTCAGAAAGACTTAAAAAACTGACTGTTTGACTAAGAGGAAAAAGTGTGGAGTAGAGCAGCCTGTGGCTAAGTGACCACTTTTGAAAAAGATCAGTGAAAAAGACCTGGTTGGTAATTATCAGGACAAGGAGAAAGAGGCTATTCCCATCACAAGCCTAGAGGCCTAGAAGGGCAGAATTGTTTCAAGCAACAGGCCCTGGGCACTCTCCAGGGGTTTGCTGCCCGATGTCACCTTGGGGTTCTGCTCACTGCAGGCCTGTGTACCACCTGAGAGAGCAAATCCTTGGGGTTGGGACTAATATGTGTGCTTGTGGGGAGGGCTTTTGGGAGCCACCCTGAGACCTTGGGAGACCACCCTCCACCCATAGTGTGCCCAGGATGCAGGACTTGGAGCTTTAAGATTAGATGTCTTCCCTGTTGGCTTTGGTCGTGCTTTGGGATGATTACTTCTGTTTCCCTACTTCTCCCTTTTGGAATAGGAGTGTTTATGTTATCCATGTCTTGCTATTGTATTCTTTTTAAAAAATATTTTTTAGTTGTAGATGGACACAGTACCTTTATTTACTTTTTTCTATGTGGTGCTGGGGATCGAACCCAGTGCCTCACATGTGCTAGGTTAGTGCTCTACCACTGAGCCACAACCCAGCCCCTTGCCAAAGTCTTTTGAAAGCAGATTACTTGTTTTCTATTTTACGGGCTCACATCTGGAAGGAGGTTACCTTGAGACTCAAAGGAGTCTTTCGTTTTGGACTTTTGAGTGATGGTGGGATGAATGAAGACTTTGGGACTCCTGGGAATAGAATGAATGCATTTTGCTTTATGAGTGGGACATGAATGTTGGGGACCAGGGGTGGTTTGAATATGGTTTGAACATATTCCCCAAAGATTCATGTGTTGGAAGCTTGATCCCAGTGTGTCAATTCACAAGGTGTGGACTCGTAGAACATAATTCACTGGGGACAGTGCCCTTGGAGGGATCAGTTTAGTTCCCCTGGGACACTAGTTAGTTTCTAAGATATTAGGTTGCTATAAAAAAAAGCAAACCTGGCCCTTCCCTATGATCTGGGTTCTCATCACATTATTGGATCACTCTTGCTCTTGCTATTATGGTGCCATCTGCCATCTGGCTCTCACCAGAGCCAAGCATTAGCTAGTGCCATGTTCTCGAACCTCCAGTATTGAGCTAAATAAATATCTTTTCTTTATTGAATACACAGCTCAAGTATTTTGTTATAGCAACAGAAAATGGACTAATACACCCTGTGCATGAATATTCTTATTTCTTTAAGCAACAATAAAAACAAGTTAAATATTTAGCATAAGAAGAAAAAGTCACACTAAATTCTCATTTTATTTAATTAATTGATTGATTTTTACCAACCCTGTAGTCTTTTTTTTTTTCCTTTTTGTTTCTTTCCTTGCTCTTTATTAATGTCTCCTGTCTTTACATATCAGGATATTGTGTTGTGATTTAGCCTCCACTCATTTAATATAAAGATACTGTATATTCAGGCATGAATGAAACAAACATGGTATGTGCTCTCTGGAATTTCCACCCTAACAAATCTCCTTTAACTTTCTACTTTGCCTTCTAAGGATAAGGTTAATACTTAAATCCAAAATACATATTGTGCTCTATGTAGCAGTGGTGTTATGGTTTAGATATGGTGTGTCCCCCAAAAGCTTGTGTGTGAGACAATGCAGGAATGTTCAGAGGTGGAGTGATTAGATTATGAGAGCTGTAACCTAATTAGTCAATTAGTCCCCTGATGGATTAACTGAGTGGTAACTGTAGGTATGTAGGGTCACTGGAGGAAATAGGCCACGTGGGATGTGTCTTGGGGGTTTATATTTTTTCCTTGGTAAGCAGAGCTCTCTCTCTCTCTCTGTGCTTCTTGGGTGCCATGTTCTGAGCTGCTTGCCTCTACCATGCCCTTCTGCTATGATATTCTTCCTCAGGCCCAGAGCTATGGAGTCAGTCCATCATGGACTGAACCTCTGAAACCATGAGCCCAGATAAACTTTTCCTCCTTTAAGTTGTTCTTTTGGTCGCAGCACTGAAAAGCTGACTAAAACAGTTGGTCACTAATTAACAGTGATCTTTTAGTAGCCAACAGAAAATGGCAAAATTAATCATATGCATAATTTACAATTTCTAGGGAAAGGTATAGTCCTTCATAGCTCTGGAAATGGAGACAGTTTTTCCTGTGGCTCTTCACTAAGGAGCTGTCTTATGCTGCAGAGAACTATGTTCTCAGCAATAGCTAGATAGCACAAACTGAAGCTCATGGCATTGTTTTCTATTATGTTCTTTTATATAGGCTAATGACATAATGCCAAACACAGTTCAGAAAAACAAATTATCTAAGGAGTATAAAACTTGACTAGGCTTATACAACTTTCTGACTTAAGCAATCACATCATTTAGAGGTCCTGGAGTCTAGCTAGAACCCAGACACCAGAGGATATATGGACCACATACATTTCATGCAATTCTTCATCAATACTATCTTGTGCGACAGGAACTTCTCTGAAAATACTGTAGGGAGTTTGGGAGTTCACTTCATAATAAGTGCAGATGTTCCATGTCACTAATTTATAGCATACGTGCATGCTTTCATGGGCTTTACAAAGGGCCAAAAACTATGCTAGACAATTGGCTGAAGAGGTAAATGAGATGTTCCTACCCCCAGTGCTTATAGTCATAAGGGGAAACAAGACTGTCATACAAATAGCTGTAAGAAAAAGGTACCAAATATCAAGAGCCATAAAAAGAATCCAGATAAAATGCAATTGACTTATTCATTCAACAAATATTTACTGAGTATCTAGTGTTTGACAAGGTACCATGTTAAGTGTTGGCAATACAAGTCGGTAAAATGCCTTACTAACACAATTTTAGAAAATAAGAAAAAAACTGCACCAGGAAGTTTAAATACTTATTAGTAAGTCTAACAAGAAATGTGAAATATTGTTAACAGCATCGCAGAGAAATTTAAGAATGCCTAAAAGATGGAAGGATATATGATGTTCATGGATTAGAAGACTCAGTATCATTAAGATGTCAGCATTCACGAAGTCAGTCAGCAGGTTCAATGCAATATCCCAATCAAAATTACACCAGGAATAAAAAAATTACACTAGAAAAATTTTTTGATAAGCTGATTTTAAAATTTGTATATAAATTCAGGGGATCTACACGAGTTGCATTAGGCAGAAATGACCCCTTACAATGTTCACATGTTAATTTCTGGAACCTGTGAATATGTCATGTTACATGTTCTGAAAATATAGGAAACCCCCACACAAACTCAACTTATCCTATACTCTACATGACAATCAACACAAAAGACTTTTGTGACCCAATGTGTGAGGCTTTTTCTCCATATGCTAAGCAAGTAATCAATTCTGCATCAGACACCAGCTGGGGCCTCTAATTAAAATCAATTATGACACTCTTTCCCTGGAGGCAGCATCAAATCTCATATGTTGAAGGCTCAGTCCCACTAGACTGTCCTCCCTCTAGATGCCAATTGCAAGCCCCAGGCTGTTTTACCTGTGCTTCTGACTGGCTGTAGCTTGGGGTTCCAACACCCCCTCTTCAAGTTTTATTAATTTGCTAGTGTGTCTCACAGAACTCAGGGCAATACTTACTTGCACTTACTAGCTTATTGTGAAAGATACTACAAAAATTAGCAATGAACACCCGATGAAGAGAGGGCTACGGTGAAGTATGAGAGAGGGTGCTCAGAGCTCCTAGGTCTTTTCAGGTGCACCACCTTGCAGGAACCTCATGTGTCCTGCTATCTGGAAGCTCTTCAAGCCCTGTTCTTTCTGGGTTTTATGGAGGCTTTGCTGTGTACCCATGCTTGATTATGTCATTGGCTGTTGATGATTGACTTATATCTCAGGCTTTTCCTTTCCAGAGGCTGGGGGTAAGGTTGAGAGTCTCTATCCTCTAATCCTTCCTTGGTTATTCTGGTGACCAGCCCCCATCCTGAAGCTACCCAGGAGCTTCTAGCCATCAGTCAACTCACCAGCAAATAAAAAAGATAGTTATTACCTTAAAGAGTTCAAGGATTTTAGGGGTTTTATGCCAGGAAACAGGAGGAAGGCCAAACATTTACTTCCCAGTATCACACATGGCAAAAGAACTTTATAGATAACAAGGTTCGTGACCTTAAGATAGAGTCGACCAGGAGTTGAGGATCAACTCTGGAGTGTTGTGATTGTTTCTCAGTCCTTAGGTATGGTGTCTAAGATCAGGACAATTATCAAAGTGTTGAAATAGAAGTACAGCAAGGCAAAGAGAGCATTTAGATGAGGTTTATTTTAAGTGAAGGAAAGGCAAAACATAGGGAGACACTTCCCAGAGAGAGGGATGGGCAGATTGGCTAGGGGCCACACTGCACCAAAATGATTAAGCTTTGGGCTTTTGTTAGGTTAGAGGTGGGAGTTTGCAATGGCATGGTAGAAGGCGGGTGGTAGAAGGCCTCACCTCTCTGGATCCAGTGCTTTGTATAACTGCTGCCCATTTGGAAGAAGTCATAAGTTGTGCTGGTTGGAAGCTATGGATATGCACCTGGGTACTTGTGTCATTTTGTCCTTTCTGGCCTAGTGCAACCAGTAGAAAGTCATTTAACAGTTCTGATGCTCAGAACAGCTGTGAGTGAACACATGACCTTAGGAACATGGTGTGTGCCCACAAGCTATGGGAGAGAGTGCTAGGCTTCTTTCTGGGATGTGGAAGAAGACTGGTGCCTCCAGATCAATTACCGATCAGTTGATTCCCCTCTCATGTCTCCCCTTCTCTCCTTCCTATTCATTTCTAGCTAACTACCTACACTAACAATAGTGACATTATTCTGGATTATCTGAATGGGTTGAGTCCTGAAAAACAGAGAACTTTCTCCAGCTGGAGGCAGAAGAGATGGAGCAAGAAGTCTGGGAAAGTTGAAGAATAAGAATCCAATGTGCCGTTATTAAGTGAAGGAGGAGGGACAACATGACAAGTAGTCAGGTGGCCTTAGAGCTGCTGGAGGCACTCAGATGACAGTCAGCAAAGAAAAGGACAATAAAGCTTCACAGCTACAAAAAACTGAATCCAACAACTGAATGAGCTTGAAAGGAGGTTCTGTCTTAAAGTCTTCAAATAAAACTCAGCCGGGGTAATATTTTGGTTTTGGCCTTGTGAGACCCAAAGTGGAGAAACCAGCTGATCTCATCTATGTCTCTGATGTACCAAACTGTATGACAGTGAATTCACACTATCCTAAGCTGTTTGTGGTAAGTTGTTATAGCAGCAATAGGGAACTCATACTATACCGGAGGCAATCTTCAGAACAGAACTAGGGGATTTATACTTTTTGTTTTTAAAAAAATCATTCCTCCCTCCTCCAAATTGCTCTAGACAAGAGAATGACTTTTGGGGTCACATTTGTATCATAGAATGTTTTCCTTGATTAGAGTAGAATGGACCCCAGGTTCAGGATCTCCAGGATGTGATTCTCTGGGAGATTTGAAGTGAATACCAGAGAGAGAGATGTGGTTTCTCACACAGTGGCCTCCAATGCACCTCACCTCCTGAGTAAGTGGAATAAATATTCCTGCATTTGAATTGGGAGTTTAACGAGAAGAAAGCAGCAGAAGTGCCAGTTATACTATGATGACCATGTGCTTCTGTTTTTAGTTAGAAAATACATTAAAATGTGAAATGAAGCTAATGACATCATAAGGTTGACATGAGGATTCAATGAGCTGGTGCTCACGAAGTGCCTTGCTCAGTGCTAAGTGCCTGATGCTTAATATGGTCAAAAGTAAACATGAGTTACATACTTGAAAATGGATGTTTTTCTGAAAAATTTCCAGGCTATTGATTTCTTTAGATTAACTATAAGTATGTATACAAAAAGATGAACAGGAATTGGGCCCAGAAGAGAGAGAGAGAGAGAGAGAGAGAGAGAGTATGTTAGCTTTCCATCACTGTTTTAGTCAGCTTTTTCGCTGCTGTGACCAGAAGACCTAATAAGAACAATTAAAGGAGGAAAACTTTTTGGGGGCTCATGGATTCAGAGATCTCGGTCCATGGATGGCAACTCCATTACTCTGGGCCCAAAGTGAAGTAGAACATCATGGTGGAAGTGTGTGATGGAGGAAAATAGCTGAGAGCATGGCACTAGGAAAGAGAAGTGGGAGGAGAGCCCTCTGCCCAAGGACAAAATATATACCCCAACAGCCCACCCCCTCCAGCCACACCCTACCTACCTACAGTTACCACTCAGTGAATCCCTATCAGGGTATTCACAAACTGATTAGGTTAAGACTCTCATAACCCAATCATGTCACCTCTAAACTTTCTTACATTGTCTCATACATGAACTTTTGGGGGACACCTCATATATAAACCATCATGATCACTGTCACAAATACCTGGGATAATCAGTTTCTCAAGAGGAAAGGTATATTTTGGCTCACGGTTTTGGAGATTTTAGTCCATTGCTTTGGATCTGTGATGAAGCAGCACATCCTGGCGGGAATGCATGGTGGAGCACAACTGCTCCCGGATGGCCAGGTTGCAGAAGAGATACTGAGGAGAGGCCTTGGGTCCCACAATCCCTTTCAAGGCATGCCCCTTATGACCTAAAGAGCTCTAGCTAGTCTTTACCTCTTAAAAATTCCTTTATTTCCCAAATACTGCCTCCCTGGGGACTAGAAAAGTCTGTAGAAGATCAGGTTAGAAAAAGCCTAGATTATATGAGCACAGAGAACCCACTGAACTAACCGGTTGATAGCTTGTGGGTCAACCATGGTTAACACCCAAAACAATGCATACAGGGTCTTATCTTCCTAAAGCTCCAACCCTGGAGCTGAGGCTCAGTTCTTTGATCTCTCTGTGCTTCTTCTACTACCTGGTATAGTTACATCTCATGCAATGCTAATGCCTGACATGTAACCCGGCACCCAACTGACCCAGATTCTATTCTATTCTAACACTCGATGTTGTGTCTTTATCCTCCCAACACTCCTCCTGAGATGGGTATTACTAACATGCTCATTTATAGTTGAGGGAATCAGATGACAGGACGTTAGATAACTTTACTTTGCCTGATTAATTAGTGGTAGAACTTGGATCTGACCCAGGTAGTCTATTCCAAAATTTATGTTTTTAGCTCACAATATTATACTGTTAGCTAGAGAATGAGAAATCTCAGGGTAAAAACTATTTTGGCTTCACAGATCCTAGGTACACAGAAAATCACAGAATCTGAACTTAAATATAAGGTTTATGTCTCTTCTTACTTATATTCTGCTCTTCTTGGTGGCCTGAGCCACTGTCTCTGTCTCTGAACATCTTCTCCTCTTCACTTTGTGGTGATTCTCTGTTTGCTAGAACAGGAAGGTCAAGGATGTGGTGGGACATTTTCTAAGCATTGCCTTTGGGTCCTAAGTGGCTCTTCTGGGAAGCTTTCCAGGTCCAAATGTTGTGCTCTTCCCTTTTGAGTTCCTGTGCTCGAATATCTTCTTCCCCTAATTTCTCTTTCTGGGTGAACAGCCATGATAACATCCAAAAATTTTTTTCTGGTACCTATTCTGATCAGTTAGAATATAGGTATTTTAAAAAAAATCTCATTTAATCTCTTTCACTCATTTCCTTTCCTTTACAATCCTACTTCCCTATTTTTCTGTTTTTCTCTTGGTCAGCTTCTGGCATTTTGAAAAATCAATATTTACACTACTTCCATCTATGTTTAATTCATATAAAATGGCCCCCATCCTGTATCCTGGAAGAGGTGGGATATTTGTCACATGCTATTAACCAAAGTTTTATTTTTCCCACAATAACTTGCTCTTGATGGGACACTTATTAAAAGTGGCCTTTTTAGAAAAACATTAAAAGGTAAGATTTGCACTAAATTTTCTTCGAACTCACACTTCAGAGAGTTTTCTGTAACATTCCCTACCCTTTGGTATTTTGGTTCTACACAAGTGAAACTTGAAGACCAAAAGAGATGCCTTTTCTTATACATCTAACAAATAAGTGTTTTCCTGCCACGTTTGCTCACAGAATGGAACCTAAACTCAAAATCCGTTAGCTGTGTTCTGAAATCCCTGATGACTTAAACTTTGATGGTTTGAGAAATTAACCAATTTCTGCCTCCAAGTTTTCTGCTAGTACTACCAGACCATGGGGCCTTCTAATTGGTAGACAGCAACAATAAGCATTAGAGCAATGAATAGCTTAACATTCCATACTGGGGTGTTGTTTGGGTGCCTGCTCTTCCTTTTAGGAAAGGATACTCTTAAAATAGAACAATCTCAGATGAGGATCCTTAGTTGGGGTCCATAAAGGTGCAACCTGAGATTGAGATCAGGGTTTATGTAACTTTTTGAGGGAGTGTTCTTCAGGAGTAGCTGTTGGGGAGTGAGGGAAGCCATACCCAAAAGGAGAGAAGCTGAGCAAGGCTGCGGTCTAGCTTGGCTCTGACCCATGAAGCTCTAGAATACACCAGGTCCCACAGAGTTGCCTCACTTTTGGGCAAGGGGTTTGGCTTTCTTTTTGTTTTTAATGTTTAAAAATTCTTATTATTTAGTATCCTCCTCTTTCCTGGGATGTATAAGCTTCTAGGTATCTCCTGGCTGGCTATCTCTCTTTAGTCAAGTGCAATTTTGGTGAAGATTGCTCAGGTAAGCCATGAAGCATAGCACTTAAAGCACCTTGGGAGGGCGTACCAGCTGCAAAGACGGTCCAAGTGATCAAAAACAGGGTCCTACTACAATAGCTAAGAGTACAATTATTACTAACATCTCAAATGAAGTTAGATTTTCCCCCCAGCATGCAAGCTGCAAGTGTATGCAATACAATAAGAACATGGGGTATACGGATAAGACTAATGGGAGCTCCTTTCTATAGTTGTTCCTGTTTGTAATGGTAAATCTGGATTGTCAACTTGATTGATTTGAGATACTTAGGATTCAGAAAATTCTAAGGGTCTCTCTGAGGATGTTTCCAGAGATGATTGGCATGTGGGACAGCAAAATGAGTGGGGAAACCCTCCCTGGTGGCACTGTCCAACAGGCTGAGGACCCAGGTGGAACAAAAGGCGGAAGAAGGAGGAAGCAGAGGAAGATGAAAATCCATTCTTCTTGAGCAGGTGCTGTGATCACTGTGGTCATGGCCCAAGGACACTGGACTCTAGTTCCTTTACTCTTCCAATGTGAACTCTGACCAGCAAGTCTCCAGGGATTTTATAGGCCTTCAGCCTGGGACTGGGGCTGCATTGCTGGTCCCTCTTGTTCCGAGGCTCTGGTTTCTTGGACAGAGCAGCTACTTGTTCCTCTGGCTCTCCAGCCTGTGGATGGCCATTGTGGGACTATCCAGCTTCTGATCACGTGAGCCAATCTAATACATCTTTTTTTAGTAATCCTACATAAACATATTCCGTTGGTTCTATTCCTCTGGAGAATCCTGGCTAATACACTGTAGGAGTAAGAATGTGTCTACAAAAACAGGAAAAAGAAATAAAGGATATATAAAGCTTAAAGTAATAAAGGATTGTTTTCCCCACGCAGTTCCTATTTGAACACTACCAGGATCACGTGTTTTCCAGGTCAACTCCGCTGTCCTTAGTGTGCTGGCTTCTTCCTCAGTTCACCCCAGGATGGTCCTCTAATGGATGCTATGCCCAAGGCTTCATCCTTGTTTTAAGTAGGAAAAAGTAAGAAAAGGATGATGAGGGCCAGCAGATTCCCACTTCAGTTTCGAAGAACACAACTAGGTCACATGACCACTGCTAGTCAGAGGAGAAGCTTTTGACTTATAGCTTTAACAATAGAGACAGACCTGGGACAGTGGGGCTGGGAATGGAAACTGGGCCATACTCTTGCAGTATCAGCTACAGAACATTTATTCTTTAGCATTATTTCTGAGGAGTGCTGTTGACCAGGGTGGGCAGAGTGCTAGTTTCCTTAAGGGGGAACAGATAAGCTGGGAGACTCCAGGGAGCTTGCCACCTAAGGAGAGGAGCAGACCAGCAAGTCAACAACCATCCAATGTGATGAAGGCTATGTGTGGGAAAGAGATGGCTTTGCCAGGCTGCTCCAGATAATGGGAAATGCAGAGGATGGACTTGGCCAATTGGACTGAGAAAAGGCAATTGGTTGAGACAGGTTGAAATGATAAGTCTTGCTGTTTTCTGTGATTGTGGATGAAGAAGTGGTAGCAAAGAGATAGTAGAAAGGATCCCTGACTTTGTAGCTCTAAGAATGAATGAAAAGTTAGACACTATGATTCTGGACACATAAAATCTGAAGTGCTCTTTTGGGACATTTAAAAGAAGCCATCTAGTATGCAGTTGGAAAACTGTGGTTAGCATTAATTCAGCCCTTACTCTGGGTTGCGTACTATTCACCCACGTGGATGAGCTTTCATTGGTTGTACCCATAGCACCACCCTCATTTCACAGAAGGGAAAACTGAGGCTTGGAAAGGTTAACAAATGCATCTAAGATCACACAGCTAGTAAAGAGTGGTACCTAGATTTGAGCCCAATATCTAACTACAGTCTCTGTTCTTAACCATTATTCATTGAACAAATACTTAATGAGGATCTGTGATGTGTCAGGCACCGTTCTAGGTGCAGGGGATACAGTGCTAAAAGAAAGTGATAATCTTATCCTCATGAAGCTTTCATTTTATTGCAAGTAGAAAACATTGCACAACAATTAATAACATTTTAACATACAACAATTGCTTTTTAAAATGTTTATTTTGTAACTATCATATAGTAATAATATAGAATAATAGTTTAATTTCAGTAGTATTAGCAGTACCATTGTACCACACTGCCTCCTGGTAGTACTGGAACCCAGAACAAGCAAGGTTGAAGAAGAGAGGCTACCCAGGGACAGTGCAGGGACAGGTAGGTGACACAGAGTGGACATCTGGTAGAGTCAAGTCCCTGTCTGGTTTGGGACAGTAATAGTGCTGGTTTGGACCAGGGCTTCATTGTGAACAGTGTGATGGTAAGCAAGATATAAGGCTCCAGAATAGGGGCCAGGTCAGGACTGAATTCCAAGATCAGATAGAACCAGGACTATGCTGACAGTACTGGCATAACTGGACTAAGTTTGGCACGTAGTTGAAGATATATAGCAAGAGCCAGAGTGGTCTTGAGCCACCTCTTTGTTTTCTTCTCTAACCTCAGGGGCATGGCCAGAGATAGGAATTCATATGGGAAGCTCTTTTTTGTTAATTACATGAGGTTGGATCTCAGTTTAGATTTCAGAGAGCTAGGCCTTAGAGTCACACAAAGGAGGGTCATGGGTTTCACTGACCACCATACATTCAGATAGGAGCTTTTATTAAATAGGGATGGGACGTTTTCTTGTTTTGAAGAAAATAAGTAACTCAATTATTGTACTTTTGAAGAAAATTCCAAAGACCTGTGTCTACAACACTTTGTTTACTGATCAGTTTTGCCCAGGAAACTAAGAACTGAATTTATTTAAATCGTATGTTGATTTCACTCTCAAAAGTGGAAGATGAGCTGGCCGCAATGGCACATGCCTATAATCCCAGCCGTTTGAGAGGCTGAGGCAGGAGGTTCAAAGCCAGCCTCAGCAATGGCAAGGCGCTAAGCAACTCAGTGAGATTCTGTCTTTAAATAAAATACAATAAAGGGCTGGGGATGTGGTTCAGTGGTTGAGTGCTCCTGAGTTCATTCTCTGGTACTCCCCCACCTCCCCCCACTCCCCCCAAAAACCCTCAAAGTTGAAGATAAGCTACTTTGGATTAGAGGGGAGTGAAGGGAAGGGAAAAGAGGTAAGGGTAGGAACGATAGTAGAATGAATCAGACATTATTACCCTATGTGCATATATGATTACATGACCTGTGTAACTCTACATCATGTACAGTCAGAAGAATCAGAAGTTATACTCCATTTCTGTATGATGTGTCAAAATGCATCCTACTATCATGTATAACTAATCAGAACAAATAAAGGAATGTAAAGATGAAAAAAAAATAGAGACAGCTCATTAAGGGAGAGAAGGCAGAAATTTCTTTAGGAGAATGATGGAAGTCTTAATATGCAGTCTAGGCAGATATGAAAGGAAAAAAAATCCTGGAGGCCAGATTAGATATATGTGAAAATGGGCAGGACAAATGTGTTCATCTAACTGCTCGTGTGTTATGAAGGAATTGCTTGACTAGGGCTCTGAGATTAAAAAGGGTAACAGATCTTGGGGAGGGGATGGGAATCATTCCCCATGGGGTTCCTGAATGTAGGAAATGACTGAGGGATATCCCTATAAAATTGCAGAAAGACATTCCCTAATAAGAACAACTGGGTAAGCATCCCTTGAGGATGGAGACTGCCATCTATTACATTTGGACAGATGTGAGTGAGGAAGCCTGAGAAACCAGGATAAAATACCGAAGGCACTGAGTCATGAATTGGAAAACGGTACAGTTAAAAGATGGGGAAGAAGGAATTGTCTGTGCACTGAAGGATCCTGCCAGGAAAATTTATGGAATTCGGATCTCCCAGAGGGAAGGCACGGGGCAAATAAAACATACTATGAGAGAGCCAGGCAAGATAAAAATAAATCGAGGTCAGTCCTGACTTGGATATTGATCTGATGAGGTGATGCCTCTGGAGTCGGATTAAACAACTCAGGGAGGTGAAGATGGACAAGACTTGTTTGAAAATTGTATGCTCTGGAAAAAGTGTTCACTCTGTGACTTAGTATCAGATACTCAGTCAAAGACACAATCTAGAGTTAAGTTAGACAAATGTCTGGGCCAGAAAGCCAACAGGAGAAGGGCACCAATCCAGCAAGCAGCATTCACCGTGTTCTCAACAGGAAGCAATAGGGGCCAATTTCAGAAACAGATTCAAATGCTGAAATCCTAGTGAGGCTTCGGATGGGAATAGGTGCAGAACTCTGAGGTATGTCACATCCATGCAGAAGGTGCTTGGGACTGAAGGAAATGTAAAAGGGCTGAAACTTTCAAAAGCAGAAAGGTAGGATCTTCAGCAACATAAAATGGAGGTATGATCTCATGAGGAATCTGGACACAAACTTTAGGGCTTTCCCTGAACAGAGACATGAAGATACCAAAGATGAAACTGGCATCTGCCATTGTGGCAATGTGGTTCTGAAAATAAAGAGACCCATCGTAAAGAGAACAGGGCTCTTTATTCTGGGGAGTTTGGTAGAAACTCAAAGGCAAGCAGGGGCTGGGAAAGCTTTATAGTGAAGCAACAGGAAGGCTTCAGGTGAGCTTTGAATAGAAAGGAATCTGGATGCAGGTTAACTGGAAATGGAACATGTACATGCTCCATTTAAGGGGAGTAATTGGGCTTTCTCTGGTTGGTACTGGTTTGGAAACCAGGGCAAAACCTTTGGGAAGTTAGCAGTCATTGATCATGGCGGACCGATTGCTGTAGAGATTGTGGTTTGGCTTCCTTTCCTTGACTGGTTGCTGAAGAAGTTGTGGGTTGGAATTCTATATTCATTGATCGTCTGGCCATTGTTCATTTGTATACTCATTTCTTGAGAGTGAAACTGCCCAGAAAACAGGTTTCATGGGCCTGTGCATTTCTATAGCAGGACACCTGTGACATGAACTGTAAATGGCTGATTACAAAAAATGAGGAGGTAATATTCTTACCAGGAACCCATTCTTAGTGTATCTCTGGGATGCCAGGGATTGAAGGGGAGAAAGAATGGAAAAGATGATGTTTTCAATATGCAAGAAAATAAAAATAAGTCACCTTTGATAAGTTCTGGTGTTCAGAAGTATCCCCATAGCCAGTCTTCAAGAAGACAGTGAACTTAGCTGCATTTTTTCCCTTCCAAAATAGTGCTCTAATTAATGTCTCTATGGATGATACTGCCCATTCTAAGGTAGAGTCACAGACCATGATTCTGGACAGTGGTGTAAAGGACTGGCATTTGATAGAGGCTAAGACCAAGAGGATATTTTTTGCAGGAGTATGGGGTGAAGGGGGGCTACCAGCATCATCCTCACATGATGCTGAATCTATGCTATTTTTTAAAAAATTAAAACACTAAAGATTAGACTAAATACTAGCTCCTGGGAATATCATTGCAGATAGAATAATTTCTGTGGGGAGGAGGGTTTGCTTCTATTTTCTTGTATTCAATTAGCCATTGTAATTCCTTAATTCCTAGAGGTGCTTGAAGGATTTGGGTTCCATGACACAGTTCTGAAGTCTGGAATGAGCTACTCCATTCCAGTGGACAGTGACAAAGGCTGAAGCCACTGAGGGAACCCTGACTCTGACCTTCCAAAGCATTACTGTGTTGTCATTTGATCTTTTAACTTCTGGCAATCTATATTGGGCACCACAGCTGGACATAAAATGAGAAAGTAAATTTAATAGGGAGGGAACTGTCAGTCCAGAACTGTTAGAAATGTGCAGTAGTTATTTTCATTTACTGTCATTACAGATTTCACAGCCTTTTCTGGCAAAAATTAAACTGCCCCCTTTGGTCCTGGGGGACTATACAAAGGAGCAATGTTTGATGTTGGGGGAATTGTTTTGTTTAGGTGAGAGCAGAATGAGCCTCAGGTCTTGTTAAGCACTGTTGGGGGAGAAAAAAGATGGGGATGGGATAGGATATGTGTGCAGAAACAGAAAAGTGTTCTATAGAACAAAACAAAAAAATATAGGAAC
This sequence comes from Urocitellus parryii, assembly GCF_045843805.1. NCBI lineage: Eukaryota > Metazoa > Chordata > Mammalia > Rodentia > Sciuridae > Urocitellus > Urocitellus parryii. The sequence continues at coordinate 188,796,442 of NC_135533.1, read as the reverse complement.
AAACTAATACATAAAACAAAATTTAGTATCTGATATAAATGTTTCAAATATGTAGAGAAAATATATTATTTAATAAATAATATTGGAAGTATTTGTTACCCATTTGAGGAAAAAAATTAAGTTGTATTTCCAGCTTACACTACAACCCAAACAATTCCAAATGAATTAAAAAGCCAAATGTAAGCAAACAAAAAACCAATGTAAACCAAAAATCCAATGCAAACCTGGAAAGACTGGCAAATTTGATTACATTAAACATAAAAACTTCTCTATTTAAAAAAAATAGAATAAAGTTTAAAAAGCGAGTCATAGGGAGAAAATACTTGAAACATACAATAGAAAAAAGGATTAAAACCTAGAATAAAGAAATTTACAAAAATAAATAAATAAATAAATAAGAAAGAGAGAGAGAGAGAGAGAGAGCCCATTGAGAAGTGGAAAATTAAATAAGCAGGCAATTCATAAGGTCAAGAAACAAAACTGCCTGATAAACATGCTAGTAGCTAGTGTGAGATACAAAAGGAAATGAATAAAAAATGAACAGAACCCAGAGACCCATACGAATCCATCAAACATACCAACATATGCACAAGAGGAGTTCTTGGTGCTAGGAACCAGGAAAATGAAAGGAGGGAGCAAAGGGAGAGAGGAAAGAAAGGAGGGAAGGAGGGAGAAAGGACTTTTTCTTCTTCTGGGTCTCCTTTGTCTCTCTCTTTCTTTTTCATCGACTGATTGTTCTCAATCCTTTAAATTCTTACCAGTCTAATGAATATCAGTGAAAAGTATAATTGTGTAATACATTTTTTGAAGGCAATATGCTACTGTAATAATTGTACATATCTTTTAGCCATTAAGTCCATTTCTAGGTATTTTTCCTAAAAAATATGACTAATGTGTTAGATTGTTTACTATAGCATTGTTATTAACAATTGAAACTGGAAACAGACTAGCACAACCATGAATTTGGGAATGGATAATATGCCACGGCACAGTATATAACAGTATAATGAATATGGTAAATCTGTAAGCACTGGTAAGAACAGTCTGTAATGCACAGTAAAGAAAACTGAGTTTCAGAACTATATATTTAATAATAACCCAAGGCCTGTATGATATTTATGTCCATGTATATTTTTATCAACACATAAAAAAGTCCAGAGTAATATTCACCCAACATATTACAAAGGTTTCTTCTATGAGGGGAAGGGAGACTTGGGATGAAATCCCAAGAGGGATGTGGAATGAAATCTTCACAATGAGAATATGTGAAGATTTCACATGAGAATGTATTACTTGAGGAATACTTGAGTAAATTAATGATTTTAAATGTTTTGCTTCAAAGTAAAAAAAATTAGCTTATATTTTATCTATTTTGTGAATATCCAAGCTTGATGTGAAGAGGAATAACAAAAAATTTATTTAGGTGCATTTAAATGATTATTAAAATTCTCTGTTCTGTTTTCTTACTTGCATAGTAGGAAAAATATCACCTGCTTCAGAGCATTGACTGTGAGAATTACAGGAGATAACATAACTCCAATAGCTGTTTGGCACATTACAGCTGCTCCATAATTGTTGGTGCTCTTTCTTGCTTAGGTTATTATTGTCTCATTTCAGCATTCTATTGATTTAGGTGCTTTTAGGTAAGGGGCAACATGGTAAGACCAGTGGATCCTGTTATCTCTTCTTATATTCTTACTTCCTCTTCACTTTCTCTTCTCCTTCTGGAACTCCTCTTGCACATATGTTGGTATGTTTGATGGTTTCTTATGGGCCCCTGGGTTCTGTTCATTTTTTCTTTATTCCCTTTTGTTTCTCACACTAGCAACTTTCAACTGACCTGTCTTAACCTTAACTGATTATTTCTTCAGCCAGTGAAAATCTGCCATTGAGATTCTCTAGCAAAATGTTTGTTCCACTTATTGAATGTATTAACTCCAGAACTGATGATTATTTTTTCAATAATTTTTGCTTCTATTCTCTAGCAAGTCACCATACTTCTGCTTTCCTTTAATTCTTTACACATGATTTCCTTTAGTTCTTTTTAAAGCTGATTTGTAGTATTGTCTAACAAGTAGAGTGTCTGTTTCTTCATGGACAGCTTTTGATTTACTTGTTTTTTTTTTCCCATGCAGGATCATACTTTTTTGTAAGCATATTTTGTAATTTTGTTGTTATTGTTGGAACTGGACACTTTAGTGTACAAGTCTTGTAATCAGATTCCTTTCCTCCCCATGATTTGTAGATGTTGCTGATTGTTGTTGTGGCTGTTGTTGCCAGTGCTATTTATTTAGTGGCTTCCCTGAACTTATTTGGCAAAGTCTGTATTCTTTGTTATATGTGGCTGCTTTTGAGGTTATCTAAATATTGCATAGACACTTCCTTCAATACTTTGAAAGCTTTGCAGAGGAACTCTGCATGTTTGGACACGCATTAACTGTTCAGGCAGGCAGTTTACAACTTTACCTTAGCCTTCATGCCTGAGAAGAGTCTCAAGGTAAGCCAGAGGTGAGAGCTTCAAGCCTTCTTAGTATTTTTTTTTTCCTAGCTGTGTGTGCGTCCCTGAGTATGCACACAGCCACACACAAGTGAATGGCCTTCTAGATTACCAGAATGATATCAGAATTTTGCAAACCTCTTTGTGGACTTTGCTTTTCCTTCTAAGTTTCTTGGTCAGCTTGTTGATGGCTCTACTGCTACAGCCATTTCAGAGAGCTGTAACATGAAACAAATTGCTTCTGCTTGTTTTTGACAAGTGTCTCCAAGGAAAAGATTGCTCATACTAAGTGAGTTCTGAGTCCTGTCATACTAAGACCTGCTGGTCAGAGTGTCCAGGGAAGTGCCACAGAGGTCAAATAATGATGCTTCTCTGGAGTGTTGGTTTTGGAGAGCTCCAAGCCTGTCTGCTTCTTCCAGTGATGACTAAGCTGCTAGCTTTCATGGTGATTACAGACGATAGGTTTTCAAGTCTTCTGTGGAGGAAGGAGAGGGGGATGGGAATGCAGCAATAAAATACCACAAACCTGTAGCTGTTTTTACTGACAGCTTTTTTTTTTTTTAAATAGATAAAAAATAGATTTGGCTTGTTACAAGTTTTGAGTTAATTTCTAGAGATCTGTAAGTTAATTTTTATAATTTGCCAGTGTTCTTTATTACTTTTATGGGGAAGCAGATTTTCAGAGTCCTTATCCACCATCCTCACTGACATCCCTCTAACATGGACTGTCACTGATTCTGTTTCTGCCTTATTTGCCAGAATGTTTGTGCTAGTATCTTTTCTTCAAAGCTCAACCTGATTCCAGGGTTGTTTCTGTACCACGTGGCTAGACCATTATTATCCAAGAATCAGTGTAGATCCATTCTTTAACCATGCCTCTGTCCAGGCAAAGTGGATAATCAGTTGTGCTACTTAAAAGTTTTGCCCAGGGAAGTGTTCCTCAATATTTTTCACAGACACTTGAGGGTTAATCAGTAATGTTTCCTTCTGGCTTGTGCCAGAATATTGTTTGGACCATCTGTAAACCAGACCTGAGCTTTATCTTCCTCAGTTAAATGGTCACAGGAAACTTCCCTGAGGCTGTAGGTATGGATTGAGGGATAAATGACAACACAGAAAGAGTATCTGTCATGTCTAGCTAATGTAGCTTACTTGTGCCTTTAGGATCTGCTTGAGGCCAATATTGGATAAACTACTTTCACTTGAAGACAGATTGCTGCTGTGTATGTCTAACTTTATGGTTGGTAGGTCAGAAGGTGATATGAAGTTCACAATGGGTAGGTCAGACCACATGGACACTTGATACCCACTGTTAGATATTCAGTCTCCACCGGAGCATAGTGGTGAGACAAAAGCTATTTATGAAAATCAAAATACTTATTGACAGAAGAATGCACTGAATTATTCCAAATTCTGTGGGTCTACCCTTTAGTTTTCCTGTTGGAATTTACCAAAAGGTTCATTAAATTCCTGTTTGTTAAAGCACCCTGGATACCATGAGGCCAAAAATAGCAGTATAGTTTGCACTATAGTTGGGACTTGTCATATAGCCTTCCTCTGCTCTGGGTCCTAATAAATACTAGCTACTTTTTTTTTTTTTGGCATTTGATAAATGGAACATGCTGTTTATTTTCTCCAAAATCCAAATAGGTCCAACAATCCAGTAGGCCTCCTTAGTGGTGGATTGAACGAAATGTAGCTATTTCTATCCCATCATGCTCTAAATCATTGCATCCCTAGGAACAGCACTGTAGAGAGAGGCTCTTCGCTCAGTGGGGTTTATCTTTTATCCTTGGATGTGCCAGTGTCTTACTAAGGCTCTTCCTGAGTAAAAAGTACTTTTTATTTTCCAAGATCAATTGACAAAACATTGCTAACATAGGGAGCCAGTATGCTACTCTAGAATGTCTGAGTGATCAAGGCCCTCAGACTGGTTAAGGAGCAGTAGGGTTAACCCAAGCCAGAGAGCAAATGCCACTGGATACACACATATGTACTAGCACATGATCTTTCCTCATCCACTTCAAAAATTTAAAATGAGAGACTGGATTAGTTTGAATAGGTAACAGGCATATGGCACAGAATTTAAAATATAATGAAGTATTTATAATCAATAGTGAATTCCCCTGCCACCCTATTCCCTGGTCACCCAGTTTCACTTCTCAGGGACAATTGCTATTCTTGACTTTTTGGTCTATTAATCCATGCCTTAAAGAATCCACAGTACATGTTTAAACATACATGTACACAAACATACATACTTATTTTTATAGATCAAATAATGGCAGAGTTTTTATAATTTTTTGCACTTAAAAAATTAAAGACTACTTTTTAGACATCATTTCACATGAGTTTCTGTAGAGATTTTTATAATGGCTAAAAAGTATGCATCCTGTAGATATGCTTTAATTTGTTTAATCATCTCCCACCTGATTTAAATAATTTACCATTAAGAGCAGTGTTGAAATAAATATCCTTTGTTTGTGTCCTTATGCACATGCATGCTTATATCTATGGGTAAATTCCTACAAGTTCATGCATTTATTTTTAACCAATTTGAATGATTATTGAATAAATAAAGCCCTGTGCACTTAAATGATTGTATCTACAGGGCAAATTCCCACAATGTTGTTCATTTATTTCATATTTAATTTCAACTTATTTTATACAATTAAACCTCCTTGAGACCTTTTTGTACCATGATGAGGCACAAATAAATAAGTAAAATATGAAAAATAGGATCAGTAAAGTAAGTTACTACTTTTATCTACAGTAGTTTCCCCTTATTCATGTTTTTGCTTTTGGTGGTTTCAGTTACTCATGGTCAGGTGTGGTCCAAAATCATTAATGGAAAATTCCAGAAATAAACTACTTGTAAATTTTAAACTGTTTGCTGTTCTGAGTAGCATAATGTAATCTTGCATTGTTCTGCCCAAGACATAAATCATTCGTTTGTCCAGTGTATCCGTGTGTCTGTGCTACCCACCCATTATGTACTTACTACCTCTCTCAGTTATAAGATTGACTGTCAAGGTATTGCAGTGCCTGTGTTCTTTTATTTTACTTAATAATAGAGTCATTATGTTGGAAATTCTGATAGATTAAAGAGAAGCCATAAAGTGTTTCCTTTAAGTGAAAAAGTGAAAGTTTATTATAGGTAAGGATATATAGGAAAAACCATGGTATATGTAGGATTGGGGTTCTAGGCATCTCCTGAGGGTTTTGAAACATGTGTCCTGTAGATAAGAGGGTACTACAATGGTATGTGGGTACCGTGACAAATAGGGACGCTTAATGGAACTTTTGGTAAACTCCGACAGGAAAACTCAAAGGCAGACCTAGAGAGTTTGGAGTAGCATCATGCCTTCTCTGTCAATAATGTCTTATTAATGTCTGCTTCTCTTTACATGGGAAACAGATCTTTAGATAAGAAGTCCAGAACAAATACCTTGTTTGGGAAGTAAAGAAAAGCAGCATTAGGGAACAGAGAAGTTTCAAATGGCATAGAATTCGGTTCAGTGTTTTTCCTATGTTCTCTCATAATTTCCCCCATTTTATAGAAGAGGAAACCAGTGCTGGGGAAGGTGAAGTGTCTTCTACAAGGTTCACAGCTGGTAAATAGTGCAGTTTTTCTCTGATGGAAACTACTCTACTGGGTAACTACTACCCTCACTAATTTCTGTTCCCAGTGGAAAATCTAAGAGAATATTTGAATAGAAAATTGAATTAAGTGCCATAAGTTTTTTTTTTCTTTCCCTAATGTAAAGCCTTGGTTGGAAGTTGTTTCGCATTTTATTTTATCATTATTTTTTAAACAAATGCATTTATCCTTGTCAGAGTAGCTCTGGGAAGCTTCTAACAGATGAGCATGAGTCCTTGGAGTCTGCAGTCCCCCAGGGGAATGCATTTTGTTAAAAGGCCTGGACAACATCAAACAAACCAATGAAAAAAAGGACCATGTTGGGCAGATACAGTGCTGATGATGGAAGGACCAGAGGCCAAAGGAAATTGAAAGAAATGAGGGAGGGCACCAAGAATTTTCATGTGTACCCCCCTGGAAAGCAAAATGCCATGGATTTCTAAGATAGAATACGTCATTAAAAAAGTGCTGAGTCATAGCCTTCTCCCTAGGAACCAGGATCAGTGTAGACAGAAAGTATGGACACCCCTGAAAACCAAGAGATGAAGCCCCGCAGAGTCTGTCTACATAGTATGCTAACTCTATGACCTTTTGCCCAATGTGGATAAAAGCTTAATTTGGTGATTTAGGTAAAATATCACCTAAGATCTGTTTTAACCTTAAATCCAACTATGATTCCTTATAGCTTAATATTTTCAATAATCTGCTTCAGTCTTGAAGATACTGAGTTACAAAGAGCTTCTTTATTCTCTCTCCACTCCTCCAAGTTGTGATTCAGTTACTCCTTCCTCTGACTCTCATTTTCTAATCTCTCCCACCCCACAGCGTTTTTGAGGGTATGGACTGCTTCTTTCATTGAAGAAATGTTTCTTCTTGTTTTTAAGTTCTGAATTATACATATTTTTGCTTTTAATAATTTCCTGTTGAGTGATTGAGGTATGACTGCTCAGAGTCATTTATGTTCCCTATTATTTGTGAAGCTTTCCTGCTCACATTGAAGACACGTTTCTGAAAAGTGTCAAGAGGAGGAATTTAATTTGGCAAATATTTATTGAGCATTGGCTATGTGCTGAGACAGAGACTTCAAGGAAATGTCTAGTAAATGGGATGAAACACGAGGCACTAAATAATCATGGCACTTTAGGTAATCAGCAAAGCCAGAAAACAAAACAAACAGAAAATACAAAGAAAAAACAGAATCTGATTTTTCAAAAAGATAAAGCACGAATTAGTCATCTTCCAACTTTAGTCATGCTTACAACTTATACTCGACTATTACTCTTATTTTTTAAGTTTTTTTTTTACTTTGATGAAGAATCATGATATTTTCACAGTTTTAGGACATTTTAATTTTCTTATTGGCCATGCTAATAAGACACAGAGTTTCCTATAATAGTCCCCATCTTAATTGCAAAGCTCCTTTCAGTTTGCATGCTGTTTCCACCCATATCTTTCATTTTAGCACAGTTTGTGAGAGTAGTGACACAGGTGCCAGTTCTGTTTCACAGATTATAAAGCTGAGTCTTACAGAGAGTAGATGGCTTGCCAATAGCTACTGAAGTCTATGTAGATTTTTTTAAGATCAGACCCTAAGGAAAGGGCCAACTATGGTCCAAAGAAAGTAAAAAAAAAAAATGCATCTTATGGTGTTAGAGGGTGTGTAACAGGCAGGCTTTAAGGAATAGCTAAGACTGCAAACAGGTAAGATGGTAAGAACGCCTTATCAGGTAGGGGCAATCACATTAGCAAGGAAAATTAGGTTGTAGGTTATAGGGTTTATTCAGGCATAGCATGTGGCCCAGTTGTCTCAGAGATAAATAAAAACATGGAAAAAAAAAAAAAAAACAAGAGCAGGAGTTAGCAGATGAATATTCACACTGTTATGCTTTGGATCTGAATGTGCTCCCGAAGACTCATGTACACAAGGCTTGATTCCCAATGCAGCAATACTGAGAGATGGGGATTTTGTGAAGCAATTGGATCATAAAGTTTCGACTTCATCAATGAATGACTCCCAGATTGATGGGTTCATGACTGAATGGGCTCTTAGGAGATGGGGCCCAGTCAGAGGGAGTAGGTCACAGGAGGCATTCCTTTGAAGGGTACATCTTGTCCCTTCCCTTTTTCCTCTTGTATCACCCCCACCCCCATTTCCTGGCTGCCACAAGGTAAGCAGCTTTCCTCCGCTATGCCCTTCTGCCATAATGTTCTGCCATAATGATCGGAGCCATCCGATCACGGACTGAAATCTCTGAAACTGTGAGCCAAAATAAACCTTTCCTCCTCCTATGTGATTTTTATCAGGTGTTTTGTCACAGTGATGAAAAAAATGACTAATATACATGCCTTTTGAAATTATCCTCTGAGTAGAGACCACTTTTGGCCAGGTTGCTTCTTGCCCTTAATTAGTAGTGTGGGTTTAAAAAGAAGAACAGACAAAAGTGGTAGAAGGTGATCCAGGACTGATTTGTAATGGAGTTGAAGAGCTGTAACCCAAAGTGGACTCCCTGTCTCTTTCTTCTTCAATCTATTTTCTTTGTATTACCCATCCCACCACCTTACCCAGTAACTCTCCTCTTGAATTAGTGTATTTCCCAATGGTTTTAAATTTTTCTGCTATTTTCCCCCCTATAAATCTTAATCAATGATTCTGAAAGCATTAATAGAAAATCTATTCACATTCAGATAGGAGTAAAAGAAGCCCATGGATCAAGTAAAAATTTGTTTTGGTCTAATGGGATCTTACTGAATGGAGCAATAAGTCCAGATACTGAATCAGATCAACTCCCTTGACCTTTATCAGTAAGTCAAAATCAAGTACACTGATAATCCTGTATATAGGTTTAGTAATGAACCAGCTAAGGAAATATGACAGTTCCTTCTGCTCTTCCATCTGGTTACATAAAATGAAGTCATCTAGCCAGATTCATCCATCTATTCATTCATGCAAACACTTTTTGATTCAATGGAAACTCATTGAGAAACTACAGCATATCAAAAACACTCTGGGTTCAATCCCTGGTACTGAAACAGCAAGCAAGCAAGCAAACAAACAAAAACAAAACTGTATAGTGGAATGTTCTTGTCATAACTTCCTTTAAGGTGAATTGACAATCAAGGCTAGAATCTGAGACTCCCAGGGAAGAGACTTGGGTGGCATATATTCCCTTAAGACTAGATTTTCTAACCACTTTACATGTTGACTGACTACTATATAAGTCAGTGTATCTACCTGGGTATTGGTACCAATTCCCTCAGCCTCCATCCCTACACTTATCCTCTCCATTCAAATCTGGGATTTGTCCTGAACTTAGGCCATTTCCTTGAGTACCTGCCTTGCTCTGCTGTCTGGTTCAAGAGTTGGGTCTTTCCTTCATCTGTGCTGTGCTCCTGTGGATGCTCCCATCATGCTCTATTCCTAAACTGTGATAACCACTTGCCTGTCCTACAATCACTACTAATTGAATCCAGCCTTCATAAAAATGATAACCACTAGGTCAAAGTATATAATATAATAAAAAGATAGACTTGGTTTTTATTTCTCAAAATTGGCTGTTCAACTAAGGAAAATCTTTTTGATCCTTGAAAGGAATCAGTGAGGAATGCAATGCTTTAGGTTGGTCATAGGTCCCCATCTTCTTTGAATCAAGATTGATGAAGCCTTTTGTGATTTGGCTTTTGTCCTTATTGCAGAAAACTCGAAACTTTGAATCATGTCAAGGTATTTGTCTAGAAGAGAATATAATTCCTTTCTTCTGGGTGACCTATGAGGATCAGGCATTAATGAACAGGGCTAGATGCTGTTGAAAAGGTTTCATGAAAAAGGAACTAATGATAGCTGGGAGCACTTCCTAGGTTTTGCTGCTTTCAAAAGCCTCATATAAATAGCAGGGAGAATTGTAGATTAGAGGAAGGAGATGGGAAGAAGCGGGGATGGGGAAGGGGAGCAACTGTGGAATGAAATTGAGCAAATTATATTATTTATGTGCATGTATGAATATATCACCATGAATTCCACATTGATGTATAACTATAATTACCAATTAAAAATAAATTTTATAAAAGCCTTGTGTATTGATTATTCCAGTCAGTAAAGCTAACAAATCATCCCCAAGAATGGTTAGGGAAGACTTTAGAATCTGATAGCAGCTCTGACTATGAGATTTAACTCTTCCCTAAAGTCTGGGGTCAAGTAACTCAATTCTCCCCAGGCAAAAGAAACTTTCAGGTGGTCCAGTGAAACAAACAGGAAATTTACTGCCTTAGGTTTTTAAAAAACCTTTTACTAATATTTGCATGCCAAGAGAAAGAAAAGCAGTGTTATTTTCTTACCTGTCTATCTGTACCATCTAAAAACAAGCAAAACAAACATGGTAGGAAAGGAGTTAGAATTATCCTGCTAGCATTTAAAGACTGTTTCCCTTGATTATTTCTGAATTTGCCTTTCATTCCTACACAGAATGTTTTTCACACAATAGCCACAATTTTAATATTTGAGTTTGATCATATTATACTTTTGCTCAAAATTCTCTGGAGAATATTCCTCTCTCTCAGAGTAAAAGCCCAAATCTTTTTAAATAACCTATCGATCTCTATCTGGCCTTGATTCTGGGTTTTCTGTTACTTGCTTCTACCTTTTACTTCTAGAAGTCAAAACCTCAGCAAGTTATCCATAGTTTTTTTTTTTTTTTTTTTGTAAGCATATGTCATGTGACGGTTAATCTGAACTGTCATCTTGATTGGATTAAGAGATGTCTCAGATTAAATAAAGGTTTCTGGGTGTGTCAGTGAGGGTGTTTCTAGGAAAGACTGGCATGTGGGACAGCAGACTGAGGTGAAGACCCTAAGCATGGGCAGCCCAGTCTAATAGGATGGGGGCATGGAGGGAACAAAATGGTGGAAGAATGAAGAAGCAGGAGCAGACGCGAGCTCTTGAACTGGTGCTTTGATTGCTGAAGTGATGACATGAGGACGTCAGACTCCAGCTCTTTCACTCTTCCAAAGTGTACTTGACCAGTGACTTTCTAGAGAGTTTCCTGGCTTTTGATTCAGGACTGGGGCTGCATCTTTGGTCCTTCTTATACTGAGGCTTCAGCTTCGTGGACTGAGCAGCTACTGGGTCCTCCAGCTCTCCAATTGCAGATGGCCATTGTGGACTATCCAGTTTCTAGTCATATCAGTCATATAAGTCTATATTATATATCCTATTGGTCCTGTTACTCTGGAGAACTCTGACAAATATATATATAGAACATGTCACTGCTCTGCTCAATGGCTCCTGAACCCTACCAGAGTAAAAACCCAAATCCTGATGGGACAAATACCCATACAATCATATTCTTCAGCTACTCTTAGAACTCAGTCTGTGCTTTGCTTTATTTTTTCCCTTAGAAAATATTACTGAGAGAACTATGTCCTCGCTTGTTCTTGCTTTGTTTTCGGTCTTCCCATGAAAATATATAAACCCCATGAGCTTAGAGATGTTGCTACTGACTCATTGTATCTCTAGTGTCTGGAATAACAGCAGAAACCTAGCAGTTGCTCAGTGAACATTTGAATCAATAAAATATGTATATACATGTAGTGGTCTATAGTCAGATTTTCCTGGAAGGTAGTTGTTCTTTATTGGGAAATAGAAAGGATGGGGTAGTATTCTTTACTTGTATGTTAGCATTATGTTTTCAGTTAATTCTGTTTTGTTTTAAATGTTCTGAAATATTGATAATTTTGACTTCTTGTCAGTAATTCCACATGGTTTTTACATTTGTCCTCATTTTGGTTGGAAATTGCAAGAGGATGAAGTTGATATTGGTGCCAGAGTATATTGTTTTGGTCTCACCCCCATTACTCAAGGCTGAGGGATCGTGCTCAGCTCCTGTTCAGGGCAGTCCCCAACAGTAGGATGTTTAGCAAGTCCCTGGCTTCTACCTTGACACCAATGGTGTCCTGCTAGTTGTGACAATGAAAAAATATCTCCAGGCATTGCCAACTTCCTCCTGGGGCAAAATTGCCCAGGATGGGAAGTACTGCGCTGGTGTTTCAATGTGAAGCTCATTGTTTTTAGTCCAGGTTTTCTTGTGTCAGGAGAGAGTAAAACCCTCATTTCTTGTTAGAGGTAAAAACAGATATAAACTTTCTGGAAAGTGTTTTGGCAGAAGTACCAAAGGCTTAAAAAATGTTTCTCCCCTTTCACCCAATTATTTATTCTCTAGCAATTTATCCCAGGAAAATAATCAAAAGTGTAGACAAAGATTTATGTGCAAGGATGTCTATTGCTGCATTATTTATGATTGTGAAAGAATTGAAAATGACCTCACTGTCCTATAATAGGAATGAATCAAGAAATTATAGTATATCATAAGATGGGATAGCTTTTCTTCATCAGAAATTATGCTTTTGAGAAATATTTAGTGACAGGAAATAAGTCATGTATCTTTTGTAAGTGTGTATATATATATATATATATATATTAATTCCTTAGGATCAATAGATATATATTATGATCTTAATCTCTACTATGTGCACACACACAAAATATGTTAAAAAGTAAATAAACAAGAATACAAATGATGGCTTTGCTAGAATTATATTTTTGCCTTTATTTGGCCTGGGGAGGTGAGGGTTTGTGTCATCTCTAGTGGAGAGTAAGCAGCTTTTATGGTGGACAAAATTAATCAAGGGGTGTGGCTTCATGGATTTAATGGCCTTTTACCAGGCTGGGTCTATTTAAACGTCAGTCAATTCTTATCCTTTAAGTAAGTCTCCTCACTTGGAATTGGAAGAAGCAATTAGGAATTATTGTTCCTATTGGTACCTTCCTTACCTTCCCCCAATCTAACTTGTTGTAAATGAGGCATCTTTTAAATACGGCAAGATAAAATTATGCTGGGAAATACATGCCAGTTCCACACTCCCATTACTCAAGGCTCAGGGGGCGTGCTCAGCTCCTGTTCAAGGCAGCCTCTGACAGTAGGATGTTTAGCAACATCCCTGGCTTCTACTATATATATATATATTTTTTTTTTCTAAACAACTTTTACAATAAAATGAAATAAAACCTTGATTACAAATATTTGCCATAAGATGCATGCTCTGATGTGTACAGCCTTTTTCTAAGAGATTCATGCTAGTGTTCAGCAAGCACATAATTTTTTCTTCATTTTTAGTTACAGGGAAGGTACTTCCAGATTGTTAGGGGTTAACAATATGGTTACCTCTCCCAGGATAATTTTGCTTTTATTTAACAGCCTTTTCCCTTGCTTTTTTGATTTCTTATTACCTGGGGTTTAGCAGGATGTTGTTGTACCTTTCCCCTTCCAGTTTATCTTTTATCTCAGTCATGTTACATCATGACACTCATTTGTGGTTCAGCACGGGCTAGATCAAGATAACAGAAGGGTTTTCACTTTGCAAGCTGAGAAAATATAGAAGATATAGAGATTCTCATAGCGTGATAATGCACAGACTCTGTGTTAAGAAGTGATCAGTTTGGTTTGGTACAGTGGTTTCCAAAGAACTGTTGGAATGCACCAGAATCACTTAGACTGCTTATTAAAACTCATTTCTGGGCTCTAGCATGAGATTTTGTGACTTACTAGTTCTGGGTTTATGGCCAAGATTTTGCATTTCTTATTTCCCAGGTGATGCTGATGTTCCTGGCCTGGGGGATGACATCTTGAGGACCATTGGTCTTGAATCAATGCATTGGTCAGTGATGGCTGCTTTCCTTCATCTACTGCCTTCCCCTTTAGTCCATGTGGACAGATCAGAAACTTCCACTGAGTCCTCAGGTGATGGAAATAAATGACAACTTCAGCTAAAGATGAAGAAAAGGAGGAGGTGGGACCCTGGTAAGGATGGTGAGGGAGAGAAGAATTCAAGAGGTAGAAATCCATGGAAAGAGTAAAGAGACTGAGTTCATGGAGCGAGATTTCCTCTTGAAAGAACAGAATGCTGGGTGCCAAGCTCCTCTCACCCATGCCTGTTGGTATGACAAATTGAATACCAACTACTTAATATTTTCTACTCCAGATTGACTTAGTTTGGACCGCACAGATATCTTGAATTTGGAACCATTTCCTGGTGTAGGAAACCCAAGGTTGAGAGTGGGCTTGGAAAAGTAAGGAGGTGGTTTGCAAGGACTAAATGATGATTGAGTGGAGATGTCTACAAGACAGTGTGGGTCTGGGCCAGAGAGTAGAGGGAGGAATGAGGTTCAAGGCAGGTGGATATGTGAGAACGGAGGAAATTGTTTAGGCAAGAGTGTGGTAGGGAGAGAGAGGACCTGGGACAGAACCCAGGTGCCAACACCCTAGATATGGCTGATTCCCCTGAATACTGTGGGTATCATTGTTCTCAGTAATGAAATTCATAGCCTTCTAATGTCATTGATGACAAAAGAGTTTCAGATAGGACATGTTTCCTAGAAGGAAGGAAACATGATAACCAAATTTACCATTAGTAGAAGGTTAGTATTATAGATCTTTCAAAATCAAGTAATGCCATTCCACTTCCAAAGCAGTGGTTCTTAGCCCCAGTTGCCTATAAGCATTATCTCCTGGGGAGATATAAAAATTCCAAGTGCTGGGGCCATACCTCTTGATAATTCATTTCTGTGCATGAGACATAATCATCAGTAGTTTTTGAAGTTTCCAGGTGATTTCAGTGCAGCCAAGGAGGAAAACCATTGCCCCAATTTCCTATTATGCTAGAAGAAAATCCAAATTATATTCCAGTTATATATACTCCAAGGGTCACCAGGCTTCTTCATTATGTGTTTTCTTCTCAAATCTTCTGTCCTCATCATCTTCTTAAGCTTCTCTCTCACTTGCTCATTATGCCCCCCTTGACACCGACCTTCTTTTAATTTCTTGAAGCTCCTGATCTCCTTCCCAAGTGGGGAAACTTCCACGTGCAGGTCTTTCTGCCAGGAAGGCTGTTCTCATTCATAGTCCTTCAGCTGGGAAGTCCTTCCTACTTCTTCGCGTCTCTAATAATTTTGGGGGGCCTTGGTTTAATATTGAGGCTGGGGGGCAAAAAGACAGTGTAGATAATAAATAATTAGGCCTGATTGGGGATAAGGGGGCTGGTTGGAAAGGAAAGAAAATAAAATGCTGGTATCTCCATAGTCCTTTCCCCTCCTCTAACCTGTTGCCAAGGTGACCTATCTCTAGGGAATTGTTCCTCCCTGCAGGGAGTTGTATTGATGAATGTGTTAATTAATGACTCCTGAGATGCTCCCTTCTGGCCCAGGATCACTCCAGCTTTAGGCTTCCTTTTGGTCATGTAGGCTAGATACAGGGAGAAGGGGGGCATGAGAACAAAGGAAGTCTAAAATGTGTAAAAGGGGCAGGACACCCCCACTTCTTTGGATACCAGTTCTGGATCCCCTTCTCTGCGGATGAGTCTCTCTCTGTTCTTTTAAATAAAATTTTCTTTCTACACTTTCTTTCTTGGCGTCTCTCAGGTGTTCAATCTTCACATCTGGGGAAACAGAACTTGCCCCTGATCGATTCTCATCACCAGTATCAATATCTTCTCTGTCCCTGCATGACTATAGAGAGAATTTTCTTTTTTTGGTACCAGTGATTAAACTCAGAGGCACTCAACCACTGAGCTACATCCCTAGCCCTATTTTGTATTTTATTTAGAGACAGGGTCTCACTGAGTTGCTTAGTACCTTCCGGTTACTGAGGATGGCTTTGAACTCGCCATCCTCCTGCCTCAGCCTCTCCAGCTGCTGGGATTACAGGCATGGGTCACCACGCCCAGCTTACACAGAATTTTTATTTTATCTCTTAGGCCACCTTTTAAATTTTTGTTCCTGTTAACAGTGTTTATCTTGGTTTCCAGTTCCATATCTACTTACATATTTATTTGCTGAATGTCTATTTACTACTGGAGAGTAGCTCCATGGGGCCGTGTTGGTCAAGTGTACTACTGAAGTACTGGGGATAGATTGATATCCGTCTTCATGTCTTTATCTTAATTCTATCATATATTTTATTTCTTAAATAAATTATTTTGATAGTTTTGTCTTTTGGTTATGGATCACATTTTCCCACTACTTCAAAACTTCAATTTTTTTTTTTTGATTGAAAGACAAACATTGTAAGCTTTACTTTGTTGAATGCTGGTAGTTTTGTACTCTCTGAAGAACACTGGGCATTGTTCTGGGAAATGTTTAGATTTCTTGTAGATTAGTTTGAATCTTTGAAAGACTTTTTAAAGCTCCTTTTAGGTGGTTCTATCCTTAGGTCTAGGGTCCTCAGCCTCAACATTATTCACATTTTGGCCAGAAAATTCTTTGTTTTGAGCTACTGTGTGTGCATTGCAGAAAGTTTAGCAGCTTCTCTGGCCTCTTCATTAGATGCCTGTAGAAATTCCCATGCTGTGATGGCCAAAAATATGGACAGACATTGCCAAATCACATTGAGTTGAGAACCACTGCTCTTGGGTTCTTTTAGCCCCACAATTGAGGCATGGCAGCCCTTCTGGGTTTTCTGCTTAATTCCTCATGTATTCGATGATGTCTTTCTGTAACGGATGGTGGGAATTCTAATGAGTCTTCATTCCGTTGAATCTAAAGACTGCTCATCTTTTAGCTCCTGAGTTATTGCTCTTTCATCAAAGTTCTCTGTGTCTGGCCTCATGGGGTTTATACTGTGTATGCCTGGGACTAATAGTTAGCTAAAGACTCAAGACGCTCTGTAGGTTTCTGAAGTTTTTTTCTGTATGTAATGTTCTCTTCCATTATTACTTTGTACTGAATATTCTCTTCTCCCATCTTACCAAACTCTGACATCTGCCTTATCAACTTATCAAGACTGATGGGCTCCATTTCAGTTTCCTATGCCTGCACTAAAATTTGGAAATTGCCTCTGAGTGGAAAGATGGGGCACTTGTAGGTCACTCCTGATTTGCTTCCCTTCTCCCAAGAGACTATAATGCTGAAGTGCTTTTGTCCAATACCTAAAAAATACTCATGTCCTATACCACTACCATCCCCCCCCAAATTTTGCAGTTGTTTATTGCAGAAGGGCAGTTATGGACTTTTTCACTCGCTCATCCTGACTGGCACATGCTTATTTTAAATGATTGACTGATAGATGAGTGTGTGCATGGTGGATGAGAGAGACTGGAAAGATCTGCATCTTGGGGTGTGACTAAGGTCGGCAGGCTCAGGTAGGGAATCCTAGGCAGGACTTGGATTGTACTGTGAGATGCTTTAAAGGAAAGGTGATCTACTCCTCTGAGAGGAGGGGTGCATCAATATGGGCTGGACTGGGGGCTTTGTGTAAAGGATGAAGCTTCTGGATTGGGCCTTGAGGGACCTGCATTCTGATCTTGGCTTTGTTACAAACTAGCATTTGAATGTGTGAACAAGTCACTTCCTTTCTGAGTATGCTCCAGTCTCCATGTACTTTAAGATAAATGGCTTGCTTCAGAATAGGAGCAATAAGTACATTCCTGTGGCTCCTCCATGACCTAAGTTGGTGAAGGTGGCAGGCTGTGGCCTAGGATGATCCAGGGAAGGCAAGCTTCTGTAGGGAGGAAGTTGCCGGGAGGATATCAGGATCTTGAATTTGCTGTATTTCATAATTTTCAGAAATCCAGACTTTTGGTTTGTATTCTCAGTTTTAAAGGTTGACCACTAGTAGAATCTTCATCTAAACAAATCACATCTTTGGGCAAAATTTTATACCAAGGCCCCAATTGAGGCCAGTTATTCTTTCTCACAAGGTCCCCTCCCCCCTTTTAAATTGAAAGTACTCAAGCTTACAGTGATATTTTCTTATGCACTTTTGTTTGATTTTAGTATGTGTCTCCTCCTGAGGATGAGGCTATGGGAGCGGAAGCTGTGTTTATTTTATCAACTCTTGTATCTCTGTTGCTTGGTTTGTATTAAGCCCTTAGAATACAATTCTGATCCTAAGTATCTGCAGTTAGCACAGAGTTCACAAGTTAAAGGCACAGTTCCCAACAAGGTTGCCCTCACTTCAACATCAGCCCCAAGGCAGGGGGTTCCCTGGCAACCTGTGATTTTGACCCGCTAGCTACAAATTCAGGCTTTCCCACGACTTCCTCATAGTTGATTATTTGCCTGTATGACACACAGAACTCAGAAAAGTACAACACTTACTATTATACTTTTATTATAAAGGACACGAACAAGGACTATCCCAAAGAAGAGACCCATAGGACAAGATCTGGAAGGATTCCAAACATGGAACTTGCATGTCATTTCCCTGTTGAATCAGAGTGTGGCACCCCCTTACACATTGATTTATTACTATCACACTCTGAGCTTGGGTATCAGTTTTTGGTGGAATTTCATTCTTTAGGCATGATTACATGAATCCTTGGCTATGAGCTTGAACTCAACCTCCACCCTCCCCCCTTCCCTGGAGGTTGGGTTTGTAGCATGTGGTACAAAGTCCAAAGTCTTCAGTCACTTGGTTGGTCTTTTCAGCCTAGTCAATTCGTATCCTGCAATATCTAGGAGCCCAACAAGTGTCACCTCATTATAGGAACTTGGGTGCGGTTCCAGGAGTCCATGAATAGCAAACATACTTCTTTTACTTGAGTAATTGTGAGGGTTTAGATGTTCTCTTCCAGAAACCCAAAACAAAGACCAAACTATTATTCAACATCCCTCAATAAAAATTAAATAATTAAGAATATAGATATTGAGGGAGGAAAAAAAATGGGATGCACGATGCAGTGGAACTGTTGAAGTCCTTTCTAGCTCTAACATTCCATAACAATGATGATGATGATGATGACAACCAGGACAACAACAACAACAATAACATTGATCCCTATGTCCTAGTGCCTTGGTAGCCATTAGAACTCTTAAAAAACGTGGTAGAGGGCTGGGGATGTGGCTCAAGCGGTAGCGCGCTCGCCTGGCATGCGTGTGGCCCGGGTTCGATCCTCAGCACCACATACCAACAAAGATGTTGTGTCCGCGAGAACTAAAAAATAAATATTAAAAATTCTCTCTCTCTCTCTCACACACACACACACATACTCTCTCTCTCTTTAAAAAAAAAATTAAAAAAAAACAAACGTGGTAGATTTTTTTTCCTCTTTCCAGGCACAAGATAAGGTTGTATTTCCCAACCCCCATGAGGGTAGGTATAACAGTGAACTTGCTGTGATGAAAGAAATGTTAGTGACTGAAACTGATACCAGTCACTTCTGGGGGCAATCTTTGAAAGCCTCGTGACTTTTGCTGCATTCCTTTATCATTGTCTACTAAGCATGCATTGAGAAGCCAATGATGCAATCTGGACCTGTGGCATGAATAAGAAATAAACTTGCAAAGTTAAATCACTCAGATTTTGGTATTGTTTATTACTGAAGTGTAACTGAGCACATTTTGACTAGCATAAACACTGCATATGCATTATTAAAGTATTATTATAATTTAATACTTCTATAAGCTATGAGTAGTCAGTATTAGTAGACTCATTATTATAGATGAAGAAGCTGAAGCAGAGAGGATTTATACAACTTGTCCAATGTCACATCATTGGTAAGTGGAGTTATCTCCAAACCTAAGTGCAGAATAGTACAAATTGAAAAGGTCAAGGTACTGGGAGAAAGGTACCTAGGACCCCGTGGTGATGGCAGATGGTACCTTGAGGAGCGACACAATCTGGGATAATTTTTAAAACTCTGCTGATGTGTTTGGTTTTATGAAGTTGCTTTGTTCCTTGAGTTAAGAGTCAGAGGAGGAGTGAGTCTAGAAGCATCTCTGGATGTGCTTTTGATATTCTGTATTTCATGCCTATGGAATTGTGGAGAATTTTAATTGTCGGTAGCTATTTCAGAACAAATGCAGAAATAATATTCAAAGGGATTTCTTTATGCCACATGGAAAGTCTTCGATGCTGCCTTGGCATTTGAGGAAAGCATCCAAGTGAATAAACAGCTGTTGCACGTGATTGGGCAGAATTTGAATGGCAATGAGGAAGAACAGAGGTTAGTGACAAAGGATTAGCTATTTGGGTCTCTTCTGGCCCTTCCAATCCTTTGAATACTTAATTGGATTTTCTTTCAAACATCTTTTATTGTCTCTTGCAATTGAATGGGAAGCAAACATATCTAATATATTCATGGATTAGAAACAGTCATGTTCTGGCTTCAGTAGAAGGGCCTGGAGGAGAGCTGAGGAGGAACATCTTGAGGAGCAGTAATAGGGACAGTATAAGCAGGTTGTTCCAGTGGCTTCTCTGTCTCTCAAGCCTGGGGCCCTCTTGGAGTCCAGGTGTGCACTGTCCTTGTGAAGACATGTACTGGTTGCTCCTGCTGGCCAACTTCTCAGTCCTTTATCTGTCTGCAGGGCTATTGTGTGGGCCCTGTAGATTTGACATCTTGGTGTAATCTCTGGTGTAGAGTCCTGTATGTAGAAAACAATAATTATTGATTGATTATGATTGACTAGGAAATGGGAATTTATTAGGAAGGAAGATTTGAAGTCCCATTCCACCAGCTCTGTCACATCTTCTGAGAGATTTTTTTTTCCTGCAGGAAAGCATTGTACATTGTTGATGCTCTAAAAAAGACCACTGGAGAGGCCTGATAATCAAGCATCACTAAGTTTATTCGACTTATTACAGTTGGGAGAACAATACCTTGGCAAAGTCCTTGTAATTGCTTAGAAGGAGGAAGTCAGGAGAATATTTGTAGGGTTTAGGACATGAACTGGATTATTGTAAGCTAATTGGTATTGGACAGAGTTTATGACAATAGGTAATAGAGAGGTGAAGGTCTTGAGGTGTGGATATTGATGATCCAGTTACTATTTTTCAAAAGTGATTTGTTTCATTATCTTAGAGCCTTATCTTGTGGATGCAAATGTTTTCTGGATTTAGTAGTTAAATAATTTTTTTGCCTGGTCCTAGTATTATTTATCATTGAGGGGAAAGAAAACACATGTTGTGTATAAATATTCCTCCATGAAGTTAATAAGGAGAAAGAAGAAATGGGTTTGGTCCCAGATTTGTCCAACACAAGAGCAGCAAAGTGGGTTGTTTTAGTTCTCAGGATAAACAGAAACACGGGTAAGTCTCCTGGTGACTCTGCATTTATGAGCCCATTTATGAACAAATATCTCTTCTCCAAACATCACACTTAGGACCCACACATTCTGCACTGACCATGACAGTCCAACGTGAATTATTTTGAATTATTTAAATCCACTGGGGTAGAGCTAAGGTGCTAATAGAACGCTCTGGCAGATTTAGTGTTTTGCTTTTCAAAACCACTAGTTTCCAAGCTTTAATGAATAAGATTTCTTTCCATGGGTGAAATGGTCATTCTTTTTGTTTCTGGCCAATCAGAAATCATTTGTCATTTGCATTTGTGGTAGTCCTTTCAAAAGGGGTGACCCTGTAATGCTCTGTAAATAGTTCATACCCAAGTGAGGAGGTATCTTGAGGAGAGTGAATTGATATGATTTCCCCTCACTCTCAAGTGAAGCATTCCCTACTCCCTGGCTGCATAGGGGCAAAGATATCTTTCCTAGATACTACAGTGAAATATTTTACTTAGTCAAACCATTGAATATCACAACTGAGCCCAAAGATGACAGTGAAAACAGTTGAAAATCATTTGTTTAAATGCCAATAATTTTATGCACTAGTGATTTATGAAATACAGGCAGAGTCGGCTGAACAATAAGAAAACATGCCTGTGCTCCTAGAAACATAAATTATACACTCAGCTTCTGGAATTTAAATGACATGCTTTCCTCTTTGGATGCAAATAACAGTTAATAGTGACAAGGGTGTAGCAATCCTAATGTAATTTCCCCTCTGGAAATATGTCTTGAAAATCATGAAGTTATTTTCAGGTGACTTTAAGAGAATTAAGTTAAATAACTACCCCAAACAGAGTAAAATAGAACAAAACAAAGCAAAAGATCCCAGAGGGAATTAGTTTGTTTTTCTTTGAAAAAGTAGTTCCTTGTTCTGTTTGTATGAGTCCCTAAGCTTCTATTTACTACACATTTTTTGTGTGTGTAGTAAATAAAATAA
The DNA here is from genome assembly GCF_045843805.1 of Urocitellus parryii. Taxonomy (NCBI): domain Eukaryota; kingdom Metazoa; phylum Chordata; class Mammalia; order Rodentia; family Sciuridae; genus Urocitellus; species Urocitellus parryii. The sequence goes on along the minus strand of NC_135533.1, from coordinate 188,774,259 downwards.
TGACCATCACTACTACGCCATTTACTAAGTACATGCGCTATGCATAGTGCTGGGTCCTTTCATTGCATACCTCAGTTGATCTGTCCAAAAACTGTAGGAGGTCCATTTTATTCTCCCATTTTGCACATGATCAATTTAAATGTAGGAGAGATATTGTGATTTGCATCTCACATTTTTTTTTTCTTGTAAAGACTTAGGAAACAGAACTCAGGGAATAGAACAGAACTTAGAAACCATCCAGTTCAGCCCCTTGTCTTACAGAAGACAAAACTGAGAGCCAGAGAAGGGGAGGGACTTGAGTAGGATCTTGTTATGTGTTGTACATTGCGGTTGGTGTTACAATTGGGTTTACACATCCATCCTGAACCCACCTTGGAGGCTCTTTCCCCTTTGCCAATTATCCATTCAGAAATGAACCATTATGGACAGTGAAATGTGAGGGGAATTGTGTTACAGGGATTCTGGGAACAATTTCATAGGACCTCAACAAGGAGAGAAAATAACCATCTTGTCATTGGTCAAGCATAATGCCAACCCAAAGGGTGGCAGAGTGGAGAGAGGGAAAGCATCGCATTCTTGATGACATTGTGATAGCTCTGATTAAATTAATTTTGAAGCTCATCTTGCCTCTGGACTGTAGTTCTATTGGAAGTCTACATGGTTATAATTAGCTATAATATATAGTTATATAGCTATAAGGGTATAGTTATATATAGTTATGATAAATTTCCTCGCTGTTTAATTTAGTTTGAGTCAGGATTTTACTTGCTGCCAAGAAAATTTAAACATTTATTGAATTTGCATTTACCTGCCTCCTTTTCTCTCCCTCCTTTTTTCTGTATCTATGTGCATGTGTTACACACACACACACACACACACATCTTTAATGCAGTGATCTCAATGAGAAGAAAAGCAAATTATTTTGTGTGCAAGTATGTATCAAAGAATATATGAAACTGAGAACACAGCAGACACAGAATGAAATAGACATCAACCTAGAGGACAATGAATGAAGTTTCAAAATGGAAGGAGAAGATGGTTTCTTGAAAATTAATTTTGAACAGCATCATGAAAATGGGAATGGACTGGTGTTGTTGTACTAGAGTTATAAAATAAACAGCTAATCTTCATGGGTCATCATAAGTTTTATAGCTTAAATGTACTAAGTGACCAACTTGAATATGGGTACTTGTGCAGTATTTGAGATATTTAACCTTGACCCACTCGTTTTTATTTGGAAGCTTGAGAAATGCAGAGACAACAATGTATTCATTTACTTCTTTCTCCCTCTCCAATTATGCCCTTTTCACACAACATAGAGCCTTTATTTGAGTTGTGCCTGAAATATTGATCTCCTCTCTCATACTTGCTTCCCTCTCATCTCCTTCCCAAGACTGCAGAAGTTTCCAGCTAGAACAAGTAAGTGTCCCTGCTCACTTCCACCTGGTTGAAAAGCCAAGAGCAAATATGATCAGAGCACTGGTTCACTCTTTGGTGGGTCACTAAGCAATGTATTCTTGTAGAACTCTGTTTTTTTTTTTTTAATCAATGGTGGCCTTAGGTACAAAGAGGACATGGCTGTACTATACTACTGCTCAGAAATGTTTGGTACCCCTTCCTCTGAGGGCAGCATACCTTCCCAGTCTAATGTGCTCAGGCATGCCAGGTGGTTTGCCTTAGGTCTCTGGGATGTGAGTAGAAATGGTGTGTGTCACTTTTGGGCAAAGGCTTTCAGAGTTAGCATGTCAATTGTTATATGCCCATTGTCTGTCTCTCCGATCATGGAAATGGGAGTTGAGATGGGATCTCCATCAGCCTGGGGTCCTGACTGATTATGAGTGTAGCCCCAGCCAGCCCACATGGAACATATTGTATGAGCAAGAAATAAACTTTATTGCTTGAAACCACAGATATTTTGGCACTGTTACCACAGCCTAACCTAGCAAATCCTGACTGATACAGTGACAAGCAAACGAAGTGTGGAGTTAATGGAATGTGGCTGTTATCACTCACTGGAAATAGCTAATCTGCAGATGGCACGTAGTGCAGACGTGGTCATATTTTTAGATCCTGTTTGCAATTTTGCAGAGAAAGGTAAAAGAGAAGATGTATAAATATTAGGCCTGAGAAAAAAGTAAAAGATAACTACAACAACAATCTGGTCAGTCACCGGAAAAATGAAGTTCTAGCTTATGTACCTTATGTGCATGCGTTTTCAATTTTTTACCTACAATATCAATAGATAAGAAGTTTCTAATTAGATTTGAGCAGATGCTCTGAGCTTTCTGTGGCCCCAGCAAACCAATATACAGAGGAAAGATCTTGATGTCTATTATTCTCATCCTTTGTATTAAAAGATCCTTATTTCATTGCTATCTCCCCAATCAGAGATTTTTATGCTAAATTTATACACAAATATTAGGTTAATTTCTCCCAATGCCAGTTTTTGTACAGAAGGATTTAGTCCAATGTTGATTATTTGGTTCGGTATTTTTAAAAGTTTGCATCTCATTTTTGGAGCATCTCATTTTGCCTTTGGCCTCTGGGATGTGAGTAGAAATGGTGTGTGTCACTCTGTGATATGTTGGTAACTCAGTCATTTACCTGTTAAGCTCCAGTTCCTTATCTACAAACTGGAAATAACAATAGTTGTCATACCACATTATAGTTTTACTGCAGTGCTTTGTAAATTGTAGATTTTATATACATGGTGGTTATTTGCTATTGGCTGTCTCACTAAAGTCATGGATACTATTAGTGCTTGCTATTTGCAAAACTAATTAATATATTGTGTATTAGAGTATTGTGGCAATATACATCTTGCAATACTTAAAAGGTTGGGAGGAGGTATTTTTGCAGTCCTCTCAGTCCTCCTTTCCCTCTGTCCCTTTTCTCCCTTTCTCTTTCTCCTTCATCTGCTCCCTGCTCCCTCCTGAGAAGAGACCTTGGTGCTTAGTTGACATGTGCCTTCTGCTGTGCACAGGGAGAGTATTGGGAAGGCGAGGAATAGAATTTAAAAGCAGGTTAAATTACTTTTAGTGGAAAAGGATGAACCTGGGAAAATGAGAAAACCCAGCAGGTGTGTGTGTGTGTGTGTGTGTGTGTGTGTGTGTGTGTGTGTAGGGAGTGGGCTGAGAAACAGAGGGACAGGGGAAAGAAGGCATGGGGTTTGCCATGGCAGCTTTGGGGAAAGATGAACAGCAATTGCTTTTTGGAAGTTCTGTTGTTTCGTGCAGCTCAAAACCCTAGTCTCCTGCTTCTCCAGAGACTTTTCAAAATTCAGTTTTTCAAGTTCTAAAAATTGTATCCTTTTGGTATTTTCATTCTCCGTGCATTACATATACTGAATAGATTACTTTTGGGAGAACTGACAGTCTTCCCATTCAAGGGCAGAGTATGCATATTCATTTCTGCAATTTTTCTTTTCCTTATTTACTTCAGTTTAAGTTTTCTTCATACATTTTGCATATCTTGTTAATTTGAATCAATTCTATCCATATTTATCTCTAGATATTTTATATTTTCGCTACCCTTGTCAAGGGCATTTTTCCCTTCTATGATATTTCCAAAGAGTTTGCTGTTTTCCTATAGGAATACTGTCCATTGTTTGTGTTATTATACACCAGGTCACTTACCTGTTTCTCATTGTTTGAAATTGGTTGATTCTCTTAAGCTTTTCAGGTATGCAATTATATTATCTGCAGGTAATGGTAATGTTATTTTCTCCTTTTTAATTTTTTATAATTTAATTTTATTCTCCTAGCTAATTGCATTGGCTAGTACCTCTGTAACAATCTTAAAATAATGTTGTATCAGTGGACATCATTGACTTTTCCTGCCTGTATTGGTAATATTTATAGCAATTCTTGGATGTTGCTGTCTGGATTGAGATGTATATATATTCCTAGCCATGTTTCTCTATATCTCTATCGATGAGGAAGCATTTATGTATTTGTACAGAAATTAGCATATCAACTTGTCCCTTTTTGCTTGAGGATTTCCTGGTTTTAAACTGAAAGTTGTGTCCTAGGAAATGCCTCAGGCCTACACAAACTGGAATGAGAGCAAATATAAATCTTATCTGATTTCTTTTCAGCCTCTCTTTTATGACTTTTCAATTTGACTTATCAGTATGATTAATTACATTTATGTATTTTGTAATATCAAGCTGTCCTTTTGTCTTGGCATGAACTTCAATTAATCATGTTATGTTAGTTCTCCACTTGCTGGATTCCATTTGTTAATGTTTCTATGTTAGGTGTTTTTTTGTCAACATAAGGGAGATCAGTCTGTTGTTTTATTTTTTTGTGTATTATCTTTATTGAATTTTGGTATCAGTGTAGTGGTGACTTCATAGAAAGCATTTGGAATATTCATTTCTTTTTCTGTGTTCTGCAACAACTTAAATAGCATTGGCTTTGCTATGTCTTAAAGTTTTGGTAGGTTTTCCCTGGGAAACCATCTGGACATGGTGTTTTTGTGGTGGGTAGCTATTCAACAATCTTTTTCTATTTTTATTTTCCCTTTCTTTGAGAGTAGCCTATTTAAATTGTCTGTCTCTGTGGAGTTCAGTTTTGGTAATTTGTGTCTTACTGGACATTTTTTTCCCTTTAGGTTTTCAAATTATTTATGTAGAATTTATCAAAATCATCTATTATTGTTTTAATACATCCTCTATATTTTCATTGTTAGTGCTTTACACCTTTACCCCAAGCTTATTATTTTCTATTTTATTGGATGTCTTTTCCTTCCTGAAAATATTTTCTCTTTCTTTTGTCTCTATCTCCCTTTGTGTAATTTCACTGTTTTTCTATTTCATAATTTATGGAATACTGGTTTTATTTATTCATTGCATCATTCTGTTTTACTTAGGCTTATTTTTCCTTTTTTAATAACTCCTTGGGAATGCATACATAATTTGTTTTCTTCATCCTTATTTATAACACAAGTGCTTAAGATTATGAATTTTTCTGAGACTCTAGCTATAGCCCATAGATCCCAACATGTGGTGTTTTCAAAGACTTTGTCATTCATTCCTAGAGTAATTGCATTGTAATGAGAGAACGTTTGGATATAATTCTACTTTAGGGTGCTTTGCCTTGTCATTTCTGTGATTCTGCAGAATCCAGGGAAATTCTCCCAGCCAGTTTACCTACCCCTTCCTCATCCAAAGATAGGATTGTTAATTTCTCCCCTCAGGGTTTGCCATTTTCTGCAGTTGGCTGCTCTTCCTCATCTATTGTGGCTCAGCTTTACAGATGTTCCCTCACTCTGCCATGAATGAGGTTGGATTCTGTCTCTCCTCTGGTTGTCTTGAGGGATTTGTAAGAGCAAAGGTGGTCGGACATTCCTTGACTCTGCCATCTTCTAACTGGCAGTCTCAGGCCTGTTGCCATTCTAGATTGTTCTGGAAAGGTTTTTGGGAAGTCCTCTATTCCACACTTGTGCCTCCAGTCATCCCATTGAACCACTGCTCAGATGTCTGCCCAGCATGGTCAGAAGGAGGCCAGCATGTGTTCACTCACCCCAGATCCAGTTCTCTCCGTCCCTCCTCCCCACTAATGCTCTACCTTTCTCTCCTTGTTTCTGCTCAGCGCCTTCTCCTGTTTCACCTATTCCTGGAACAGCCCATGATCCTGTCAAGATGATTATGGATTTTTCCATTTTACTTCCAAATGTACTTTGAGACTGATCTGCTTCTGTAGAATCATCACTGCCCTTAAAGTAAAAGGCCCATTTCCTTCTAAATGTTGAATCATTTGGGTGTCCAGTAAGTAAGTTCATTTCAGGACCTTGATAAAAGGCCAGTCCTTCCCTCTCATGGTGTGTTTGCATGTGTGTGTGCTCATGTGTGTGTCTGTGCACATGTGTGTGTCTATCAATGCCCAACTCATGTTTCCTTAGCTCTCCCTCATGTTTCCTTGCACACAGTCTCTGTATACTCCAGGGACTTCCTGTGTCTTGTTGCTGGCAGGTATCCTAGGCTGCAGAAGCACACCAATCCTTGGCTGTACACAGGGGGTAAATGCTTCATGGAGCAGCAGCCCTCAACCAATGTTGGGGAGCAACGGTGGATAAACACTGGGTCAATTTTAAGGCACACTCGTCAGAGTATCCTAGAGGCTTCCTAGTAGGATGGAGCCCTAGTGACCCACAGTGGTAATACACTTGTCAGCACACCTTCTACTGGCTTTCTAGACTCACTTACCCACCCTTGTCTGTGCCTTTGTGGGATCATCTTTCCCCAGAACTACTTGCATCCTAACGCTTACTTCAAGATCAGTTTCTGGGGGAACCTGGGTTTGTGTGTGAATGTTGTTACAGCACCACAACCAGGTCTGCATCACAGGGTTAGCTTTGGGAAAAACTATGATAAACTCAGCTCACTTATCACCTTTGCTCCCCACCTCTATCCATCTTCCAGTACCTGGTATGTTCCATCAGTTTTTCCCTAAATGTTCCTGATTTTAGGAATTTTTATTCACTTACTCTTTTTCTTTAAGAGTGGGTTCATTTATCCAACATGATGGAAATAAACATATAATATGTACAGGAGATTCTATTGAGGCTTAATATGTACAGGAGATTCTATTGAGGGAAAGAACCAGATATTGTTCTGCTTCCTGGAGATTATAGACTAAGAGAGGCTATCGATACCAACACACACACACACACACACACACACACACACACACACACCATTATTATCTCAGGTATCTTGTCATAGTCCTGGAAGGCTGACTAATACACCTCTTCAAATGAAATTTCCTTTGCCTGTTCTGGGCATTCACTTGCCCTCTAAGGAATAAAAATGGAGGGATTCTTATGAATCATATATGAATTATCAGCACAGGCACAAATCACTGACATGTATGGAACAAGTAGTTTTGAGGCTGAGGACCCCATTTTGATCTAACTAACCATTTGGTTCTCCTTTTTACTTCCACTTATTAGTAATTTTCAAATGTATTTTAAATATAGTGAAAAGAAAATGTGTATCAGCTACATTGCTGCTGGTTCTTCAACAATGTGTGATGGTGGCTGTGACTGTCACATAGTCACAGAGTTTTATCATTCCTCTACAGCAAAGAGCCCTACAGGAAACCGTCCTTCTCAACACCTTTTGATTCACCTGTGACTCTGTGCTCACCCTATTCTTAGCTCCTCACCAGTGTCACTTCTGTATCTGCCTCTTGCATGCTGGTGATATGCAGGCCTCTGTCCTTTGCTCTCTTTTCATCTGGAGCTCCAAGTTCTCCCTAGTGATCCTGTTCAGGTACCTGATAAGAATCATCACTAGCATTCTGTGTTTGCCCATGTCTGTGATTTCCTGACCTGAGTTAGACAATTGCACAAGTCATCTCCCCAGCCGATCAAAATCATGGTCCCTAGAGTGGAACTCACATGCTGCTCTGCACTTGCCCAGGCCAGACCCCCATTTCACATATAGCCTGCTACTGACACATAGTCACTCAAGTTTGAAACCTGGGCATCACCCCGAGTGTCACCCTTTCCCTTGCCCAGCATCTCATCAGTCACAGATACCATAACCTGTGCCTCACAAACTTCTTTTCCTTCCCTACCCTCCTCCTTCCCCTCATCACTACTACCCAACCCAGCCAGGTTCATCATCATGTCCCAGACACTTAAAAAAACCTTGAACTCATCTTCTTTCCTGCAGTCTCTTTCTGTACCCTGAGCCTATCTTCTATTCTTTGCCAGAGTTATATCATAGCACATACTGGAAAAACCAAAGGATGTTGTGCCGGGTTACTATGATTAGATAGTAACCCCCCATCCTTAACCCCCTGGATATGAGACACAACTGCAAAGAAATCAGAAGTATAGAATAAGCCTGAGTTACAGAAAAATAAATTATCATTGTAACACCCTGAGATGCAAACTGGGGTGCTCATTGTTTAGTACCTTTGTCTTCACTAGAGGGCAAGGCCATGAGGGTCCCTGTCTCACTCAGATGTCTGACTCTTGGGTCTGGGCACACCAGGTGCTCAGCACACACTGGTTGGATTGCTGATATGCATCAAGCACCTTGCTGCACCAGCACTCCTGGCTCGGGTCAGTGAGAGAATCCTTGAGGAACTTGCTCTTTTATTTTGGACAGGACTGGGTTAGGACTGAGACAGGCAGTTGGAGGGGGTAGAAGTAAAGGAAAGTGGAGGCAGGGGGAACGGGGGGGGGACTATGCCAGGGCACTGGAATTCTGTGAGTAGAAGAATCAAGGATTATTATTCAAGCCCCTCAGACAGGAGCACAAACTGTACACTTCAGTGGCTTGGCTCTGGGGCTGGCTAGGAAGAACTGCGACACAGCAGAGCAAGGCCCAAATTGTTTATTTTTCCTCATTGTGTGGGAAGGAAATTATCCTTGGCTGAGCACATACTGTGAGCTGGAGCACGCAGTACTGGCTAATACTAATTAGATGGGGCAGGCCAGCCGAGGTGGCCTTGCCAACAAGCTGTCCCTTGGCCCTGGCAACCACTACCTTGTCTAGAGAAGCTAGTGGCAGCCCAGGGAGCCTCAGTTCTCCCCAGGACCTCTAGGTAGTGGGCAGGGAGCTGGAAACACCATTGTGACTCCTGTTCATTATCAGCCTTCCCCGGTAACTTCTGGGCTTCCTGGGTAGATATACCTTTTTGCTCACCATCCCAAAAGAGATGAATGAAGAAAACTGTCTTGCTTTTTAACTTTTTTTTTTCTTGTCTTTACAAGCTGGCCAATTTGTTTAAAAGCTGTCACCTTCCTGAATCTTAAAGTGGCATCCCTTGCATTTTCAATGGCTTGCTTTTCAATAGGCTTTTATTTGCTATGCAGAAGTTTTGCCACCTAGGTAGTAGAATGCATCTTTAAACTGTCAGGTTCCAGGCTGTGAAGAACATCCAGACACTTGCGTTTCACTGAAGCCAGTTGCCAGCATTCTTTTTTCACGAGATATGGTATAAGGAGCAAGTGAACAGATCACTCCATGATGACACAGGAATGTGTAGGCAGAGTTCCACAGGTAAATGAGCTACTCCGATAATTACCATGCATCATAGACTGCAATTTGAAGCAGAATACCCTACCTGCCCCCACTTGTAAGGGACGCTGCTACAGCCCTGCTCTGATCTCTGTTAGCAGACCAGTTGTCAGGGTTGGGAGTTGATCATTCCTAGCTGATTTCTGCTCAGAATTGCCATCAGTGGAACAGGAACCTTCTCAACTTCAGCATCTTAGCTTGCATCCATAATATCTGCTGTGGAGCTGCCAAAGAACAGTCCTTGCTTCAAGTGGGGACCAGCTCTGTGGTAGGCTTCATGCTCCACACAAAGCTCCCTGAGGGTCTTCTGAAGCAAAGTCCCCACAACCAAAGCCTCACCTACTTCCTTCCCTTGTACCATCTTTCTTTCTCTATTGCCTTTCTCCTGGGCACTCCCTCTCAGTAAACCATGGGCCACAAATATTCCTCTTGTGTCCCGTCTTTTGGGCACCTGACTCAAGAGCCCATCTATAACCTATCAGCAAGCAATTGGTTGCTTCCCAAAAGAAGAAGAAAAACATCCACCCAAAGGTGGATGGAGCACACTAATTAAAGGGCACAAGAGGAATGATGAAGGATTAGGGAAGAACTTCTTCATTCATTCCCCTTATTTTGATTCCATTGATCAGCAATTTTGGAGCAACCAATCCCCCACTTTTGGACATTCTGGTTATTTTCAAAATTTAATCGTTATAAATAATGCCACAGTGAATATTCTCAAATATAAATTCTCACTGAATCTCAACAAGGACATTTTTTTTCATCTTTTGGTTAAATTTGGACAAGGGAAATTACCAAGACCTGAAAGGTACAGGTGGTCTCTAGCTTCTTCATATCCAATTTGTTTAGAGAGGGGCTAACAACTCATTCTGCTATCTGTCTCATGGGAAGTTAGTCTACTTCACAATTTTGCTTTCATTATGACTTTTCAGAAAATCTTTCCGCTTTTAAAGGAAGATGATTTCTAGTTTTAACTCAGTTTTCTTTGATTACTTATTAGACGGCATATTTTTCACCTGGTTATTAGGAATTTTACTTTCCTTGTCAATTGTCTATATACATCATTACTCATAGTTCTGAAGGGCCATTCTTATTCTTTGTAGTAATTGCCCTATTAAATAAACTGTTATAGTGTACTGGGCATGGATTGAAGTGCTTTATATATATTATTTTTATAGTTTCATTATATAATTGTAAATATAATAAAGCATAGTAGTTGCTATGCAATTTTAATGTTTGTTATGTAATTATCATCTGGTCACTACTAGTTAACGTGACTCCTTAATACAAATGAGAAAGTATGCATATTATTCTAGAGAGGAGTAGTTCTGTTCTGGGCCCCATGGCTTGGGGAGTAAAGTGAGCTGGATTTTAACTCCAACTTGCTCCCTTAGTGATGCTCCCTTGTGCAGTGAACAACCTGTCTCAAAATAAATGCTTTGCAGTGGGTATTAATCTCCATTTTGTAGATAAGAAATTAAGGCTCAGGCTGTTGTTAAGTTGATTTCAGGGTCATGCACCTGTGAGTGGGCTGACTGGAACACAGCCTGGGGTATTTCAAAACCCAAACTAGGCTGTGGGGTGCAGCTTGGTGATTGAGCACTTTCCCATCATGCCCAGGCCTTGGGGTTGATCCTCAGTACAGTGCACAAAAACAAAAACACTGTCCCAGAGCTGGAACTAATTGTGGGACTATGCTGCCTTGTGCCTCATGATACCTGACATGGTGACAATTTTTTTTTCTTACTTTGAATTTTAATTTTTCAGGCACAGAAGATTTAAATGTTTATGAAAGCAAACCAAACAATTGATCTTTTCCTTCATTTTTTTTTTTTTTTTGGTAAATGTTTTTGTTTTCTTCTTTTATGCTTAGGAAGTATTGATTATTTTCATGATGGATTTAAGTGTTTCATTGGACTTGCTACTCCACATTATGAGTAACTTCAGTTAAAAACCAACATGGTATTTCAAAGTCAGTGTAACCTTGCCGAGTGTTTCTGCAGGTTCCTTCTGAGAGCTACCCAGTTTTTGCCTGAGCAGGTGGCCCCACATCCTTCTTAAAAGCCATACTTCCTGAGTAGACTTGCAGGTATACTTGTGTTCTTGCATAACACGCCATGCTAGGAATAAAGTAGCCTCCTTTAGTACATCTAAATTCAGAATCAACAAAGTTTAAAACAAGAAAAGAGCTTTCTGGAGACCAGGGGGTTGGAGTAGTGTCCCTGATGTTTGACTTATCTCCGAGGACATCTTTTGCTATGTACAGTCACACCTCAATGAGAACTTGGAGAGTGAATTGTTCTTTCCAACTCTGACCCAAGCACTTTGCTGATCTGTTCTCTAGATTTTGCTAGAGATGGGTCTGGTTTTGAAGAGATCTTTACTAAATAATTTAAGTCCAAAAAAGAGAACTAGTCAGGATATATATATATCACAAGACTACATCACAAGAATTTTCAGACTTTCCATTCCACCTGTACCAGCTGGCCTGAGCTACTTTTGAGCTACCTTTGCACCTGCATGTGCAGGAGAGCAGAACTTTGCTGATACTTGCTTGGAATTCAGCTTGTAATTCTTCCAATTTGAAGGAGTAGATTACGGGAGAATGCACTTGTGGATCTTATGTAAGCAACAAGCACAGGTTTATAGTAATTAGGTGTATATACAGGTTTGGAGATCAGAGGCCTGGAGCAATGATATAATCTGGAGAGTCAGTAGTATATGGGTAGTAATAAGAGTCATGGGTGTGAACTAGGTCACCTAGGATGACGTTTAGAGAGATGAGAGCTCAGGATCTATTCCTGGGGAATGCCAACTTTAGAAGGAGCTAAAGGAAAGAACTTTGAGAAGGAACACCTAGGAAGATAGAGGAAAATCCAAGAGTATGATATGTTAAAAGCCAAGAGAAGGAAGGTGTTTCAAGGAAGGAATGGTGTTATTGAGTGGAATGCTGCTGGGAATTCTAGGAAGATGAAGACTGAAAACTGAGCATTAGAGTTGCCAACCTGAAAGTCATTAATGGCCTTAGCAAGAATAGTTTTGACAGAAACCCAAATGGGTTGAAGACAAGTGAATAAAATCTATGTAACATGTATAGATGACTATGTAAAATTAGGTATAGATCTGGAATTTAGGTAGAATTTTTCTAAACAGGAGACTCTAGGTTTAAATGCTATTGGGAAGGATTTGATGGAGTGGGAGAAAGAAAGGGCACTGCTTGATTGGACTTTCCAAATGCCACCATAATATTCCTTGTAGAGAGAAATGCAAATGTGCAGATAATAATTTCCTGTTTAAAGTCCATTGGAGCTTCTTCTTGGCCTTCAAGTTCTGGTTCATGTATCAGCCTGGCCTTTATGACTTGGCCACTCACCCCTCACCTCTAAGTCTGGCCACTTGCTTACTAGAATGCTTGAATGAGGACCCAAGTTAATTATTTCATAATTTGCTACCTTTGTACATGCTATTCCTTATACCTGGAATGTCTTCTAACATTTCTTTTGTATCCAGTTTATTCCTACTTGTATTGATTATCTACTGCTGTGTAACAAATCACCCCACATCTTAGTGGTTTAAAATAATAAATGTTGGTTGTCTCACAGTTTTAATGGTCAGGAGTCTGGGAAGAGTTTAGCTGATAAGTTCTGGCTCAGGCTCTTTCTCCAGGTTGCAGCCAGGTTGTCAGCTGAAATCGTAGTCATCTCAAGGGTTGGCTGGGGTTAGAGAATTGTTTCTAAGCTCTCTCACATAGATGTTGGAAGGCTCAGTTCCTTGTTGGTTGTTGACTGGAGGCCTGAGTTCCTCAACACGTGAACCTTTCCATAGGGCTGTCTGAATGTACTCATTCTTGGTATTTGGCTTATCCAGAGTGTGTTATCCTAGGGAATGTGAGAGAGAAGCCAAGTGAAAGATCAAGCGGGAAGGTTTTTTGCCTTTTTTACGTAGGCTAACCCTGGTATAATGTAGGAGGAGACTATTGAAGAATATAAATACAAGGAGGTAGGACCATCTTGGAGGTGGGCTGGATACTCTTTATTTCTTGAAATTCAGTTCAAGATCCCATTAATAAAGAAAAAATTTTTGATACTCTCAGTCTGATTGGATGTCACTTCTCTCTGCCCCTATAGCTCTCAGAGCATCCTCCTTCCTTTAAGATGAAGTACATGGCACCATCATTGTTGAATTACTTGCCTACCATTCTAGCTAGTCACCACAAATAACTTTGCCTTCCAGGAATAACTCCTGTCTCCCTCCACAGAAACAACAATAACCCAAGATTATCTTAAAACCATAACATTTAGCAGGAATCATACAAAAGGAGCCAATATTTATGGAATACTTACTTTGTGTTAGTTACCATGTCAAGGGCTAAACTTGTCTCGACTCTTTATACCTCTATAAGAAATTTAATTCGATATTTTCTGAAACGGTTGTAGAGTTTCAGCTTTGCTTGTACTTTTATAAAACATAAAATCCTATAAAGACCCAAGCCCTTTCCTCACCGGGTTTCCATTGATTTTCTCTTCCTTGACTGAGCACTGATTGTCCTTCTTCCCTTGACCACAGTCCTGTCTTCCCGGCAGATTCTCATTGCCTCCTTTTCATGTATAGAAGTCAAAGATAAAAATCAAATGAAATTTCCCGACTGCAGAAAAGCAAAAAACAAAATACAAAAATCACTGCTGCTGTCTACTACAGGAACAATGTTAAATACACATTGTATAAAAGTGAAGGCCGACACAGTGCCTTCCTGCCAGAATCCCCAGGGCTCTCACAGCTATATTATCAGGGCTTTTAGGATCGAGGACCATAATGGGAACTAGTCAGTTCAAGGGCAGTTATTGAATATTCACAGCGATGGGTGCAGACTTTAGGGAGGCTTGCTTGCCCTCACTTTTATTCCTGGTTTCTTCAGCACCTCAGGCTGCTGAGCTTTTATTCACTTTCTATCTGAAACATTCCTCCCTAACCACCTTAGAATCTTCATTTATTTGTTTGGCTTTGTGTGGTGCTCATAATAGCCACTGTAACAATGGCAACATCATACTTGTGTTTTGCGACGTTAATTCTGTTTGCCAAATGGCGACTATTTGGAGTCTGTCAACTTCTTGCCATCCTCACTGCCACCCCACCTCCACCAACCAACCTTCTCACTTTGGCTCTCATGGTGGAAAGAGCCACCTTCTCAACAGTTAACTGGTTTAGGTTGCCTCCAAGGCTTCTCAATCTACGCAGGTTAGAATTCAACCGTTTTTCTATGACTCATAAGGCTCTGCATCATCCAACTCAATCCCACCTGCCACCTTCACTATTTCAGTTACTAGGACAGTGGAACAAACCACTTCAAAATGTAGTGACTCGCAACAATGACAGTCTTTTATTGTTTACTTCTGCTCCTTTGAGCATTAACTGGGACAACTGCAGATTTTCCCCTCAGCATCCAGTTACAGCCATATAATGGCCATGGAAGTTTCTGGCCTCATACTCAGCATTCCACATTACACAGAATAGGGAACTTCTCTTCTCCCAGTCAAGGATGGAAAGTGGGCTTTACTCTTGTTGGGTGAATTTGTACCACTTGCTCAAGTGGAACCAATCACTGGGGCCAGAGATGTTGCATGTTGATTGGCTTAGGACCCAGAGGGATGGACTCACCCCCAGAGCTGGGAATGAGCTCAGTGCCACCCAAACTGCTGGGCTGGTGGTTCATGCAGGCAGGAGGAAACCATAGAAGAGGTATGCACAGGTGTTCTTTCCCTGTGCTTTTAGAGCATCTTTTGATCCTTAGCACATCACCTAAAAACATTCATTGGAATATCCCTCTCTGGTCTGTCTTTCCCATAAGACTATAAGTTATTTGAGGGCAATAACCTTGGACACTTGATCCACCACTGTGTATGTGCCTAACCTCATGCCTGGCACGTAGCATAGCAGATATTCCAGTAAATGTTCATAAAACTGAATTCAAATAAAAAGAAACAGAATTTGGATGACCAAGGATTTCTGATCTCCCTATTTCAAATGGGGAGATATCTTAATGGGCTCCATTTTTATGCAGAGGCAGCAACCACCTCTCAACCTGCTACATTTTCTTCTTATTTGGTATTTCCTAACGGACCCATAGGCTTTACCTCCTGCCTCCTTGGATCTGTCCCCCCCAGTCTTCAGATTGTGTGATGATTTCTGCCTGTGCTTCCCGCTTGGGTGGAGTCGGCTTGGTCTGCCTTAGGATGATTGTCTCTGGAACATCTGTTTCCAGGAATGTGCTGCATTTTAATTGCATCTTAAAAGCAGAGTTGTCCTGTACTTAGTTACCTTTGGGGGATTTGGTGTGGAGTACTGTTTATTTATTTATTATTCATACCCTACTCACTTCTGATGGAAAACTACCTTGAAGCTGCCGATGAGCAGTGAGACAGTGTTCCAGAGAAGAAAGAGTTCTGGGCTTGGATTTTAATTCTGGTTGTTTGTAACTCACTTTGTGACCTTCTGTAACTCGTTTGATCTTTGTGGGGCTTGGTTTTTCTCTCCTATTAAATGGAGGGCTGGAAGTATGTGAGTAGACAGTTATTTGGGAGGTGGTGCCCAAGATTCCCTTTTGTACCATGTTCCATGATACTATGAGTATGGAAGTATCTGATACCTTGTTTGATATGCACAATTACAAGACAGCAAGCTATGGAAATGGCCTGTGGAAATGCAGTAGGAGAGCTCCCTTGCTTATGAAAAGTAGTCTTTTTAGCTATTCTGCACCAGTGGCATATCTGTGTTGATTGACAGGATGCTTCAGGAACCCACCATAATGCTGGCATTAATAGTAGTGCTAGCGTGTCAGGCCTGGAACCCCTTGAATGTGATCTGACTTTATTGCTTTCTCCTCTGCTTTTGTTTTTAATAATAATGACACACCCCAGATAGATAAAGACATTTTAATAACGCTCTTTAGCAAAAATGTGTTCTGGCACCTGCATCATTGCTGATAGCCGAGAGCATCCATACCATTTTCAGAGATCATGCAGAGAGGAAGCCGACTTAGCTTCTAAAGCAAAGTTATGACTATAATTTTCCTCAATTGCAGTCTAGTCTCATTTGATTTGTGCTCAAGGGTACTTCAATTGGATTGATTTCCACCAGTTGGAATATCTTGCTACAGCTGGAAGCCTGATTTTATTAGAAACCAAATGTGTTTGGTACCTAGAGTGGCCAAGAAGTCTGTCTCTGGATTTGAAGAGAGTCAGAGGATAGGGTGGGTGAACATCGACCTGAAATCGTATAGCACTTTACCTTGAAGACAGGATATCCCCCATGTATTCATGGCTTTTCTCTTTTGACAGTAATTCTCAGGCATCACATATATAATTTTCTTTTTTTTTTTTCCAGCCTGAAACCAGCGATGACCATTATAATGAGAGAATGGCTGACGTGAACATTTGTCTTCAAGAAATACCTATAATTAGGTGTGTTAATTAGTCAGCATTTTGCCTCGTTTCTATTTTTACCCAAAGACCAGTATCCTCACAAACATTTTTACCACAAGTTTCTTTGTGCTCTTTCTTGCCCAAAGTTTGCAAAGTCCATTTTTATCTATGATTAAATCAAAAAGAATGCCCTGCACTGTTCCCAAGCCCCTTGTATCTCTGGCAAGCAAAGAAAGTCATCTATCAACTCAAGATAGTCCTAAGCACCAGGCTGCTGGCATCCTTCAACAGGACAGTGGGTGACCAATTGAGGTGCCCTGAACCGGCATCTGGTGGATGCTTCCTTTTTTTCTTCTTCTTATTTTGTAATAGAGAAAACGGATGCCAATATAGATTTGTATTTATGAATCTTTTGTCACTTGTCAGGATTATTTTCCTGTTCATCTAAAGTTGTATAAATTCATCCAGAACATTAAATTCTTAAATGTAGTTTTATTCCCCTGAATCCACAGTAAAGGATTTACAAAAGAGGAGAAAGAAAAAAGAATTACGGTACATAATGGAAAATGATTGATGAAAACATAGAGCCATGCAGGATATATATTTTAAGAAAAGATTTCCAAAGAAGAATCTATCACGGCAGGCTTGAAACGTGTTTACTCTGTCACAGAAGTTCTAAACTGTAAAATCAAGATGCCTGCTTTTTTTTTTCCTTTGAAACATATTCTATTTGGGATATAAAACCACAAGTATTTTTCTTAATAGTGCTAGCTGATGAGAAAACTAGCAAACAATAAAAAAAAAATCTCAAACTTACTTCTTGAAGCAGTGGGGATGTAGAGAGTGCAGGAGGAGAAAACAATTTCTTTCTCAAATGCCATGTGACAATAATCTAGCTTTTTGAAAACGCAAGGAGAAGACTACCAGGAGAGGAGGCAGAGGTGTGTTTTGGTCAGTATGGCCTGGTTACACTGAGATGACCAAGGACCCAACATTTTAATGGCACATGATGACAGAGATTTCTTTCTTGTTGGTACTACATAGCCATGGTGGGTTGACATGACACTATGGCACATCATCCTTGTCTCTGGACTCAGACTGACGAAATAATTTCTATCTGGGACACTCCTAGTTATTTGAGGAAGAGGATAAAGAGAACATGACTAACCACAAGCTGGCTCCAAAGCTTCTGTCTGGGAGTGATAGCTTCAACTTCTTCTCACATTGTATTGGCAAAAATAGATCATTTGGCTGGGCGTGGTGGCACATGCCTGTAATCCCAGTAGCTCCGGAGGCTGAGGCAGGAGTATCACAAGTTCAAAGCCAGCTTCAGCAAAAGTGAGGGGCTAAGCAACTCAGTGAAACCCTGCACTAAATAAAATACAAAATAGGGCTGGGGATGTGGCTCAGTGGTTGAGTGTCCTTGAGTTTAATCCCCAGTAATCCCCCCCCTCAAAAAAAATAGATCATTTGGCTATGCCAAAGATATAAGATGCATGGTCCTCTAACAGAGAGGGTCTCAAATAAAGCGACAATTATATAGTCTACAAACAACTATGAGAAATGATCTCCCAGAAATCTTGTAGAGGGAGCATCATTGGTTGAGCCCAGCTGCTGCTCCTGAAACCTGGCCCTGTGCTGTGTCAAGACCATCCCTCTTATGGTGTGGTGTGGATCCTAACACAGATCCATTCTTGGGAGCCAGAGAACTTCTTTGTTAGCTAACTTTGGTTCAAGGACTTCTCCAAGCTTCCTCAAACCTTCCTCTGACTGCACAGTGATCCAGGATGCTTCCCTCCACCTTCACTCAGAGTCACACTCACATCACAGTCTGCTGGTTCTCATGTCTTCTTTGGCTTCCACCCTATTTTCTTTCACACAGACATTTTGCCTAATGAAGTCAATATATGTTCAATCCTTTCTTAACAGAGTCTACCAAAGAACACTCTACTGCAAAAACAAACAAACAAACAAACAAAAACAAAAACAAAAAACCTTATAAGGAAGAAGAAACAAAGCTGAGTGGTTTAGGAATCTCTGGAGTTGTTTGAACCACTTGTTCCTGGATGCCTGGAACAAACATCATAGGAAGGGTGTTATATGTACTAGTAGGATATATCTAGATATGGATATCCTGGTTCTGTACTGAATCAGTTGGTCTGAGTGCCTGTTCTTCTCAAAGTCCTTCTAAAGAATTCTGATGGCCCCACTCATGGCCTCCTGCTGGAGAAGCAGCTATTAGAAGCCATGTTTTATACCATGCAATCCAACTCTGTCTAGAGAATTTGGCGCAGAGGTCCAGACTCAAGGGCACTCAATAATAGGTGATAGACAGCCTGCCTATGCAGAGATGTCATGTAGAAAACTCTAGCTACAGGCAATGATGATTATAGGGGAATCAGCCAAATTCTTTTGGGTTTGAACTGGGATTTGTCTTAAGTTACCTTCCCCTGGAACAGACGCCGAGATAAGGACTTGGTTGTAAGTAGTTGATTCAGGAGGTGATTCCAGGAATCCTAAGCAGGGAAAGTGTGACATGGAACAGCAAAACCAGAAAATAATGAATGGATCCCACTCCTAGGTGTATAACCAAAGGATTTAAAAGCAGTGTACTACAATAGTGCAGTCATATCAATGTTTATAGCAGCTCAATTCACAATAGCTAAGCTATGGAACCAACCTAGGTGCCCTTGAATAGGTGAATGGGTAAGGAAAATGTGGTGTATATACACAATGGAATATTACTCAGCAATAAAATGAATGACTATGACTTTTGCAGGTAAATGGATGGATCTGGAGACAATCGTGCCAAGTGAAACAAATCAACCTCCCCAAACCAAAGGCTGAATATTCTCTCTGATAGGTAAATACTGACACACAATAAGTGGGGAGGGGAGTGAAGAATAGAAGTTCAGTAGCTTAGACAAAGGGGAATAAAGAGAAGCGAGTGGAGATGGGAATAAGAAAGGACATAACTTTCCTATGTTCATATGTGAATACACCACCAGAGAAACTCCACATCATGTACAACCACAAGAATGGGATCCTAATTAGAATAAGTTATACTCCATGTATAAAATGTCAAAATACACTCTACTGCCATGTATATCTAAAAAGAACAAATAAAAAAATAATAATGATGGGTTACCACTGTGAACAGCTGAAGTTCAATACCATCAGGGACCCTTTGAGAGGCTATGGAGGACTTGTGTCAAAATTGTCCCTGCAGAGGACATAGAAGCCAGAGAATTCACTCGCCAAGTTCTGTTCCCTATCAGTTGAGGATTACCATCTAGGGCACTAACTGCTCCACTGTTCTGCCACAGCTGAGTGAGTGCTAGTGAACCCGTGGTGTTAAGTCAACAGGTGCCTGAGCTGAGGTCATCAGTCTACCTGTGGGTGGACTCTGAGGGTCCTGAGGTGCACTGAGACTCAAGAGGGAAGAGTTCTCTTACAGCTTGGGTGCTCACCTTGATAAGGAGGGGGAGGCCTCTCCTCAATGGTTCTCAGTGGGTGTGTGTGTCCATGTACCTAGGTTGCTGTCAGGTCCTTGTTATCTTTGGGACCAGGTCAATATAGTCCTCACTCTTGTCAAGGATGATTGCACATTTAGGACTTAGACAGCCTAGGACCACATAATCCACGGATTACCTTAAAGTATGTAATTAAAAACTAAAATGTACAATTATTACCTAAGCACGAATAGTTGTATTGGCTCAAGAAGCACTATTCAGCTTCATAGTTAAGGTTTATAAACTTCATCTACTTTAGGAGACAGTTGGGGACAAAAGAGGTCTTGTTCTAAAGTGACTTTTTTTTTTTTTTTTAAAGCAGGAATAGGGTTGTTCAGGACAGCTCCGCCCCCAACAAGTTTGTCCTAAAGGTCAACAATGACAGTGTTTTAAAAAACTTTGTCATCCTCTCCCTTCCTGGTAACGAATACAGCATTGCACCATGAAAATAGTCCAAGCTTCCTGAACCTAATTTTCATCAAAATGTATCTATGTATGGTCTCATTCCTATAGTGCTTTTCCTAAGGTGCTAGAGGCTAGGAGTGATGCATTATTTGCTTCTATACTGGGACATGGGCCTTTTCCTGGAGGACACTTGAGGATTCTTCCCATTGCATTGGTCTTTCAGAGCAGTAGATAATAAGATAAAGTTAGTAGGGCAAAGAATTTATAGGGGATTCATATCCATGAAAGCAAAAGAGTTTGAATCAGGATTGGGCAGTGAGCTCCCTAAGACTGTGATACAGAGCTAATAGGCTCAGTCAGCCACATGGGCAACTCCTGAGCAAGGACTGCCCATCCTGAGAGTCCTGTGCTGGGAAAAATGGCTCGGTCCTGTCTTGCTCAGTCCCCGGCTGGGGGGTTTCTCCAAGGAGAGCACAATCTTGGTTTGAAAGTTGAAGCAGACACTGAAGACATCAGCATTTGGAGGCTGTCAGCTATCCATTCTTCTTGCATTAGGCAGCGAGTCGTTTCTCAGAGAGGGATCTGAGTGAAGCTCTTCCAGATCTTAGAAAAAAGGAACAACTGTCTCATGCTGGGAATTTTAAGGCCTGTAGTAAGGTAGAGGAGAGAGAATTTTTTTCATGTTTATAAATGTTTCTTCAGGGCCTCCTTTATTCTGGATGTGTTCGCAAAGTATGTATCTTCTGACAATTTGAACAAAAGAAAAGAGAAAAGGAGATGCCTTTTCTTTATTGTTGTTGCTTCTTTCTCCATCCTGCATTGTCTCTTGTTGGGTTGTCTTGCTTGGCAGAATATTTAAATCTTACTTATCTTTCAAGGCTCACTTCAGAATGTTATGGTGGGTGACAAAATATCTGAATGTGGGGCTGTCCCAGAAAATCAGGGACTTATTTGAAAGGCTGTGCCTTCATATTGGCAGTGCTAGTCAGTCTTGTGGATTTTCTGTGGGTGCAAGAACTGGTTCTGTTTGTTTTGGTGGATTCTTGCCAGCACTTTAACCTATTTTATGTTTCCTGACACAATTACTCTTTAACCTTCATTGATCCCACAGCTTCCTGGGGCGAGGTGTGGTCTCAGTGTTCCCTGTGGACCTATGTGTATTTTCTTGGGTCAAATCTCTACATTTTAGGGAATAAATTTCCTACTTTACCATGACACTTCCTAACATTTATCTTAATATAAGTTAGTGTTTCCCAAAGATGGCTCCAATAATCTCAACCATCCTGCACACTTTCCTAGAATTTTGCCATTCTCCTATCAAGACGTGAAGTCTAATTCCTTTCCCCTTGACTCTGGGTAGACTTGTAAATTTCATGAATGGGTGATAATAGAAGTGTCGGATTTGTGATTTCTGAGGCTAAGTTAGTTTAAGTCAGGCAGCTTTGTGTTCTCTTGGGACGCTCCCTTGGAGTCCAGCCACCATGCTGTGGCAGAGGCCAAACATCCCTTTGGGGAGGCTCATGTGAACAGGAACTGAGGCCCCCAGCCCCGCCAGAGTTCACAGCACAACTCCAGCTTGCGTATCCTCTCAGTGAGCTCTCTTGTAAGGATGCTCTGGGCCACAGTCAGGCTGCTCCAGCTGAAAGCACACAAAGCATGGATGAGCCTTCCTCAGAGCCCTGCACAAATTGCAGATTTGTACAGCAAGTAAGTGATTGTTGCTGTTTTAAGTCACTACATGGTTTGTTACCCAACAATAGCCCCAAAACATTCACTGTGTGGTTTCCCCAAAGATGATTTATTCCTTCCTTTTTAGTGACTGATAGGATAGCTAATTCTACTGTATTTATACTGGACAGTGATCACAAGGAAAGATAACTCCGCAGATTAATTTTCAAACAATTGTGTTGCTGACTTTCTAAACACTCTGTTCTGAAGGGGTGGTGGGGGATTCATGTCCCTTTCTCTTCCTCCACTGAAGTCCATAATGTTCCTCTGGTTGTTGTCACTAATGCATGACTCTTAATGGCAAATTTCAAGAGTTATACAATTATGATGGGTACACAGTGTGATCTTTCATGGTGCTTTTCTTCTAAGGATCTCTTAACAGTGAGTACTTATATTTTTTAATCTTCCTTTGATTTCTGTGACATACTGACTTCTAGGAATACTCTCCTCCCTCACCGTTACCTGCCCCACTGTTTTCCAGGTTGCTTTCTATAGAACCCTGTTTCTGAACAGTGGTAGGTTTTTTCTGTTGAGAGGCAAATTACTATTCCTTTGGTAATTGAAGATGCTCATTAGCATCTGAAAGTCTTGCAGTATAGACTCTGGTTTCAATTATTTATCCATCCAAACAATATTTGTTGAGCACCTATTCTGATCTGAACTTTGTGCATGAGCTAGTTACAGCAGTGGGAGATGCACGTGGCTCCGCCTTGAACATCTGGTAGGGAACAGAGCTAATTAGTAATTAAAAATTGTAATGACTGCTGTGAAGGAAAAGAACTGTGGGCCATGAGAGAGCATGATGGGAGATCTCTATTACCGTGACATTTAAGTTGAAACTGATGGAGAGGTTGGTGTTGGCCAGTTGAAGAGTGGGCTAGGCCGAAAACACAGCATGTGCAAAGACCATGAGGCAAGAAAGGTTATGGAAATAAGTAAAATGTTGGCAGGGTTGGTAATGGCAGGAATGAGAAAAGGCCAATGAGAGTGAAGGAGAGTGCAGAGGGAACTAGATCATTCCTTTCAAGCTGGTAGTTGGCTTGCCTGCAAGAAGAGGAAGCCAAGAGCTCAATGAGCATGTATTTCTAACTACTAAAATGACAAGAGAGGCTAGTAAGACTATATATCTAGCTTTAGCGTGCCTAACAATGAAATTCTGATTCAGTAGATCTGGGGCCTTGCCTGAGACTCTGAGCTCTGCCAGACTCCAAGGTAATGCCAATTCTGCTGGTACCAGGAAAGCAGTGTGAGAAGCAGGTGTGTAAACCCGCTTCCTCACCTCTCTCCCCACTCAACTCCTGGGCACCTGCTTCCTGCTTCGTGTGTTTAGGACATAAGTCAGTCAGCCCTCCTGCTTTTTTGTGAGATAATTTTACCTTTTCTGGTGCAAATATTCTCTTGTTTATCATCATCTTACCTCCAGCTCAAAATACAATTGATTATCAAGATTTTAAAATTTCTTTTGTAAAGATTAACAAATCTTACCTTCTGGTAATCAAACTGTGCACTTCACAATTCAAACAGTGGAGAGGTGGTGATAAGACAACGTCAGAGGAAAGCTTCCTGGCATCTTCCCTGGGACACTAGCTGGATCACTTGGGATAGATAGCAAAAGCAGGACGTGTGGTCGTCCTAGAGTAACAGTGTGCCTGCGACGGATGTTCCTGAAATGAAGAGTGGAGTGGGGCCTGAGCGCTCTCTGCTCAGTCTCCTTCCTACACTACTGAAATAGCTGCTGTCCTTTCTCCACCTGTGACACTCCTTTTTGCTTCAGTTTCAAGCTCATCTCCTAGAGGAAACATGTTCAGACTAGTCAGGAGAAGGTATGAGCTTTGGCCCTACCAGGCCCATCCTGAGACCCATCTACCTGGGCTTTGATTTACTTTTAATGATGTAGGTCCTGCTTCTCAGGAGCAGAGCTCTGGTTTGGTGGATGAGTAGGTATGTAACATACGTACTCATAGCCTTGGCTAATGGCAGTTGAGTGATGCAGATTACAAAGGAGTTCACGAAAGTTCAGGACAGAGGCCTCTCCATTCTGAGGCCTTGTGGATGATATTATTGCTGCTTTGATATTTATCTAAACTCCAGTCACATTCTTGGACATCTGTTGACTAGTTCCCGACTTCCTGAAGTGCTTTTCCAAAGTGAGATGTAGGTTCCAATGGGGGTGCATGAGATCATTTGGGAAGATGTGCAGATGATATTATCTTAGCGGTTATGCATTTATTTTAATGAATATTGGGAAAAAGAAGTAACATGTTAAACCTGTGATTGGACTTACTTGATTTCTTTACATAAAGTCAGATTTAAAAAGTGTTTTCTCTGATATAAGGAGGCTGATTCATAGTGGGGTAGGGAGGGGGAGCATGAGAGGAATAGATGAACTCTAGATAGGGCAGAGGGCTGGGAGGGAAAAGGAGGGTTCAGGGTGTTAGCAAGGATGGTGGAATGTGATAGACATCATTATCCAAAGGACATGGATGAAGACACGAATGTCAACATACTTTATATAAAACCAGAGATATGAAAAATTGTGCTGTATATGTGTAATAAGAATTGTAAAGCATTCTTCTGTCATTTAAAAAAATTAATTAAAAATATAAAATAAAAAACCTCCCCAAACAAACAAACAAACGAACAAAAGTGATGCAGTAAGCTGAGGATAAAGCTTAGAGGTAGAGCACTTACCTAGCAGGTACTAAGGCCCTGGGTTTAATCCCCAGCATGCAAAGTAAAAAAAAATAAATAAATAAAAAATAAAAATTTCCATAAACTCATTTTAAAGGAACATAGTTGTAAATAATAGTACGAGCTATGAGGAGATAAGAAATCATAAAGGTGATATACAAATTATGGAATCTTAAGGTATTCAGCACTAACAATTGAAAGTGTTACTCTTCCCAAGAGAAGTGCTGCTTAATGGAGAGAAATTATTTATTTAACACATATTTATCAAAATGAATATAATATGACTTTTGCCCTTGTGGAGCTAATGAGGAAAACAGACCCATAAAAAAACATTCACTAGATAAAAACACCAGCTCATACTTATTATGAACCATCTACCTGTCAGCGTTTTGCATATAGATTATCACATTTCATGTGCTCAAGAATCCTCAAAAATATGTTAGACTTTCATGTCCATTTTACAGATGTGGCAACAGTGGCAGAGAGGTTACAGTGATTTGTCTGAGATCATCCAGTTGGAAGTCTGAGTCATGTGGTCTCAAAGCCATTCTGCCTGGCAGCCAGGTGTGCCCAGGGCTCTGAGAGAACAGGGGAGTGAATGGCAGTGGAAGAGTGAGCCCAGGAGGGCCCACCTGGAAAGAGGAGCTCCGAGAATTCCATGTAGCCATTGCACTAAAATGCAAAGCGAAGGGATGGGAGAGTGCAGATTGATTTGAGGGATGGTCAGTATCTCAGTGCGAAGTGAGTGGGAGTTTAGGATGAATAGAGGGGTCAGTGGGACATACTTTTTGGAACTCCAGGGCCTTCTGTGATGAGAGAAAAGAGAGGATCTGGTTTGGGAGTATGTTAGTTTAGGTTTTCCAGAAACAGACCCAGCCAGGTGTTTGTGTGCGCAGATGATACAATTGCAAGGACTCCAAGGAGAAGTGAGAGGTTAGAGAAGCAGCAGGATAGGGAAGGAGAGGGAGCCAAGTGCTGGGAGATCAGAGCCCTATCGAGAGGAGCACTGGGCTGGCCATACAGGGGCTTGGAGGGGACCTTCTGTTCCAGTGCTGTCCCTAGCTGAGGCACCCAGATTCATGAGTTATGGGTTAAAGGTCAAGGGTGGGGGGATATTAATTCCCAGGTTAGGAAGTCAGGAATGTAAAACTGCATCAGATCTGAGGGGACTTGAGGGGGACACTAATGTTATCTGCTATAATGAGAAAGTCTGGCATGATAGGGCATCTTTCTGGAAAGGCCACATGGAGGACAAGGGGGCTTGACATGCCTTCATCTTTTGGTATAGCTAACTCAACTGCACATGTGCATATTTTATTTATTTATTTTAGTTGTAGATGGGCACAATCGCTTTATTTATTTGTTTATTTATTTATTTATTTATTTATGAGGTGCTGAGGATCGAACTCAGGGTCTCACACCTGCAAGGCAAGTGCTCTACCACTTAGCTACAGCCCCAGCCCCACATGTGCATATTGTAAAGTAGAACCTATGCTCTTCCTAACCGTGACCTTGAGTTGTGTCCTTCTTGTCAAAATTCCTTTCTAATTTGAATTTAAGAAGTTAAAAACTTTTTGTGAATCCATCTTAATTCCCATAGAGAGTTGACAGACACAAAAAAATCTATTATCATGTCACTTATAAAAATCTTAATGAAAAATGTGAAGAGCAGAATGATTATAGAGGTGGTTTCGTAACACATGGTTAAGGTTGTCTTATTGTTTCATCTATTTAACGTTTTTTTTTTTCAATTCATTATTTTTTAGAAGATAAATTTGGTGCATATTGTCAGCCAGGAGGCTTTTCTTTGCTATTGAGAATAGAATAATAGAGATGCAAGGCGCATTCTTTAAGGTGGAGGAGTTGGCCTCTGGCTTCTACCCAGCCTGTCTTCCAGCCTCTCCTTGCTGCATGCCAGGCTCTGTGTACCCATGTAAACAGTGGGACAAGGCAACAAGGGGCTGAGCTTTGGTTTGGACCCCACTTCCTTCGCCTCAAGTGGTATAGACTATGGAAGCCCTGTGTCTATGTCTTTCCTCCTCTGAGTGTGTGCCTGCTAGTTATGTGTTTCAATTTTTTTTATAATAAAAGGTTGGAAAATAAGACATGCCTACGCAGGTGAATAAAATAGGTGACATCTAAAAGAAAAAGGAATTAAAACTTTGAAAATTAGCTGCAGTTCAATGGAATGCAGAAAGTTCTAGGCTTGAAGGTTCATAACAGATTATGGGATACATGATGGTTCTGAAGCCATTTGTAAGACAATATAGATTGTATGTGTGTGTGGGGTTCTGTCTTATCAACTAGTAAAAATTATTTGAATTAATGCTTTCTTTAATTTGGTAGGATTGTTGAAGGAAAGGGAGAGTTTTCAAGTACTTTTATTAAGTTTAGCATGTCTTCGTGATTCAAAATTTCAGTCTAGGATAATTCCAAACTAAATCTAGATCCCATGTCAAGGCCAATGCTATTCAGTTAGAAATGTGATACAAGCCACACATTTAATTTTCAATTTTCTAGTAGGCCATGTTAAAAACTATGTAAGAAGAAATAGGTGAAACTCATTGTACAAGGTTTAACATAAACCAATATAGCTAAAATATTAATATTTTAAAATGTCATCAATATATAAAGTTTTAATGAGACGTTTTACATTTTTGTGTATGAAATTTTTAACAGCTGCTATGTATTTTATAGTTATAGTGCATCCTACTTTGGAGTGGCCATTGTGTTGAATGGCGCAAAGCTAGGAAATATTAAAAAGCATAGTTCAATTATACCATATTTCAATTTATTTGATTCAAATTCAAATATGTGATTTTCATTCTTCCCTCCATAGAAGAAAAAAGTTATATAAGTACTACGGGCTATTTTGTCTAGGTTCGGCTCCATACGTTGCAACATGGACGGGATATACTGTCACAGAAGTAAATCTGCTCTTTCCTACTTGGCCTGAGTCCTCACAGGCCTCATCTAATATACACTGCTTGCACATTGAGCATGTTTTTAGTGTTTCTGTGTATGAATTATTTCTTACAAAATGGCCCCTAACACAAGCCAGCTTCTTTATCTGGAACTTACTTGAAGATAAGAGTCGTGGGTTCCACGGCTGGAGGGCAGCCTGACTGTGATGGACTCCATGTGGGGTATCAGCATGTTGGCTTCCAGTATGTAGCAATTCAGATGGTCACCGCAAATCCAGCCATTGGGATTCAATAGAGAAAACTTCCTATATTTTATGGGCGATTTGATGGAGTTTCAAGGGTAATTTTGACTTTTGTGATGTTCATCTTGAATTCAGCCAAAGCTGTTACTCCATTTTGGTAAAATGGACCAATGGAACATTTATGGACTAGACGTGGTCTTCTTCTCATCGCTGCTGCTCCCTACTCCTGAAGAGGGACACTCAGGACCCTCCTGCTGAGTGAGGGCACACACCAATGACAGATGGATGTACACATTGGCCTGCCCCACCTGCTCGGTTGTCCTTGTACTCACCATCTTTCCTCAGTACTTTTCTTCATCCAGACTTATCTTTTACTTCTCGTTCCCTCAGGACCCTGCTTCCTGCTGCAAGCAGTTGGCCATAATGACACAGAATTCATGCCTTGGATGCTCACACCTGGATGGTCTAAGAGGGGTTTGTGTTGGGAGGTTTTGCCTGGGTAGACAGAGTTACTTCAAAGAAAAAACTTTGAAAGCAAGAATAAGGTTGGGTGGCCCTTCAGATGGTTTCAGAATTACCTCTGGAATAAGATAATAGGGATCTTACAAGTGGTTCTTACTATTAAATGCTGTTGGTGCATGTAGGCAATCAATTTAAGGTCTTGGCAATTCAACTTTGTTATTATAGCAACTCTTTCTGTAGATTTTGTCTTATTATGTTTTCCTTGAACTTGCTGCCAAAATTTCCTTAAAATGTGGCATTATAGACAGGAATTGCCTAGAAAAAGATCCTTTACTTTTAAAGCTATTTATCATCAAAGCACTAAAATAATAATTTGTGATGTCTTTAGCAGAATGTAAGTAAATGAGTAAACATAGCTTTTATTTTAGTGTGAAGTTTATACTTTCAACTATAAAATGGTATTTTAATAGCTTTGTGTGCTTAGGTAATTGTAGGTGTGTATCAAAGCTAACACAGATTTCAGATTTTATGTATTTAAAATAGAAAATTAACAATACATTTCAACAATGCATTAAAATGTAAAAAAATTGAAAAGTCAATCATTGTCTTTTTTTTATACACATTAAATGAAAAAAAAATCACCTGTTAATACAATATAAATTTGGCATTTTCATTGTTGTTCTCCAAAGGTGGTACTTAAGATACCTCACTTGGCATTAGGTGATGTTACCTAAAGTTAGTAATTAAATCTGGTTCTGAAAACATTTCCCACTAGATTCTAAGTTTCTCAAGGTCAGCACTAGGTCTCTTTATTCTTGGCATTTAACATATAGTAGGCTTACAGCATAGATGTTGAATAACACTTAACTTTGGATCTCTGAGGCCCTAAAAACTATGATTTGCAGAAATAATAAAAAGGCTTGCTGACACGATTCCTTAAATATTGGGTAAGAAAGGTCAAGGGAGGGGTCCAATGTTCAGGGAGCAGCTACTATGTGCTGGGTATTCGGGTAGTTATTGTTATATCATGACATCTATAATATTAGCTTAGGTTCTATGAAGCTTTCTATATCCATTAAACACTTAGCCCTTTTAGAGCAGGGGACAGACCAAATCCTATGGCAGCTAAGTCAGTTACAATGAGAAACCACAAACAATGAAAGGATTTCTAGGTACTTTGTTCCTTTATCTCAAGTGGTTCCTTTATCTCAAGAACTTTCAAGGACAGGGAATGACTTTGCATTTTTCCCAGAGTTCACTATAATGGGATTAGCCTTAGAATAGTTTCTTGGTCATTATCCAAGTCTTCCTGACTCACTTCAGGGTCACTTCTGGTCCGGGCAAAACGTTCTCTGTTCCAGAGGCCCAAGTTAGGGTAGTGAACTCCTTTCTAAACATATTCCAGGGTAGAATTATCCAGAGCATGGCTTCTGTTGTATGAAGACCACCATCAAACCCGGCCAGCATGACTTTAGGTAGTTTATCTAATCGCTGTGTCAATGAAAATTTTAATATCTAACTTTTAGGCCAAGAATGAATGAACTTATTGGTATGAAAACTGCTGATAGGTTGTATCAAGTATCCATTGCCACAATAATGCTGTGTTACAAACAACTGTACCAATAACTGCTGATTGCTCATGTGCTTGAGTCTGCTGGGGGTTGGCTAGATGGTTCCATTGATCTGGGCCAGGCTTGTACACATGTTTGTCACTGATTGATCTAGGCAGAGACAACGGAGTTACCTTGGCTGTGGTCCACATGTCTCTCTACTCTTTCAAGCTGGCCTAGGCAAGTTCTCATGGTGATGCAGAGGTGTAAGAGAACAAGCCCTGAAGTACAAGTCCATTGCAAAGCTCTAAATTTGGTGGAATCACTAGTCAACATGAGCACATAATTGATTGAGACCAGTGTCAAAGAGTGATGCAGGTCGTAGTAAAGCTATATGACAAAGGGCATGGACATAGGAGGAGTGAAGAATTGGGAGCATTCTTAATATATCTATTATAATAGACAGTGGGTGATCTAGAACAATTGTCAGGTTTTTGGCTCTTTAGCCTCTGAACTCCTTTTCTATTTTGGGTATTCCCTTATCTCATGGGTCTTGGTGAGAGGCAGAACCAATCTTCTACTAAGAACATGGAAAAAAAAGTAAGTTAAAATATTTGCTTTTCCAGTGCCTTATGCCTAAAAGAATGAACCATATGATCTGGACCTGGCTATTCTGATATACTTGCCTGAAGCTATGATCTGGAGCTGGGCTCCAAGAAAGCATGGAAAAGCCACACAGGCAAAGGTGGTAGAAATGAAATGATGGTGCTGTCAACCCCAAGGGGAGAACTTAGAATTCATTTATTCATTATCATTACCTTGGAGTCAAAGGGATGAGTGTGCTTTCAAACTCTGCTTTGGACAAATGACTTAGCCTCTCTAATCTCTGGGTTCCTGATCTCTAAAACAGGATACAAACTATGAGGAACTTGCAATTCCTTTATGCATTACCATGAGGACCAGACTGGTCTAGACTGTTGGGGAAGGAGAGTCCTGGAGCAAAGCTAAAACATTTTGGTTACTCCAAATGAGGACCCCCTGGGAAAGCCAATAGCTGGCCAATGTGAACCTTAAGAGTGGCCCAGCAAGATTATGGAGCTACTGGCCGGCCTCAGAGTGACCCAAGGGACATGAGCAACAAACATTTATCATTGTATATTACACTTATTTTATGTTTCTGGTCATTAGTTAAATGACATTGTCATAGAAACAACTAATGGATACACTATGCTAGACTGGTTATGTAGTGGGATCTTCAGTAAAGGTTGCTTACTGTCTGTTGTTTCTGTCCATTTTCAGAGCCGGTCCTCCTGAATCCTTGACAATTATAAAAGTCACTCAGTGTCTTTCAACAAATTCCCTGGAGCTTACATCAGCCAGGGCCAATTTCTGTTTCCCACACTTACAGACTCGGTCTAGCTCAGTGCAAGATGGCACTAGCTCTTGTTGCTCCCCATTTCTGCTGAAGGACTGCTGCTTTTCTTGCTGAACTTGTTCCATCGGAGTTACATAGCATCTGATGCCCTGTCTAATTGGGAGGTGCCCATTCTCCTCACGCCTTCTCCTCTTTATGTGCCAGCTTCTTCCTGGTCTCACTTCTTACCCTCCTCACAGTGAAACAACTGCCGTTGTTCTCATGCAAGTGATTCGTCTGTTGGATGTTTGCAGAATCACCCGTGTGTGTTCATGTCAACATTGCCTCTCGTGGAGAGTAAATGTTCAGTGGACACAGATAGTGTTGATTTAACTGACTTTTTTTTTAAACACCACATAGCCATTCGCTTGATTAGGTGGGTAGAGCAGCCTTCTGAGGATGATGGTTAATTCAGCTATTGTATAAAGACAGGTAGTTGGTGGCCAGTTGGATTTTTTATGAAAGAGGTGGCCCGCACTGAGCCCTCTCTCAGGTTTTTCTCAATAGAATTAAAGAAGCTTGAGAGAGCATTTGATATAGTGAGAGAGGGGAACTTGGAGTTAAAGGGATGATGTGCATTTAAACTCTGCTTTGGACAAATGACTTAGCTTCCCTAAGCTCCAGGTTTCTGATCTCTAAATGGGAATACAAACCAAAATCATTCTTGTTCTTGGTTAAAGTTGTTGTAAAACTTGAAAGAAAATATTTATCAATGTGTTTTGTGAACTGTAAGAAACTAAATGACCAAGGGTCTAATGACAGGTGCTGACTGTGTGGGGCTCCTATGACCCCAGATTTATTCTTTGGGGAGGCCAAGGGATGACAAGAAGTTGGGAGTTAGTGTCCAGGTAAGATTTTTGGGTAATTATGATAAATATTTACTGGGTCTTTGTCCATGGTTCCTGCACACAGCTTTCAAATCCTTTGGATTTTCCTAGATGATAGGAACATTTGTTCCAATTTTAGCTTTCTCTTGCTGAGCTCCTCAATGGCTTCAGGATGTAACTATGTAGTTCAAGGATTGGAACTTTCAACCCCACCCCCTGAAATCTGGGTAAAGGAGAGGGGCTGGAGACCAAGCTAATCAGTAGTGAACTATGATTTAATCATGTACGCCTATGTGATATAACCCATAAAAAGAGAGCTTTCAGGTTAGAGGACACATTGAGTTTCTGGGAGGTGGGTGAGCACATAGGAAACCTGGGCTCCATACCATTTCACCCATAGCTTACCCTGTGCATCTCTTCCATTTGCCTGTTCTTGAGTTGTAAGCTTTATAAAAAACATAACTGTAAGTGAAGTGACTTCCTGAGTTCTGTGAGCCCTTCTAGCAAATATGGAACCTGAGGAAGGGAGTCATAAAAACCCCAACTTAAAGCCAGTTGGTCAGAAGCATGGGGGTCCTGGAACTTGCAATCTAAAGTAGGGCAGACGTGTAAGACTGAGCAGGTCTTCACCTGGTCCAGTTAGTTAGTGTTAGAAATGGATTGAATCGTGAGAAACCCTGTTGATATCTGGAGAGTTGAAGAGTCAGTTGGTATGAGATACATCAATCAAACAAATGTTTGGTGTCAGAATCACTGTGAGTTAAAGCAGTTTAGAGTAATAACTTCTCTGTCCTGGTCTGGAACCAGGAGCCACAGACTTGGCTGTGCCAGGCTATCAGACAGGGATGAAGAGTCCATAGCATGTGTGCACCAGGGCTTGGCTCAGGGCAGTGCCACCTGGCCTGGCTGTCTCACTTTTTAACAAGAAGGCCAGTGAAGAGAGATACGTAGAATGAGTTCTCTAAGTGTAGGATGGGTATGAGTGTTACAGATGGGAATTGCTTTTAGCCATGAGTGATGGAGATCTGGAATGTAGCCTTCTAAATAGTCTATAAATTTTATCTTTCTCATCTAGAGAGCAGTCCTGAAGTCTATGGAGGGCTGGTGTGGCAGCTCCATGCTCAGAGACTCAGGCACCTGATAGTCGACTGTGTTCATTTTTATGGTATAATACTTTTTTCATAAGAGCTCAAGATAGTTGCTAAGACAGCAGACATCATGTCTATATCTCAGGCTGGAAGAATATCACTAATTGAATCACTCCCTTGAAAGGACTCCTCATAAAACACCCTCTAGCGACTGGCTTACATTCCTTGCTCAAAGGAGGTTGGTAAATGTGGCTTGGGTATTGAGGTTCTAATAGTAAAATGGAGAGTAGATGTTGGGATGGCCAATTTGTGGTCTCTGCCCCAGGATTCTTACTGCTCTGACACCCCAGCATCATGATGTACAGTCTTCGTGTGGGGGGGACACAAAGTGGGGACACAAACTTTTTGGAAACCATGTAGTGTTATTGTTTAAGAACCTGGATTTGGGAACAGATATTCCTAGTTTCAAATTTGCCTCCACCACTTACTAACAATGTGACCTTGAGGTATTTTCTCAACTTTATTGAGCCCAAATTTTCTTGTCTGTAAAATAGAGACCATAATAATATTAATCTCACAGAGTTCCTGTGTGAATTTAGTAGTTCTACAGAGCTATTAAGCACACTGCTCGACTCTCAGAAAACACTTGAGAAAGAATTCTCCAGAAACGCATGAAATGAGTTATTAGTGAGTCGTAGGCTCATTTTGTTCTACAACTGTGAGAAAAGGATATTTTACAATCAAGATGGGGTATTAGACCTAAATAATTGATTATCTAACTACTGGCATCAGAATTCCTAGTAGGAAGGAAAATGTCTTTGAGTTGGAAATTGTCTTGGTAAGACTGGGGAGGAAGAGGGTAAGTCCTGAGAGTTTGAGAGTAGGGGAGATGTGAAAGGAGCGTGAAGGGGAGAGAGAAGAGACTGGAGCAGGTACCACCAGCTATAGCCCACTGGACAAACACCTTTGGCCCACAGCCTATTTTTATGGGTATCACAAACCAAGAATGGTTTTAAATGGTTTTGAAAAAAAAATCTAAGTGGTAACAATATTTTGTGACATGTGAAAATTGTACAAAATTCAAATTCTAGTTTCCATAAATAAAGTTTCATTGGAACACAGCTGCACCTGCCCATTTACATATTATCTGTGGCTTCTTTTTGCTACAATGGCAGAATTGAGTAGGTAGGTTGGATTGGAGATCCTACGTCCTGCAAAGCTTCTGAGTTTACAGACTGGTCTTTCACAGACAATGTTTGCTGTCCCTGGACTGGAGAGGAATGTGACCAGACTGGAGAAGTGTGTGGGTGAGTGTTGCAAGGGGGCAAAATTGCAACGTATGCAGTCAAGGGGAGAAATAAAGAATGTCCATGAGCTTCTGCCCCTTTCAATGCTTTATTCACTCAAATGACTCAATACAGTTTCACTCTATAGGTCCTTCATCAAGAAAATGACAACCCTTAATGCTAGGCACTACAATAGACATAATCAATTCACATTAAACAATTCTAGATTAATTAATTCACAGCAAACAATTCTAGATTAATTCTAAGCACTGCAAAACCCACTTAATCATGATAGGCTAATGACAGACATTTCCTCTGCAGGCTAAGTTCAAAGGTCTTAAATCTTAGGCTTTGAGTCCAGCAGATGCACACTCACTCAGACTGCCATGATCAGGTCCAAAACCAAGGCAGGCTTTTCCTGGTGCCGAGTGGATGACCGGTTGAGGAGGGGTTGTATGGAGGAGTTGTGGCTCTCACCAAGGTCCAGATGAGGTGGTAGAGTTTGAGAGCAACGGTGAGGATCATGCAGAGGCCAGGAACTATAACAAGTGATGGGATGTCAGGTCCTCATCAGAGCTCTCCAGCTTGAGTGCATCCTTGTTTCGGCTGGCTGAATCCCTGTTCATTTGTTCTATCATTTATATTAAATTTTGGGCTTTTGACCCCCTTTTCAATCCTTATCAGCTACCACAGGATTTCTCAGTGACATCATTTACCCTGAGGTCAGAAACATCTGGTCTGGTGGTGTCCACCCTGTTCTTCTGACTTTCCGTCTTATCAGGCCAGGACAGCCTGCCAGGGGCTTCACTCTGTTTATCAGGGTGAGGGGAAGTAACTTGTTTGAGGCCAAACTGGAGGGATCTGTGGATGCACCTGGTGAAACTGCAGGTCTTTTAAAATGAAGTTTTTAAAATGGAGCTGCTTAGGCTCAGGCCTAAGGCCATCCTAACAGTGAGGCAACCACCTATTGGTGGTGGAGTAACTGGAGGACCACGTATGAATGACGTATGAATGAAGGGGTGAGGGTTTGTTATGAGCTGAACTGTGTCCTTCCCCAAAGTCGGATGTTGAAGTTCTCACCCCCTACCTCAAAATATGTGACTATACTCCCAGATGGGCCCTTGAAAGAGATAATTAAATGTGATCTTGAGAGTGGGCTCATACTGGCTCTAAGCAGATATGCTAATGTCCTCAGGAGGAGGAGAAGGTTAGAATAGGCAGGGGAGAGATGATGTGAAGAAACAGGGAGAAGAGAGCCATCTACAAGTCAAAAAGAGAGGACTCAGAAAAACCCGCCTCTGCCACACCTTCATCTGGGAGTTCCATTCTCTGGGATTGGAGAAAATGCATTCTGTTATTTAAACTACCTGGCCTATGGTTTTTTTGTTACGGCAACCAGCCCTAGGAAATGAATGCAGGATTCAAGTTAAATTGTTTGTTTTCCTGCAGTATAATTTCCTCCTGCATCTTCCTCCCAGATCTTTAGTCATGTCTATAAGCAGCCACAAAGTCTTGGGTGAGATTTTTAATTTATGGATGTTTAAAGAGAAGGCAGAGTTTCCTGTCTGGGTCAATGTGGTCAAGAACTGCGAGACAGTCCATTGATAGAGGAAGAGAGAGATGACTGAACTCTAAACCCTCTGCCAAGAAACCCGAAGGAAGGCTCTGGCCTTCCTCCAGCTGGACGTGGGTTTAAGCACAGTTTATCTAGATTTTAAAGCTTTGTATCAGAGCCTGGTTACAACATAATCAGAGCAGCAAACACCCCCTGTGTGGTGTGGAGAAGGAAAGCCACCAAGAGACATGACAGAGGCACCTGCCCGTGTTCCTCCACCCTGATTCGGGGGGCTAAACCCCAAATCATCACAAACCTCTAACCTGGGATTCCAGATTTTTAAAAAAATGTCTTGTTTCTTCTGTCTAAGCAATCAGAGTACTTTTTAAAATAGAGAAATAAGCAAAAAGAAAAGTGTTTTAAAAGCCACCTTGTCACAAGATCCGTCATTTTTATGTCCAAGTGGATGGCGTTCTCTCCAGGCACTCCCCTGCCTGCACTCTTTCCATCCTAGAGCATCCCTTTATGCTCAGGTGTCACATCTGGCTCAGAACTGAGGCCAGACAGCCTGCATCTACGGGAAATATTGTTTTGGGAAAGGCCAGCTCTCAGAGGACAAGGGTCATTTTCTCCCACTCCTCCAGAAACCTGTGATGAAGAAAGAGAATGCATGTGCACGTGGGTCGTTTCCTCACGTGGCCGTATGCTTGCTTTTGCTTTGACATGGTACTTCCCTAAAGTGGCAGCCACAGATTGGAGCTTGGTGCCCAGACTTGGTTCCCTACAGCTTATGCCCTTCTTTAGGACTAGTCTCTTTGCTGGGCAGCTGTGCACCAGCTACACGGCACGCTCTGCCTGTCGCCTAGAGGATGTTAGAGGATGGTGGTCGCCCTGGGCACTCTAGGGTTAAAGTGGTAAATGATTACAGGGATCTGTCATTAACAGACCACTAGGAGGAAAGGTTAGGGGCAGCATCTGGCAGGTCCTGGGGAGGAAACCTGCCTCTCATTTAGGTAAAACCCATTGAATGACCAGGGTCTCCCTCCAGGTTCATATCCCCATCTGCTGGACGTGCTGTTGGCAGAGGACCTCCAGCTGTCACCTGTCTTCAGAATTGCCTCCTTTGAAGAGAGCAACCTTGCCCAAGGGCATTCCCTCTTCCCAGAGGTGCATGCTTGGCAAATACCCTGCAGGCTCATCTCCATGTCTCCAGAGCCTGCTTCCAAGAGAAACTAACCTGTCAAAAAACCAGCTGAACACGCCCAGCAAGGAGCACCTGGGTGGTACCTTGGTCCTGTTGCCTCTGGAAACGGGCGCTCAGCCCACAGGCTATGAGCACATTGGCACAGGGAGCCTGTTTCTCTGTCTCGGAGAATGGGGTTCAGAGATCCTTAGGAGGAAGAGGACCTGGAGGAGAAAAGAGAAGGAGGAGAAGAAAAATGAAAAGGAGAGGCAGAGATAGAGATAGAAATTGGGGTTTTCTGGTAGCATATATTTGATTGTACTTTCTGCTCTGGTAGAAATTCACACTGGATGTTTAAAACAAGACACTCGTGAAAGAGAACATTTCAGTGTTTTGAATCTACAATATCAATGGGCAGTATAATAAGAGGCATGGAATGAATTTTCTGTCTCCAAGAATTTGTAAAACTTTCAGAGTAGGTGTAGAAGTAGGCCACACCTAAATAAAGTGAAATTCATCATACCCAAATGCAAGAAATGGAAAAATGAGGGCAATGGTTTCTAATTCTGATTTAAATAACCCTATACTTAATTTATTCATTTGTGTACTTATTAGTTAATTCATTCTTGTATTTATCACATATTTACTGATACTCTTTTATGTACTAGGTGTCATGCTATGTTCTGGGGAATCCTGAAGAGCTCATATTTTAATGAGGAGGTGGGACCAGGAAGAAAAACAAGTAAATAATTACAGCAAAAATTAAAAAAATTTGAAATATACTGTTGGTAAAGCTATAGGGAAACCAGCTCTGTCATATATCATTGATGATTTCAGAAACTAGTGCAGGAAATTTGGCAATAATAATCAAAGTTGGAGAGAGAGATATCCTTTGATCCAGTAATTCTACTTTGAAGAGTTTATCTTAAGGGAAAAATGGTGTGAAATATCATAAGCAAAAGATTATACACTGCAGAATTATTTATAATAAAATATTGTTTAAAAATGGTGGAAAGGGGGTGGGGATGTGTCTCAAGCGGTAGCGCACTCGCCTGACATGCGTGAGGCCCGGGTTCGATCCTCACCACCACATACCAACAAAGATGTTGTGTCCGCCGAGAACTAAAATAAATAAATAAATAAATAAATAGATTCTCTCTCTCTCTCTCTCTCTCTCTCTCTCTCCCCCTCTCCTCTCTCTTTAAAAAAAATGGTGGAATGAGATGGACATCATTACCCTAGGTACATGAATGACTGTACATATGGTGTGATGCTACATCCTGCACAACCAGAGAAATGAAAAGTTGTGCTGCAACTGTGTACAATGAATCAAATGCATTCTGCTGTCATATATATACCTAATTAAAATAAATTAATTAATTAACAAAAAATATTGTTAAGTAGCCAAACTGTCTCTAAGTTATGGGACATCCACACCATGGAATAACATATAATTATCTAAAAGGATGAAGCTCAATATAGAAAATCTTGACATATGTTAAAGTGCAGGGTCAGACCAGAGTAAGAACATGTATAAAAAAGAGAGAAGAAAAGAATACATTTATGTGTATGTATGTACACAGAATGTCTTAGAAAGAATACTTAAATTATTGCTAACGTTTGTTGCCTCTGGTGATGGACAACCAAATGGCCATAGCATAGGTATATACACTGTTCTTACCTTAGTATGACCCATTATATGATCCTCCTACTTTTTTTAAAAAAAAATTAAAAGTTCAGCTTTTGGGTCTCAGAGGCAAAAGTGAGATATCAAGGGGAACATCATTGTTTGGAAAGCTTGTAATAAGACTCATATATTGTGCCACCACTGTGGCTCTAAGACCTACCACCTTCAGGAGTCAATGTGTGACTGATGTGGCTACCTGCCAAGCACAAGAACAAGTATAACTGGAGTGCCAAAGCTAGAAGATGAAAAGCCACCGGGAATGATCGAATGGGGCACCTAAATTCATGTAGTGCAGATTCAGGCACCGATTCTGGCCAATCAGCCACCCCATAAATGTTCTGGATTTAAAAAATTAAAAAAAAAATAAGAGTAAACTTTTTATAAAGAAATAGTTAACATTAGATGAGCAAAGTGCTAATAGAGGTCAGTAAAACTACTAATTGGCTGCACAGTAGACATGTGTGAATTATAATATGTATAATGGAGAGCGTTGGGTTCGGACTCTATATTCTTTAATCCTCAGGATCCAGTGAGTCTATAAAAATAATGGCCTTAGAGCCTTTCAAACTTCAGAATTCTGTGATTCACCATTTCTAAAAAATTAAAGGAGAGCCGGGTACAGTAGAACATGCCTATAATCCCAGCAACTCTGGAGGCTAAGGCAGGAGAATCAAGAGTTCAAAGCCAGTCTAAGGCGACTTAGCAAGGCTCTAAGCAACTTAGGGAGACCCTGTCTCTAAATATAGAAGGATGTGAGATGTGACTCAATGGTTAAGCACCTGAGTTCAATCCCTGGTACCAAAAAAAAAAAAAAAAAAAAAAAAAAGGGAGAGTTGGGAGTGTGTGTGTATGTGTGTGTGTGTGTGTGTGTGTGTGTGTGTGTGTGTGTGTGTGTATGTGTGTGTAATGGGGTGGAAAGTTTTAGGAACTGAATGTTCTAGGAACACTCCGAGTAATAGTTAACTTAATGGGTTCTTATCACACCCAATGGCTGGTTCTGTAGTTGAAGCACACTAGCTGCTCAGGTATCACTCCATTTCTCTCCTTAAATCAAATCACAGCAAGTAACTTTAGTACCAGGAGTGGGAGGCTTCT
Source organism: Urocitellus parryii (assembly GCF_045843805.1). Lineage (NCBI taxonomy): Eukaryota > Metazoa > Chordata > Mammalia > Rodentia > Sciuridae > Urocitellus > Urocitellus parryii. The sequence goes on along the minus strand of NC_135533.1, from coordinate 188,734,155 downwards.
AAATAATGAAAGATTTCCCTTTGTTGTCTGGATCTATATGTTTCTAGGAACACACCAGCTGTTTTGTTAACTTCCTGTTGTGGGAAGCATGAACTTTGTGATATTTGAAATTGTTGAAGGGGCTTGAGGGGGAAAAAAAACTTAGAGATTTATTAGATTTATTTATCTCAGTTTTTAATAAAGCAGGGAAAGAACATTACAAGCCAAGGAGTGAAGCTGGGAAAACAAGCCAAGGCCAGAGACAGGAGTAATGACAGGAAAGATGTTGGCCTGCGGCTTTTTGCTGAAGTGAGCTACCAGCCCACACTTCATTTTGAGCTGGGTCTCCCTCAGTGGTGGTTCCCAGACTGTATGGGAAGGTTGCCCACTTGAACAACGCCATCACTGAGGAAGGCCCTGTCCACCCACGGAACACTTGCTACCCAGACTAATCCACCAGAGTTCACTGCAGCTGGAGTTCTGATACCAGTCAACTCTGGGTTCCTGCACAAGGTTCTGGTGACTTCCATGGGGTCAGATTTACTAGGTGTTTTATTCTCAGGCTGAAAGGCTGGTGATGCACAGTTTTTCAGGAACTTTTTTTCCATTCTCCCCTCACTTTATAAGAGAGGCATGGAGCACCAGGGCCTTGGTTGCCTTGGACACCTCCGGGTGAGTAGGGATCCAGGGTCTGCTGTACACTTGGGGTGGTTCTCAACAAAGGACTTATCCTCCTTTTAGTCAGGTAGAAAGATTTCAGGTCCCCAAGTCAGATCCTGTGAGAAGTCACTTTCTAAAGATGCCTGATGACCCAGCTGCACCTCCCAAATTCCAGGTCCACCTTCCTGCCCCTGAACTGTTCAGAGTGACATGGAATCTACTTCTTGCCACATCACACCTTCCGACACCTCAAACCATCACACACCCTGTGTACCACCTTTAATAAAAATATTGGGATCAGACGTACATAACACAGAATTTACCATTTTAATGATTTTTAAGTGTGTTATCCAGTGGCTTAGAACATCCACCTTGTTGTGCAACCGTGAGCACCATCCATCTCAAGTATTGTTTCATCTTCCCAAACTGAAACTCTGCCCACAAACACCAACCCCCCATTCCTCCCTCCCTTGTCCCTTGACAGCCACCATTCCACTTCCTGTCTCTATGAAGCACTTGCTCTTGCTGCCTCATGTGAGTGGACTCCTACTGTGGGTGGGCTTTTGACTGGCTCCCTTCCTTGGCATGATGTCAAGGTTCATTTGTGTGGTTGTGTATCCCTCCGTGGGTTTTCTCTCTGTCTCCACAGCCTTATCTCCATGGCTCGGCTTTCTCCTCCTCTCACCCTTGCCCCTGTCTCTCCTTCCCCGCTTTTTTTTTTTTCTGGGTACTCTCTATGACCCTTGATCTGTGGTACACAGAATCCTTAAAAAGGTCATAGAAATGGCTTCCACCTTTCATAGTGGAATCATCGAGGCTGAGATGCTCAGCCTAGAGCAGGTCCCAGATCATGTTCTTTTTTCAAAGGAATTGATTTTTTTTTTTTTGAAGTTTTCATTCTTGATTTCTCGGATTTAAGGATGCTGATCCATAATGTGCTGTGTGTGTTGGGGGGGGGGGATGGGAGGATTAAGTGAACTCTAGATAGGGCAAAGGGGAGGGCCCTGTCCACCCACTGAACATAGGGGTAGGAAAGATGGTGGAATGCAATGGTCATCTCAGGAACTGATTTTAACTTCACAACTTGACAGTAATGATGGTAAGAGGATCAAGAAAGAGGGGCGGGGGAGATCAGAGAAAAGGTTGATGTTATGATTTGGATGTGAGGTATCCCCCCAAAAGCTCATGTGTGACACAATGCAAGAGGGGTTAGAGGAGAAATGATGGGTTATGAGAGCCTTAATCAAATCAGTGAATCAACCCATTGATGGGATTAACTGAGAGGTGACTGAAGGTGGGTAGGGTGTGGCTGGAGGTGGGCATTGGGGGCTTTGGGGTATTTATTTAGTATCTGGTGAGGGGAGTCTCTCTTTCTCTCTCTGCTTACTGATCATCATGTGAGTTGCTTCCCTCTGCCACACTCTTCCGCCATGATGTTCTGTGCACCTTAAGCCCTGAGGAATGGAGTCAGCTGTCTATGAACTCAGACCTCAGAAACCATGAGCCCTCAAATAAATTTTTCCTTCCCTACCATTGTTCTGGTCAGATCTTTTGGTTACAGCAATGAAAAGGCTGACTAAAACAGTTGAAAAGACTTTCTCCTGACAACCGATAATGGACACCCTGCTCAACCCATCCTTGCTATCTTTTGGGGGATCTGTTCATCATTTTCCCACCTCCTTGGTGTAGCAGGTTCTTCAGGTTTCCAGAAGGTTCCTTTCCACTTTCATGGAATTGTCTCTGGTTTCCTGTATGTGAGACAATAGAACCAGAGCAGTGAGGAGGCAGGGCCTCCACCAACATCCCAGCCTTTTCTGAGAACTTTATGTGAGGACCACACAAGGGCAGGGTGTGTGTGTGTGTGTGTGTGTGTGTGTGTGAGCAGCCAGCTGTGAACCAAGGCTGAGCCTGTGTGCATGCAAAGAGGTTCAAAACTCTATTGAAAAAAAAAATCACCTCTTTAATCTCTTAATTTTCTTCCTGTTGGTGATGCGAGGCTGATGTATCTGGAAGCTCAGAGGTGGAAGATGAATGAATTATTTTGCAGCACCCGCGGGTTGTTAATCAGGTATGTGCCAATCACCAGGCGAACAGCAGTGTTTGCTGGGAGATGGGGCTGCTCCACAAAACCCGCACAGGTTAAGAGTGACCCAGTTTTAATGGGAGGGTTCAGACTCTGTGATTTTTCTATTATTGCACTTAATATGATTGCCTATTATTTCTAAGAAAAGGGAATTGCTGGCAGCCTCTTTGTGGGATTTCTCTGGAAGGGCTGTCAGCAGCTTAAATTTAGCCATTCTTTTCACCAGCCACTTGTCAGGTCATCTGTGATGGGCAGAATTGGACACTTACAAACAGATAACGTCTTCCCTGTTTGATTCATCCAAACAGTCTCTTTGTGGGGTGTTGGTTTTTATTTGCATTTTCTGTCTTAGCTACTGAGTAATGAATATTATAATTGTATTTGAAATAGCTGAGTTGGATGCCTGTGTGTATAATGGCTCCCAGGTTTTTGGCGTTTTGCTTTGGTTTTTGTTGGGTGAGAAATTAGTGTTTTCTTAACCGCCATCAATGGTTGAGGCTACAAAAGAACAGGCCTCGGGTGTTCTGGGAAGGGTTGGGAAGCCAAGAAGCTGGTCTGAATGAATTTGCTGTTTTACTCAATCTCTGCTGCTTAGAATATTCTGGAAGCTGTCTTGAGAAAAGAGTGAAATAACCTGAGTAGAATAACCACGGAGTGTGGGGCCTGTAGAGAGGTTGTCTGTCTCTCTGTCTGTCTGCACCTCACCCTGCCTGGCTGGCCTGCTTCTCCACCCTGTCTCCACGGGAGGGGCCAGCTGGGCACCTCCCAGCATTTTCTTTTCCTGTTCTGGAATGTTCTGTGCAAGTCCCTTATTTCTACTGTTTTCATCTGAGGGGGAGCCAGGCAGTCACACCCTCCTGGTGGGTTTACTCGGTGCCCATCAAGGTAGAAGTTGAACTCTGCTGAATGACCTCTCAGTCTCAGGCTCACCAGAGTCGTCACTGGAGGCTGGTGCCCTTTGCCCACACCTGCCTGCAAGATCTGATTCGTTAAGTGTGCCTTTGAGAGTTCAGGCCTTTGGTTTGCAAACCCTCATGGAGGGGGCGTGCTCTGTGTCAGCAATTCTTTACTTACGGGGGTGTGGGGGTGTGGGGGGGGTGGGGGTGGGGGGGTGTGGGGGGGTGGAGAGGTGGGGGTGGAGGGCAGGAGTGTGTGGAGGGGTTGGAGGGGTATGGATGCCTAAGAGTGCAGGATCTGAAGATGGCCTGCTTGGCTGAAATTCCAGCTCTGCCAGGGGCCAGCTGTGTTTCTTTGTACAAATTACTTACCTCTTTATGTCTTGGTTTATTTTCTACAAGATGGAATTATTTACTGAATTTTTGTGAGGATGATGTAAGTGACTCCACATAGCACCTAGGATACTAAGTGTTAATAAGTGTTAATGAGTGTTGGCCCTCTTCTTCTTCATCCTCCTTGTCCTTGTCATTAGCACTCATTGTCTAGACTTGAGCTGCTTGAGGACAGTGGCTGTGATTTACCCAGAGGGGCTCAGCACATGTTTGTCAAATGAATAAGCAAATGTTACATAGTATAGTCCTTCCTCTTCACTTTTTCTTTTAGGACTGATTTTGTATGTTTCCCTTAGTTTTCCTCCTTCCATCTTAAAGAAAAAAAAAAGGATAAGTGTAATTTTGGAAAGAAAGGAAGATAAAACACCCATGAGCTCACCTAGCAAATCCTCCTCCTTAGTTTTCTCTGTTTCTATTTGGTCACTTAAGCTTGATTACTGTTCAAAAATGTTCAGTCCCTCTCCTCCACGTCCATGGGAATAGTATGCTTCCCTGCTCATTTGATGTTGGGTGTGGCTGTGCGATTTTCTTTGGCCTCCTGGGAAGGGGAGTGGAAAGTACTCTCTCATTCCCTGTGTTGGACTCAGTCATCGGATTGGCTTTGACCATTGGTATATAAGTGAACACGAGGCACGTGGAGGATGGAAGTGCGAATGTGCAGTTGCACTTGGCCTTTGCTAACACTGTCATTGCTACAAGGGGAGCTTCCTCCAGGTGGCTGCTGGCCCTTCAGCCTGATTCCTAAATGGACTCACATGAAGCAGACCTAAGCCCAACCTGTATCAAGCTGGACCTGCAACTTGAAGTAAAGGTGTCCAGATAAGCTCAGTATCATGTGGATCCAGGGCTGCTAAGTAGCAGGCATATAAGAAATAAGTGCTTATTGTTTGTTATGCAGCCATAACTGACTGATACACTTACCAAAGGGTGAACATAATTTGCTCATAGGCATAATGAAAACTCAGTGCTATTTTTATATTTTAGTTCACTATGCATTGTATAACAGTAGAGTTTTTCCTGTTATTACACAGATTTTAGTCATTTTTAACCTGCAATTTAATAATTTAAAAAATTCATTTAGAAAATGATAGTATAGTAATATTGACTCCCCTAAATTGAGAACTTAGTGATATTAGATACAGTGTTATGGATGTATTTAACCCTTTCAACAATCCCATGAGTTAAGCCCACTTACCACTTCATGTCCTCAAGGCCAAAGGTGGTACAGCATAGATTTAAGAATGTAGACTTTGGGGCTAGACTGTCAGGTTTGAATCCTAGCTCTGCTACTTAGCTGTGTGACCTTGGGAAAATCATTTAACTTCTTTTACCTAGTTTCCTCACCTACAAAGATGATAATGATAGTAGTATCTATTTAATGTGAAGTCTACATGAATTAATATACTTAAAGATTTAGAGTAGTCCTTGGCCTATAGAATCTGTCTGTTTTTATTATGGTTGAAGGAACTGAATTTCAGAGACCCTGGACAGCTTGCTCAAAGTTGTATGATTTGTAAATTATAGTTTGGGGATTATTTTCACCCTTGCCCCTGGCAATTATAAAATGAAAATACACAGAATACTCTGTTGCTCTGGGAAGTGCTGGTCGTGAATTCTTAAGCACTGTTCAGGGAAGAAGGGATTCTTGGCTAATAAGTTTGGGCACTAAGGCTCCACTGGCAAGCAGAATTTTAGGCAGAAAGAGTATTTGAGTTTCAGAGGTTCTAATGCTTTGCTCAGTCACATGTGTGGTTAGTGGTAGGGAAAGAACAACTTGTGTTTCTTTTAACCCAACACTGGAAATGTTTCATGGCACTAGTTTGTTTCTCTGAAAACTATCAGTAATTGCTCATTTAAAGATAAATGAAGCCAGGTGCAGTGGGACACGCCTGCAATCCCAGAGGCTTGGGAGGCTGAGGCAGGAGGATCACAAGTTCAAAGCAAATCTCAGCAAAAGCGAGGCACTAAGCAACTCAATGAGACCCTTTCTCTAAATAAAATGCAAAATGGGGCTGGGATGTGGTTCAGTGGTCAAGTGCCCCTGGAGTTCAATTCCCGGCACTTCTATAATAATAATAATAAAAATAAAAAATGAAGTGATCCACTGAAGATCAACTTTTTTGTTGTATAACAGAATAACCTACTTAAAATTAGCTAGCTTTTGTTTCTTTTTACTGAATTAGGAGAGACATTGAACTACTTCCTTGGTTATGTTTGGGCTGGAGAACACGAGGTGAGGTAGGAAAAGGATTCCTGCCCCGTCAGGAAGAGAGAGCCTTTCCCCCACCCTGGACTCCCCAGGGGAGGTCTGGTCTCTCATTAGATGTTAGCATTCCTTGTTGTTTTGAAAACCGAAAGCCAGCAACTTCATATTTCAGGGTCAAAGAGACAAAGCCGCCCTGTAGGGTTTTCTTTCTCCCCACCGTCTGAATCCTTTAGTCCCTCTCCAGGTGTCCTTATTGAACCGAGGGGGAATGAAGTGAAACTTTGGCATTTTTGCACTAAGGAGATGATAGGTTGCAGGTGCGTGGCTATGAATACTTGGGGGAGAAAAATAAAATAAGAGATGCTTCTGGGGGGCAAGTGATGAGCTTTTGACTTGGCTTCTCTGGCTGGAGCCATGGAAAGGAAGGCTCTCTGCAGGAGTCAAAGGGCTGAGGAGCTGGACACTAAGCCAGGGGCACCACGAATGGGGCTTGCCTCCCTCATAGGACAGTGGCTGCTGTGCGTGCCGGGAACTGGACTATACCTGGGCCGTGCAGCAGCACAACGCAACTGCAGCCTCTATTGGCCCTGGGGAAGCAGAGACAGTGGGGACAGTGGTGGGCAGGCAGATCCCCATTATCTCCCCACTGGTGAGGGAGTTAGGGTGAACCTTTTCTTCTAAGATTTGCAGCCTAGAGACTTGCATTTTGTATTATTCATGGAGAGGCAGTTTACCAGGAGGGATGATAAGAGTGTCACTTCCAAGATGGATCAGGAAGGGAGGACTTGGGCCTCTTCTATTTTGACTTGAAGACTTAAGATAGATGGGAACATATTTCCACTTGAGTGTCATGGAGCTCCCCAAACCAGGTCCAATCATAACTCCTAGGAATTATTTAGAGAGAATATTGGCAATGTCCCTGTTTTTCAAATGGAAAAAAAAAAAATCAAGAGTGCCTTCTTCTGATTTACCCTCGGTCTTTCTGTAACACCCTCAGGAGATCAATGGTCGAGAGAGAGGGTATGAAATTTTAAGTGTTAATTGCTTTTAAATTCAGACAAAAGCACCCAACTTTGTTCATATTGCAAAATAGAAAAAAAATATATTTAATGACATGGAAAAATGTTCTCAACATAGTGCCAAAATGAAAAAAAAGCAAGTTCATTACCAGGATGTTCAGTGAGATCTCCTTTTGCAACATTAAATGGATACATCTCTGCAGAGAAAAAGTCTGGAAAGATGTATTCCAACATGCTCACAGTGCTTATTCTTTGTTTGATGCACTAATGGATGCTTTTTATTTCTCCATTCTGCTTATCTGCACTGTTTGAATATTTTTATGACAAACATGTATTGCTTTTATAATAAGAAAAAAAATGCAGCATAGGTTTTTATTTTTAAAAAAACTGAAAGCAAATCCAAACAACCCAAACCACTGCTGCCTTTGTGTTCTAGGTGGTGGGGACAGTGAGACTCTTTCATCTCATGGGGTATGGATGTCAGGGCTGAGGAATAATGACTCAGTGCCGGTGGAAATACAGCCGGTGGAACAAGTTTCAAACAGGAAAGTGCTTGTGGGCTTGTGGGGTGACCTCTGAGGTCAGCTGCAGAGCTTACTGCAGATTCCACCAAGGGAGTAAGAAGATCCAGAGGGTGAGGGTAGGGGCTGTGGGGCGGGGCGTGTCCTGGTTTAAACAAAGCAACTTTGATGTGCTTCCCAGGGTGCTGGCTCAGGAGTGCACGGCCTGTGCTCTGTGTTCAGCCAGGAGGGGTTATAAACATCCATCTCCATAGGGAATAGCCACCCGCTTTGAATCAACTACAGAGGAACGATTTACAGGTAATTTCCCCTCCCCCTACAGAAATGTGATTAAGCAAATGCTTGGAAACATTTTTCTTCCTTCCTCTTTCCTACACTGAAATCGAGATGTTTTTTGTTTTTCTCTCATTCTCCATGACATCTGTATTGACATTTAATAGACAGATACTGGCGTTCCGTAGGTGCCCACACTGTACTCTCCTCACATCTACTGGGAGAGCCAAGCATGCAGAATGTGCCATTCCCCATTCTGAGATGAGGAGGGACTGCCAAGGCTGCAGGTTCTGGGCTGCACAGAAGATGGGCTGGCCCGGGCCTCTTATAGGGAGCAGCCTGTCCTCCTAGGGTCTGCCCACTTTGGTCCCAAGTCCGGGTTGTCTGTGTGGTGAGGACTGGAATCTACCTCAACCACCACACTTTGGAAGAATGAGTTCAGAGAATGCCTGGGGAGAGGCTGGGTGTGCATTTTAATGCCAACTCTCTTTGTAAGCCTTTCCTTGAACATGCGTAGCATGATACCAATAACTTGAGCTGGACACAGTCATTTTTTTGAAACCACACTTTGCTGTGTATGATGTTAGAAAATTTAGTTTATTTCTTTCAGACTTAACTTTTGACACCTGTAAAAGAATATCCCCAAGGTGCTGGAAAAATAAGTGGTTCTTTCTACAAGCAAACACGTTTGGAAATCTGGGCTAAAGGAAATTTAAAGGGGTTCTTCTCAAAGCCTTGAATATGCTAATGAGCCTTAGGAGTTAAAGGGGTGAATAAAATTAAAGAGATAAGTTTGAAAAATGTATGGCATGGTGACCAGTACATAGTAATAACCAATAAACATTAACTTCTATAATTGTTAGCTATCATAATTTGAGGCTTTCCCAAACTGACACATTAAGGGTCCCTATCTTCCCTCAACTTAGAATTCCAAGGAACACATTTTGGGAAAGGCTGACCTACTCATCATTCCCTATGAATATTTAGAGACATTTGTGACAGAACACAAAATGTAAAGGAATATTCTATCTGATTTTGGGAGCATTTATAGTACAGAAATAACACTAGTTCTTATTTGAATGATCTGCTGACAGAATGTTGTCTTGCTTGGGGATGCCTAGTTTTTGTACTATTGAAGTCTTCAACTAACTGGATAAGGCTCACCCACATCATGGAGGGCAATCTTCTTTATTTGGAGTTCACCAATTTAAATGTTAATCTCATCCAAAGACACCCTCACAGAAACATCAAGTGTAAAGTTTGATGAAACATCTGGGCACCATGCCCATCCAAGTTGACAAAATCATTCATCACCCCCACTATGAGTCCTGCATATCCGCAAACTATATTTCTTTAGTTTACATGTTTGTAGGCATGAAATCCCATAGGATATATTTCTAGAATAAACATTTTATGTAAAATTATAAGTTTTTAAAAGCCTTTTACTAAATTATCTTCCAAAACAACTGTTTCAAATTTTACTGTACATACTGAGTTCATGATTCTATTAATCTCTCCACCCACATGACCCATGAATATTATCTTCATGAACTTTGGGTATTATCTTTAAAAAAAAAATAAAAAGGAATTTTCTAATGTGATGAGCAAAAAAAAAAAAAGAAAGGAAAGAAAAATAAAAATAGAATCTCATTGATGGAATTTGCATTTGCAGTCTTGATTATTGTGAAACTTACATTTATCAGCATGTTTATTGACCCTTTGTATTTCTCCCTTGGCTCTTGACCTCTTCATGCCTTGCCAATTTTTCTATTAGCCTCTTTCAGATCAGTGAAATTTAAATATGTGTTTCAACCTTCACCAGAATTCAAAAAAAGAGGCAAAATTCCAAGCAGCACTGACGGCTCAGTGAGAAGCCAGACTGTGAGCCCTGCTTTGGTGTCCCTATGGGGCCAGAGCCCAGGAGCATTTCTCTCCCACTACACCCTTTTCAGGTTAACACAGCAACAGTAAATACAGAAATAAACAATCTAAAGACAGAAAACTCCTGAGAACAAAAAGGCAAAACTCATAACAGAAAAATATCACCATTGCCCATAGCTCCTCAGGAAAGAAAAAATGAGCTTCCTGTGGGATGGACTTCTCTGATTGTCTTGTAGTCTTCAAAGCAGAGAGGGGGCAGAGGGTCATTCTGTAGACAGGGCAGGACCCCTGAGACAACCATGCCAACCTTTTAGGGGTGAGTTATTTGTATCACCTCAAGGCATTGAGAAACAATTCTAGCATTGTCCACAGCATTTTGATATCCTGGCCCTACATTTTTAGAGAAAGGTCTTAAATTATTTTGTCATCAAGTCAAGCACAATTGTATCACTCAACAGAGGATAAAAAAGCTTTTGGGGGAATCATAGGTACCTCTCTATTTCTCTTTGGGACCATCAATATTATGTGGGTGCATGGAAGAACTATAATACAGAATGATTGTTATTTTTACCTTTCTTCTTCCAAAGTAAAGGGTAGTTCTTTGAATTATCGAGGGCCAGAACCTTTCCAAACCCTTCCAACCCAATAGAGGTGACAACTTAGTGGTCTCTAGTCTCAAGACCAACTAAAGTTGTAAGAAAGAAACTAACCACAATCCTTGAAGCTTTGAACCTTAGCTATTTTAGCTTTTTGGAGCCCATTTCTAACGGTTCTGCTTCCAGAAAATAATCAGCAGAAAATGGTGGTACTCCGGGAAAACCTTGGGGGATGATGGACCATTAACTACAAAGGAGTTCTGAGAAAACTGAAACCACTATCTTGTTCCAGTTCCAGTTTTCCTAGTTAACTTCTGGTTTTGTACTGGGAAGAGATAAAATTGAAATCTGGCCTTCCTGGAGATAGGGATAGGAGAGCTCCTGTCTCTGTGATCTTCTTTCAGCCACAATTCCTCAGTCACTAATTACACCAATGATTCTGTCAAACAATTTGGTGAATGTCTCAGTCAGTTCAGGCTGCTATAACAAAACGCCAAGGCTGTGAAGCTCACATAGCAGAAATGTTCCACCTCCTTGTTCTGGAGTCTGGAAATCTGAGATCACAGAACCAGTATGGTAGGATGCTGATGAGGGCTCCTTTGCTGGCTTGCAGACAGCTGCCTTCTCAGGAAACATGCAATAGTCTGCAAACTAATTGGTTGTATAATCAATAATTATGGTTTCCAAAGAAGGAAATGCCCAGTGGTACCAGAAGAAATGATTATAACATCTCTTAAAAATTTTTAAATTTACAGTTAAAAACTTACTTTGTGTATTTTTAAAGAACACATATTTATTATTTCTTAAAAGGGCACTAATTGTGTTACAAGGGCCTCATGCTTAAGGTCTCATCTAAACCTTACTACCTTCCAAAGGCCCCATCTCCAAATATCATCACCTTGGCTTGGTTCAACATCTGAGTTTTTACAGACAAAACTTACTCTGCAGCAGTGAACTTGATTAAAACAGTGTGGTGATCAGTTCCTGAGGCAGTTCTCCTTTGCTCTTCCTCCTTTCTCTCCCTTGTTTCCCATTTTCTCTTTGTTCTGTCTGTGGTGTCAGGTCCACATCCATGGACACTGTCAGGCACCTCGCCAGCCAAGGGAACGAGCTGAGCTTGTGACAGGACTTCTCAGCTGGCTGCATCCTTGGAACCTGTTAGTATTGGTTTCCCATTGCTTTTGCTCCACCATCATTCAGCAACAAACTGCACTGCATATCTTGGTGAGCAAGACATGGTAACCGTAGTCCTCCAGCCTACTTGGGAACAACTGGACTGAGAGTAGGGGCATAGCTTTTTGTAAATGGCCAACTAGTAAGTATTAAGGTTTTATGAGCTTCAAGGTCTCTATCATAAGTACTCAACTCTGCCGCTGTTCCATGAAAGCAGCCATAAACAGTATATAAATGAGTGAATGTGGCTATTTTCCAATAAGAACATTATTTATAAACAATAGGCAGGACACCCATTTGGCCCATTGACCACGGTCTGCTGACTCCTGAATTATCCCCTTTTACTCTGTCTGTTGTTTACTTTGTTCCTCTCTGTATTCCAGCATTTTTCCATCAAATATTTTTTGGTTTACCAATTTCCTTTGTCCTATTAACCAATTTCTTTGACTCTGTCTTCAGAACTTGCACCTATTCTCTGAAGCTTTCTACTCATGGCTAGTTTGGGTAGTCTGTGATGTAACCCCTAAAGCCTGAATCTAGTGCAGCACCTAAGCAGATGTTTCTCTGTGGGAGGTAAAAGGCAGTCAGACACAATGAGATGGTGACTGGATGCTTTCCCTTCTGCTTTGAACCACTTCAGGAATTTCAATGCCCATTATAGTGTACTACACCCCTGGGGAGGAGTTGGGAATCCACAGATCAGTGGCCATCCGTCTAATCCTGGTTGCCAGGCACCTGTAGCTATGGCAATTCACCAGTCATCTTGATTTAGATCTTGACTGTGTGGATTTCTTTGGGTAGGAAGACGATGGCACATGCTGACAGGCTGCAGTCTGACTTGCCCACTGAACAAGAACCAACTGTGGCTGCAGAACACCTTCGTTCTCAAAGCAGTCTTCCTTCGCCTGTCTTTATCCAGCTTTCCTTGTGGGACATGTCCAATGAGGCTGATGCTATCTCTTCCATAATGGATTTCATGTCTGGAGCTTCCTCCATTGCTTCCTCTCTGGTCCAAGCCACCGTTGTCCTTCATGCCTGGATTATGCCCCCTGCTCTCACCCTTGCCCTCCTACAACCACCACATGTAACCTCAACCGAGCAGATTGTGTCATCTTGCAAAACAAAACAGATCTCTTTGCTCCTCTGCTCAAAATTCTGTAATGGCTCTGCAGAGCAAAAGTCAGAGTGCTTTCAGATGCTTTCAAGATCCCAGATGACCCCATCCCCTCTCCCTCCCATGGATATTCAGACTTTTGTGATTTTTCCTGCTACTGGCTCTACTCCAACCAAGTCCTCTTGCTGTTACGCAAATGCTCTAACCAGGTTCCAGACTCTGCATGACTTCCTCACTATATTCAGGTCTGTGTTCAAATACCACATTTTCAGTGCAGTCTTCTCAACTTTTTTTTTTTTTTATTAAAAGGGATGTGCCACCACTTTTCTCTGGAGCACTTATACCAAGAGATTGTATGCTCTCTTCTTTATCTGGGTATCCGCTCTACTCCACTAGAATATAAACTCCATGAGGGCAGGGGATGCAATCCATTTGATTCATTGTTTCATCCCTGGTGGTGTTTGACACTTAATGGAGAGTTCACTAAATGTTACATGTAGTGGAATGTGTGTGTGTGTGTGTGTGCGTGTGCATACACACACATGCAAATTTGTGCATGTTTGCATATTTTGATGAATGGAGAAATAAATGAAGGTGAACTTTTTCTATGTTCCCAAAGTCCTTCCTCCATCAAAGGCACTTCTGTTAAAAATGAACCACATGTGTGATTGTGTTTGAGGTAAATGTAAAGTAATTAAAACCACATAAAGATATTAAAACCATTAGCTCTGATGAGAGTGTCAGAATAAATGAAATTCTGCCCAAGTAAGAACAAGTCTCATTTCTGGACTATAAATGCTCTCAAAATCACATATAAGATTCTTTCATATTTTGTGTACTTACACATGGCATCATATTTCCTTTGCTTGTAGAAATGAGAAAAAAATGTACACTAAATATTAGTAGGGAGTGATAAACAGGTTAGCCTTTCCCAAAGTGTGTTCCATGGAACTTTAAATTCAGGGAGTTGTTCTAGGTAAGAAAGGGACGCTTAAATATGACAGTTTGAGAAAGCTTCAAATTATGATAGCTAATAACTATAGCAGTTAATGTCAATTGGTTATTACTATGTTCTGGCCTCTGTGTCAGACATTTTTCAAACCTACTTCTTAATCTTGTTTCAGCCCTTGGACTCGTAAGACACATTAACATATTAGAGGTTCTGAGAAGGCTGGTAATGAAGAACCCTTTTACATTTCCTTTAGCCCAGCGTTTCCCAAACTTATTTGCTTATAAAACCACTTATTTTTCTAAAACCCTGGGGATACTCATTAACACCTCATGGATCTATTGTTCTATAAAATGCAAATTGAAAATGCTGCTCTAGATAAGGAAATTAAATAGAAGAACAGAATTATAGCAAAACAGATTATTGTAAGGAACTAAATAAGCATTGACCTTTAGGGTCTTTTAAATTAAGATAGTTATCTGCTGGACTCCAGGTGATAAGTAGTGATACCATCTTCTTAGGCCTAGTGGCATAATCTCCTTTTAATTGTCCAAGAAAATAAAATTGTGTTTCTAAGGATCGATACTTCCCTAAGCAAAACTTTTTCATGCTCTCAGGATAGATCTCTGGTTTTACTAATCTAAACCCTGTCTGCTTAAAAAAAAAAAAAATGTTGGTTCTTGTAGTCAGGAAGGGATTCTTAACACTTTTGGATACAAATTTTTATCATGTTAGGATGGAAACTACAGAATAGAAAAATAATGAGGTTGAATGAACATAGGCTGGTGTGAAAGTGTGTTGGAGTGTGCGGGTGCATGTGTGTTAGCATCTGTTTTTTATAGCTTTTTCTGGCCATGGAATATGGCCTTCCATACTGTGCCACTGAATGGGGACTATAAGGTCTCCTCGTCCAGTACTGTAGCTGGTGGACACCTGCTCGGGGGACTTGGGTGTCGTTGAAGAGTGGAGTGAGATGTGTCTCCCTCCTCTATCTTCTTCAAAGAAATGAAAATCTTTCCTCAGAGTCAGATGTTGGAGGTGGGTAGGGGAGTGGGCTGGAATTTAAAGAGAAAAGAAACTGTTCCCTAAGGTAAGAAAATCCCTATGGATGGATGAATCTTACCATCCCTGTCAGTCTTTGGTCTGTCCACACCTGCATTTCTATATAAATCTGTTCTTCCTGAATGAAATTTCCCTTGGTGAATTTTCACACAGACTTAATGATTCTTGCAATGATAATCTGCCACAGTGGTTCCTACAGTGGTAATATGCTGCTCAAGTTTCCTTGAGAAAGCACCTGCTTTCTTGCTCCGATGGGGACTAGACACATTCAAAGGCGGTGAAGAAAGGAATGCAACGATTATGAATCTAACATCATTTACCTCTTCTGAAAAGTCAGCGGAGTGGGAAAATAATTCTGTTGTTTCCATTTCCTCAAATAATCCTGTCTTTCCTTGAGAAAGAGAAGGAAGTGACTTACAGTTTCACCAGGGAGAAGTCTGAGCAGAAAGATCAAGTCTGAAACCACAGGATCTCTCCATTGTTGTGTGCCACATGACTCTGGGCACTGGGAGTCTGGTGCTTCATGGGGATACAGGAGATGGCAGAGAGAGGAGAGAGGGATGGTGGGAAGAATAAATGCTTCATCGTTATTCAAGGCCCTGGCTTCTATTTCTGAGATACTGGAGCATTGCACAGAGTAGTACAGGACAGGAGTGAGAAAAAGGGCGTCAAGTAGGAAACATGAAAAATCCTATGTGTTCTGTGTATTTTAACTTGTTCAGTCCTCATCATGATCATATGAGACAGGTTTCATTTTTATTTTCATGTAATATACAGGAAACTGAAGCATAGATAATTGATGGCTTTCCCAAGGTCACACAGTTGGGAGGTTGTGAGGCCAGGATTGGAACCCACGTGGGCAAACTCTGGAGTCTGTGTCTGTGCTTCAAAACACTTCATTACACTGCCTCAGCCTAGTGCAGGGTAGGAGCTAACCCTGGAAACCATGCCAGTCCTCCCGTCCACTTACCCTTCTTGTGTCTGAGTTTTCCCACCTATAATCCTTCCCATCTCATAGGGCCATTCTGATTATTATTTTTTTTATGACTTTATTTATTTATTATTTATTTTTTTATGTGGTGCTGAGGATCGAACCCAGGGCCTTGCAATGTGTGAGGCGAGAGCTCTACCACTGAGCCATAACCCCAGCCCCTCCATTCTGATTATTTAATGCAGTAACACATCCATAAAATGCTTAGTAGTCTGACACCCAGGAAGCTCCTCAAAACCACAACAGCTTAAAAGATGAGCCCAGAAGGAAGTTTGGATCAGGTTTGTTTAACACTATGAAAGGGAACAGGAACCAGTGTCTAGAGCCGTGCTGTCTAATAGAAGGAACTACAATGACGGAAAGGTTCAATATTGGCTATGTCTCAGATGGTGACTGTAAATGGCTATTGAACATTGAAATGTGGCTAGAGATATTGAAGAACTGATTTTTTATTTTACTTAATTGTAATTAATTGAAATAGTCAAAACAGTTGCTTGGAATGTGGGGGTTGGAGAGATGGGGAGTAGAGGGTGGATGAGTGGTATTATGGTTTGGGTAAGTGTCCCTCAAAGGCCCTTGTGTTAAAGGCATGTTCCCCAGCTCATGGTGTTGTTGGGGACCAGCAGGAGAAAGTTAGGTCACTGGGGATGTGCCCTAGGCCTATTCCTCTTGCTCCTTCACTTCCAAGCCGGCGTAAAGTGAGCAGCTTCCTCTGCCCAGACTCTAATCACATGTCTCACTGCAGGCCCCAAAGCAACAGATTAACAGACAATGGATTGAAACCCCCTAGACTCTGAGCTAAACTAAACCTTTCCTCTCTTTTAAGTTGATTATCTTGGGTTTTCTGCTACAGTAACAAATAACTGACTAACATTGGTTGGAAGGGCCAGCAAGAAACAAGAGAGAGTTTACCAACAGACATGAGAAAATTTTGGATATGATGGGTACAATCATTCTTTTGATTTTGGTGATAGCTTCATAGGAGTATGCAATTTAAACTTGTTAAATTGTCCACTTTGTGAGCAGTTTTTTTTTTGTTGTTGTTTGTTTCATATATACCCTTATAAGGATGTTAAATGACAAAAAAGACCCCAGGATGAATCCCTCTAGTGTATGATTTTCATACAGAGTTTCTAGGGAGGCCTTGTTGCTTGCTGAATTTCTGGGGCTGGACACTGGGGGAGTGGTCAGGGGAACAGGCTGCTGAGCTCAGTTTCCAGCTCTGCTTTCCCCAGAGGAGCTGTCCACAGACCTCTCTATCTCTGCTAGAGCTTCTCAAGTCTTCAGGTCTCTGCAAAGCCAGTTAAGAGTGGGCCGGCAAGAGTGGGCTTCAGAGACTGGCAGCAGGTCATGGGAGGCTGTCGGGAGGACGGTGAGGGAGAGCATGACATGGCCATGGTGGGTGGGATGCAGGGGATGCTCTACACTCTGCTAGGAACCTAGGGAAGGTCAGCACTGCATCCCACTACAGATGAACTCTAGAGAAGGGCAGGTCCCTGAGAATGGAGACACTGCTCACAGGGCTCCTCCATCCAAGAGCAGATGTTAAAAAGGCTGGAATATGGCATTCGAGCAGCCATAGGTGTCTGTGTCGTACTGGGAAGAGGTTTGCACATTGTAGTGCATCCATGAAAGTTCGGGAAAATATGCTGAATCCCAAGTCCTCTCCTCTGGAACTCTGATTCAGGTGGTTTGGAAGAAGGACTTGGGGATCTATAAGTCCTCCAGGTGAGTCCAGGGACTAGGCCAGAAGCAAGCAGGTGGAGTGGGCTGAACACTGGCTCCAAATCTCAGTTGCCCTGGCTGTGTGAACGTAGGCATGTTCTAACTTTTTTAGAGCATAGATCCTCATCTACAATGGCTTGTTTGGCCTTAGGTGATGTTGTGGGTTGAATCTGTATCCTCTGTCAGATTCATTATCTTGAAGCCCTAAAGCCCAGTATAATGAAGCTGTATTTAGTGACGTGGTCTTCAAAGAGGTAATTCCATGAAAATGATGTCATTGGGGGTGGGTCCTATACAATAGGACTGGTACCCTTATAAGAAGAGACCAGGACCCAGACATGCATAGAGGAAAGGTCACCTGAAGACACATGTAGAAGATAGTAATCTGCAAACCGAGGAGGAGGGCTTCAGAAGAAACCAAACCCACCACCGCAGGCTTGATCTTCCACTTCTGGCTCCAGACCTGCAAGAAAATAAAGTCCTGTGGTTGAAGCCACCCAGTGTGTGGTGTTTTGTGTGACAGCCCTAGCTGCCTAATACCAATGAGAAGTTTGCAGTTCCTTGCACAGACAGAAGCCCACGATATAGGAGATGCAGTAGTTACTAGTACTAATCACTTGACAACAATCAGGAATTCCCAAGAGCCAAGAGCACATAATCTGGCTTGGGTCTGCTTTCCTGTGGGAATCACATTCCAACTGTGTGCTACAGGCTGGAGAATCTCTGCCCAGGAAGAGCAGGCAGTGCCCGGTGTCAGCAAGCCATCTCTTGGGATGCAGGGAGAACAGAATTTCTTTTCTCCTGGAAAGGTGTTGGCATGGGGCATAAACCTGTCAGGTGATTATGGTATTGTGCCAGGACCTGGTGGAGTGGAGACTAGATGGGAATAACTCTAACAAAATAGCAAACTGCTAACAAGAAGCCTGGTTACCAGGATTTTAAAAGGCATACTGAGCTTTTCAGGGAATTGAAACAAGAAATCAGCAGAAACCACAGCCAGGAGGAAATGGGATGTATTTGCCTATGTCAGAACGATGTGGGGAAGTGTTTGATGAGCATTTTGCCAAGATTTGTGCCCTTCCCCCACCGAGCCAGGAGTTCCTTCTGCTGGGTTCCCACAGTGCCTACCTCTGTTCTGAGTCTGAGCTCATTGTTTCCAGTGTGTTTGCTTGCCCTCTCTCCTGTGGAATCTGTGGACTCCTAGAGACCAGGATTTTGCAATATTTATCTCTGTCTCTCAGGTGGGTGCTGAATGGAAGCTTGAGCAGTTGAGAATCTGAAGCTAGTGCTATTATAAGGTATTTTCTCTGAGCCAGGCACTGTTCCATGCATCTTAAAAACACTAACTCATTAAACCCTTTAACTGTCCTTTGAAATACATGCTACAAGGTACGGAGAGGAAAAGCCTTTGCCCAAGGTCTCACACCCAGTAGGAAGGAGGATTCAGATCCATGGAGACTGGCTCCAGAATTCAGCCACAAAGCATGCCGTCACCAACATGGGTTAGTGGCCACTTCCCTTCCACATCAAAGGCTCTTAACCATTTCTGTGCTATGCTGTCTTGGAGTTCCAGGGCTGTCTAGGAACTCTTTCCCTGAATAATATTTTTAAGTGCATAAAAAATGCATAAGATTAACCAATTATAATAAAACACAGCTTTAAAACCAATTATAATGAAATGCAGTTCTAATGACATACAGCTTTAAAATATCATGATTTGTTAGTTTGTGAGCTCATAATATACAAGTTTCATCACTGACACATTAAATGTCAAGCGCTCACAGTGGGCCTGATTAGCACTGTAATTTCCAAACAGTCATGAGTAATGTTTAGAGACATCATAAAGACATCAGAAAGCAATATTTGGAGATAGGCATCTGTAACAACTGTAAAGTGACTGGAAGAGACCTAAGGTTTCCATTGGTGACCGAGGCACAGGCGCTGCTCCTACTACTGTGCCTTGTTGTCTACATTCATAATAGAAGGAAATGATAACGTTGAATTGGAAGCAAGCAAAACTGAAGATGTGCATTTCTTCAGACTCTCTGAATTCAAGAGTCCTGCATGGACCCCAGTTAGGAACCTCTGTTCTAGATGCCCTACCTTTCATTTCTATTCAAACTATGGCACATGGGACGGCATCACAGCACCACCTGAAAGCTGTGAAGTATGAAATCTCAGGCCCGCCGGCCCCAACCTAGACTGCATTTCAATAAGACCTTGGAGGAGTACTGAAAAATATGTACTTGCTTTGGTTTCACCAGCGAAAAGCTGTCTTCTGGAACGTGTAGAAACATGATTGTGATTTGTGCCTACCATTCTCTCTGTCTCTTATAAGGAGATTCCAGAGTGAGGTGTAATTTCACTGACTGTCGACATTGGCACAATGGCCATCGTGCTGTATTTGGCTTCTCGGTGCCTCCCTAGGACCACCTGTGCTCAGGGCAAAGGTGCTCTTATTCTCTGTCTTTGCCTCTTACGGGTGATGAGTGGACCGACCGGTAGGTCTGCTCCTTGGAGCCAGCAATTGTCTGCTGTTCTGCTTGTGGCCAGGAGTAAATCAGCACACTTCATGTGGAAGGTCATTTTGGCTCTCAGACCCAAGACCAGTTTTCCATTCCAGCTTTTTCAGCACTAGAAGAGAAACCGCATTTTAATTCTCTTCTTAGCTCTATTTCTCAATTGATCCTGAACCTTCTGAGGAAGAATCTGATTAACTAGCCCCCCAAATCCCAACAATATTGGCTTCTAGAAAACTTAACGCCAAATGTCCAAAACTCTAAGAATGCTTTTTTTTTTTTTGGTAAAAATTTTATTCCTGAATCATTTCTCTGGCCCTATTCTTGTTTTTCCTCTTACTTTCTTCTTCTTTTGAATTTATGTTCTCTTTCTGTTATGTAAACTTGTTCTATTTTCTCTAGCCTGAGAATCTTCCTTAAAGCACTCTTGGAATAAATCAGGCACACATATTCATAAATAAACAAAGATGCAAATATAGAGACGAATCAATATTCAAGACCGAAGAGACAGAGGCCGAACCTATCTCAGGTCATGGCATTGCCTAACTTCAGGGGTGCCATTCTTGTTATTTAGGTATGTAATGCTTTTTTTTCAGTACCATAAGAGACTACAAGACCAACAGTGAGATTATGCAACTGGTGGCTGTGGTCCAGGACTTTTGACAGATTTAGTCTCTGTATACTAGTTGGCAATGTGTTATTGAGAAAGATAAAGAAATTTCTGGTAACCAAGGGCAGTTGGGGGAGGCTGTTCATTTGTTTTTTTTTTTTTTTTAAAACTGTTCTTAAATGATTTCTAAAAATGTTCTACACTCTTGGGATACATGGATGAATGGAGTTGGTTCCCTCTTTGCTTAGCTTAGAGTATTCAATGCTTTGAAAGCCAGGAATTGAAGCACTGCATAGAGATAGGATTATGCCATTTAACTGTTAAATGAATCCAACTACTTCACTGCACTTAGAATAACTGAGCTCTTTGTTTGGGCTACAGGCACTGTCAGATCTAGTTTCCCCTGCCTCTTTTACCAGCCTCACATAGTACCATTCTCTGAAGCTCTTTCCACCCTAAGAGTCTCTGCTTGTACTGTTCCTTTTGCCAAAACACTCTTCCCCACTAACTTCACCAGTCCATCACCTGTTAGGACTCAAATGTCACTCTTTCCTAGAAGAGTTGATGCTAGCTCCATCAACCCAAGTCCCCTGTTACATTCCTCACCACCCTCATCCTAATGTTAATGAGTTCTTTTTGCAGCCATTACTTTTTTCTCTATTGTTTTTCCTACCAGACTGTAAGCTTCTGAGACCATGGTCTGAGCTGGTCTTTATTTATTACCACTGGATTGCCAAGGAAGCCCGCAGTGCCTGGCAAATAGCAGGATCTCTTTGGGTAATTTGTTGAAGAAATGAACGGAACAATGGGAACCGTCTATAGACATGGCTACAGCCTTGGAAAATATATTGGATAATGACAAACATAAATGTGAGAGGGAACATATTTATATCATTACAAAAAGAGGACAGAGGATGGATTCCATCCTGAGGTCCTGAGCATGCAGAGAGGCCATTGTGTGCAAAGTGGGTCAGCTGTGGGCAGATGAGCAGCTGTCCTATTTTCAGAAGTATGGGACAACAGAAAATGGGTTAAAACTGCAAATGAAGAAGAAAGTTAAGTCCTCAAGAAAATTTTGAATCTCAAGAACATTGGATTAGCTCTGGAACTTTGGACAAATTCCCTTAATTCTCTGTGTGCCATTTATTTATTTCTGTTTTAAAAAGATGCTCATTGGTACCCACCTCATAGACAGCATGGAGATGTAATTTATTCTTCAAAGGAAGGCACTTTCCAGAGTAAAAGGAAGGCAATGGGTGCTATTAATAATTTTGCTGGGATAATAGGTGTAAATTGGAACCATACCCAGCACACAAAGTACAGTCTTTCTACTGATAAGGTGTTAGAAGAATAAAGAAATGGATACACGTCACTCTCTTAGATACATATCTGACTATGGGAAAGGCTAGCTACCACCACTAAGAAGTGGTCATCTTTCTGGAGACTTCTGGAAAAGATGGAGGAGTTTCCAAGTGCACCAGAATTTAGTGGCTTTTAAAAAACCTTTCTTTCTTTCTAATGTGGTTCATTCCTATTTTTGAATGGAGCAGGTATCTATATCAGTTTCAATGCTGTGAAATATTCCATTGTGTAAATACATCATGGTTTATTTATTGATCTCATTGATGATGAGCATTTGGGCAATTTCTAACTTCTGGCTATTATGAAAAACATTGTTTAGGACTCTTCTTATCTTTTGGGTGTACAAGTACATATTCTATAGGGTTTATGTTAGACCTAGGAGTGGAATTGATGGGTCATAGGAATATGCATGTTCAGCTTCAGTAGCCTCAGGTGAACAGTTTTCTAGAATTGTTGCACTAATTCACTCTTCTACCAGGATATGTGGGTGTTCAGTTGCTTCTCATTCTTAACAGTTTTGGCATTATTGGTCTTTCCGTGTTTTTCCATTCTGGAGGTTATCTTCTTACGGGTTTAAAAAGATATTTATAAATTCTACCTAATTATAACACTACCTCACACTGCCATTTCCTAGGTGCTAAGTGTCAGGGTCTCTATCAGATACTTCATAGGTTTGACTTCACTTAATCCATGCACAAACTCTCTGTGGGAGTTGCAGTTGTCTCCTTTACAGATGAGAACCAGATAGATTCAATAATTTACTCAAATGCATAGATCCTAAGAGGCAAGCCCAGGACGAAGACGCAGCACAGTTTGGTTCCTGAGTGCAAGCCCTCTTTGACCTCACTGTGCTGCTGACTCTGCAGGGGTCAAGATGAGGGTGGAGAAAATGTTGGCCTTAGCAGAACCATGAGGCAGCTCAGTCCAGTAGCTGCCTGGCTGCCTGTGTGATGAGACCATGGGAGTGGTGGGGTGGGCAGGAGGTACCAATGCTCTCTTGGTCTTACCACAGGACACAGTGCGTACTTTTCTTTCTGTGCCATTAGAGATGCCCCCATTGTTCCCAGGGGACATGCATTTCAAGGAGGTGAGTAGATACCCTGACCTAGCAACTCTAGTTTAAGTAGAGTTGGTCCTTCTTCCAACTACTCTGGAAGAAACATGAATCCTTAGACTACTCCAGGCTGGAATGGGTTGGCCTTGGGTTCTTTTTGTTCAAGATATTGTTGTTCTTATTACCTCACAATCCTAGAGCTTCAGGAAGCTTAATAATGACCTCAGAAGGAAGTTGTGGAAATGAAGATCATTTTGGGGAATAGCTCCATTTCCCCTAGGGTCTTTCTGAGGTTCCCCACTTGTCTACCTCTGTTCTCTGTGACAAACCCGGATCTCCTCACAGCAATGAAGTGCTTTCCACCACAAGAACCAAAGGCACGTCCTCTGGGCACATGGTGTTCTTTCATGTGTGATGGGGGAATCTGGCTGGTTTCCCACTTCCACACTCCCACGATCCACCTGGAGGCTTTGAAACACGAAATGTGTCTTTAACCCAGGTATTGGTAGCTTTGACATTGCAAAATAAACGTTAATACCCAAACTATGAAACAACAAACAAAAATCAAACAACTGAATGTTTTGACCATCCCAGAGGCCCTTGTGTGCCCCAACCCATCATTAACCCTTCATCCTCTCTAAAGTATCCACTCTCCCTGTCTTGTGGGATATTGTTCCTGAGTTATTCTATATAATTATATCACTGAAACATGCATCCTAGACACTTTAGCAGGATTTCTTTTTGAGGGAAGTCAAATGTTTTTCAGACCATGGTGCAGAAAAATGGCCTTCAGAAGCCCTCTCCTGTCTTTCCTCAGCCCACATGCTCCCCCTTTTTTTTGAATTGATTTTTTTTAAAAAAAATAAATGACAGCAGAATGCATTACAATTCTTATTACACATATACAGCATAATTTTTCATATCTCTGGTTATATATAAAGTATATTTACATCAATTCGTGTCTTCATACATGTACTTTGGATAATGATGCCTTTCACATCCCACCATCCTTGCTAATCCCCTGCCCCCTCCCTTTCCCTCCCACCCCTCTGCCCTATCTAGAATTCATCTATTCCTCCCATGCTCCCCCTCCCTACCCCACTACGAATCAGTCTCCCTAAATCAGAGAAAATATTCGGTGTTTGTTTTTTGGGGATGGGGATTGGCTAACTTCACTTTGCATTGTCTTCTCCAACGCCATCCATTTACCTGCAAATGCCATGATTTTATTCTCTTTTATTGCTGAGTAAAATTCCATTGTGTATATATGCCACATTTTTTTTTATCCATTCATCCACTGAAGGGCATCTAGGTTGGCTCCACAGTCTAGCTATTGTAAATTGTGCTGCTTTATACATTGATGTGGCTGTGTCACTATAGTATGCTGTTTTAAAGTCTCTTGGGTATAGACCGAGGAGAGGGATATTTGGGTCAAATGGTGGTTCCATTTCCAGATTTCCAAGGAAACTGCATACTGCTTTCCATATTGGCTGCACCAATTTGCAGTCCCACCAGCAGTGTAGGATTGTACCTTTTTCCCCACATCCTCGTCAACACTTATTGTTGTTTGTCTTCGTAATAGCTGCTGTTCTGACTGGAGTGAGATGCCACATGCTCATGGTTCATTGCCCTGTGGTTCCTCATCTCCCAAGGCCAGCAGGCTTGTGCTTTCTAATCCCCATTTTGACTGCCTCTTTTTCTTCTGGAAAGCAGCACTTAAAAATCCTGGTAGACATCACTCTCAGCGTCCTTCCTCAGGCCTCTGTATGAACTTAGGATGACTTATTTCCTCTCCGACTTTTGGAAAAGTCCAACACTCCCTTCAATACCTAGGTCTAGTGACTTTTCTTCTTGAACATTTCGCTAACTCTCTCCACAGGCTTATTTTACTTTCTTTTGTGTTCTCAAGGCATATCTTAGATGCTTTAATTATGGTTCCCCTGACTATATGGTGATGCTTTGCTCACATGTTTGTCTCCTGGGTTGACAGGGGCATGAGAAATCTGGCACCTAGTAGGTGATCAATAAATATCTCTTGAGTAAAGAAAGACTATAAAGGCCCATGTATGTTCTTCATAATAAAGATGTTGTGTGAAAGGAATGCTTGCAAAAATAATAAACTGGGAGTGGGCAGAAGCAAGCATATTTTTAGCCATAATTGTCAAGTAACAAACCCACAGGATATCTAAAAACTATAGTCAGAAGATACGGGGTGAGGGGATACTTGGACATGTGCCGAAGAATATCAGATAATGCCCTAATGAAAGCATTAATTTTGAGCTACAAGAAAAATTTAGTTTTTACTTTTTAATTAAATGACATTTTATAGTTCAGGAAAATCTTTAAAATATGCCAACCACTTTTTAAAAAGCAAAATGATTAACATAATGGCTAGAAAATATTAAACATTAAAAAGGGAAAGAAATTTTAAAAAAGGCCTTTCTATCCCACCTCCCTCTTAAGCTATTTGTTGTTTTATGGAATCTTTTAAAGAAAAATTCTCCAGGACTGTTTTAGGGGATCATAAACCACTTCAAATATTTACTTATTAGTAGAGAGCCATGATCCAGAGTGGACTTTGGCATCAATCAGATCTGGGTTCTAATCCATTACTTATTACCTGTTTGAGCTGACCAGAGGCAAACTTTTCTCTAAAACCTTGAGCTACACTTTGGCTTACCCACCATTGATTCTTAAGGATGATAATAGTTCATTTTTACTCCTCTTATTCCCTTTTTTTTCTAATGTTTTATAGTTTAATATCTTGGATTATTGACTTGAAAGTAAGAAAACCCAAGTCCTGATTTATTTATCCCCAAAGTCTCTGTGAGATCTTGGTAGTTCCTTCAGCCTCTACTCTGTGTGACCTTGGGCATCCCCCAGGCTCTGTACATGACCATGGACAGGTTCTCTGTGTGGCCTAGGGAAGTCCTCCTATGTTCCTTGGGTCTACTTCTTCATCTGAAAATAAGTAGCTTCTGCTCCCTTGGTCCTTTTGGCTTCAAAATCTTATGATTCTGTAGCTTGGAGATGTGACAGATCTCATGAAGCCACCATGTTTTTCCATGTGACCTGAAACACATACACAGTGTAGGTACCAAGATCCTTCTCAGAAATTGCAGTAGTGAATTCTTCCCTGCCTCAGAAGCCTATTGTGAAATGAATGAATGAATACCAGAATGCTTTGATCTCTCTATTGTGGGATAAGGATGATGTGAAGACAGACCTTGCTTATTATTATTTTTTTAGAAATTGCCTGAAGGGAGACTAGACAACAATTTCAGCAAAAGGCCTGTGGCAGTCTACCTCAGCCAGCCTGCCTGTTGATTGGAAATCTTGAGGGCACTCAGGGGAGGAGTGGTTCTGCATCTCAGGGTGACAGAAGAATAGAAAATGAGTGGTCCTTCCAGAATATTTATGGGTCACTTTATGCTCCCAAGCACGGGCAGGGAGGCATGCTGCAAAACGACATGTTTAAATCAATACTGGAGATATTTTTTGCAGGTCTTACAGTGATTTAGGTTTTTTAAATATATGTAATGCTGTATTTCTAACATTCTGGAAGATAGAGAATATACTCGGTTCTTTTACCAGGATGCTAAATCACAGAGCTGTGATAGAGATGTGAAATGGGCATTCAGCAAGAAAAAAAAAAAAAAAAAACAAGCTGTCAGAGATGAACATATCTAAACTGCTGTGGTCTATTTCAGTTTTAAAATGGAGTTGGGTTTCCTGGGGAGCCTAATATATAGTTTTCCATCTCTAATTAAGACAAGCTCTTCAGTATGGGTGGGGAGTGTGTGTGTGGAGGTGGGGCCTGGGATGGGAAAGAATTAAGGTTAGGGAAAGAATGGAGAGAAGGCAAGAACCTTTTAGTAAATCTTATGCAATGTGAAGTTGTAAATAAGGTTGGCTTGTCACAAGGTGCATCAGACTTGTTCAAAGGAGTTTAGCAGGCACTTCACACACAAAAAATGGAAATTTAAACGGCCAATAAGGTTGTGTAAAAGTGCTTAACTTTATCGGTTACAAGGGAAATGCAGGCTTAAGCCGTTAAGAGGTACTACTCCATACCAATCAGACTGGCTAAAATTAAAAAGACTAACAATACCAAATGTTGAAGATATAGAACAATTGGAATGCTTATGTATTGCTGGGAGGAGTGCACACTTTGTACCAACATTCTTGGAATATTGTTTGGGAGTATCCTAAAGATAAACATATGCCATCTTATGGCTTAGGTATTCCATACCTCATATCCATTAAAGGACATACATGAGACTGCTCATATCCTCATTATTCAAAATGGCCCAAACCAAGGAATAACTCAACTGTCCATCAACAGTATAATGGATAAATAAATTGTGTGACATTTGCACATAGCCCAGCAATGAGAGAGAGCAAACTATTATTATACACAGCAATTTGGATAATGTTGAGGAAATTAAGCCAGTTCAAAAGAGCATTTATTGTGCAGCTCCATTATATGAAGTTTAAACAAGCAAAATTAATCTACAATAATAGAGGTAAGACCAGTAATTTCTTTTGGAAATGGTATTGATTAGGAGGGGAAATGAGAGAACCCTTTGAAGTGCTAGAAATGATCTATAGTTCAACTTAAGTGTTTACATGTATAAACAAATCTAAAAGTTTATTGAGCTTTACACCTTGAATTTGTGCTTATTATTGTATCAATCAAGTACGTCAATCAAAAAGAAAAAAAATCAGGGGCTGGGGTTGTGGCTCAGCGGTAGAGCGCTTACCTTGCACATGCTAGACCCTGGGTTCGATCCTCAGCACCACATAAGAATAAATAAGTGAAATAAAGGTATTGTTTAAAAAAAAAAAAAAAGAAAAGAAAAAATAAAACTCCATTTGGCTCTAAATCACCATGAATTATAGTCTCTTGTGGTATACTGGGAAAAAAGAAACTTGCCTGTGTCTTCCCTTTATACCACAAGTTCCTTGAGGGCAGGGACTATAGAATTTCACTGTGGAATCCACAGTGTCTAGGGACATTGCCTATTGAGTAACTTTGCCAAATGTTTATGGTCTCACTTTTGTTCACCTGGACTCAGGTGCTGTTTTGATATTTTCTGTCCTTTTAAAAACTAGAGTTTGTATTTTTCAAGTCGTGTCCCATGAGGCCTCTAGAAAAGGGTAGATCTTCGTGATGAACTCTTCCTGTTATTATAAATGATAAAGTGGGGTACAGGGATAAAAACATTTCTCCCTTGGAGACACTTTAGAATCATGCACTTCAGAATCAAATAAGTTAGGGGCAGACTTCTAGCTCTGCTCAACTTTGTTTAAAATAAGGTCAACAGTATTTATATTGCAGGGCAGCCATATGGGTTCAATTTTTAATTTTAGGAAAGAGTTGGCATAAGGTCCCTTCCCCATAGTAGGTGCTTAATTAATGTTGGTCCCTTCAATCTTTTGTTATATTTCTTTTCTTGTTGAGATTCATGATGCTAGATGACCCGGCAAGAAGTTAACATTTTTTCTGATGTTCCATGTCCTATCTCCCAATTATGTGAAATTGGGAAATTTCTCTCTGAAATTCTGCTTCTTGTCTTACCTGTACAACTCAGAAAACAATTCCCAACTGCCCTCTGAGAATGATCAAAACTCTTAATGGGAGAAAAATAACCCCTTCAAGTTTGGGGTGAAAGTAAAAGTAAAATTCTATCTTTCTGTGTCTCTATGCATTTTTTTCAGAACTTCTATGTCTGCTCAACTTTAAAAGTTATCTCAAATCATTTATTAGACTCTTTGAGGGTAGTCCATTAACTAAAATCAAATACATGGCACATGCTTCAAATCCATCAATATTAAAAAATTTAAACCTCCACTCATGCCAACTGTGCTCCAAACTCCTTTCCCCATGATTTCCTCACGTCTCCCCAAAGGTCAATAGTAAGTTGTTAAAAGGAAATCAGGTAGAAGGAATGGGCTCCAACTTTTAATTTGAGGGGAAAATGAGACATTAAACCATATGCAATTATGAGGTCAATTGTCCTGAGTGTGCATACTTTTATAATGCTAATGGAGGTTAAAGAAGTTAGGTTAGGAGACTAAAGAAAATGAGAACCTTATGTTAAGAAAATGAGAACCTTATGTCCCTGGAGGACAATTCATTTTGCTCCATTCAAAAGGTGAAAGAATAAAGTAAGACATGTCAGCTTGTAAAGGTTGTTGAACAATTGTGTTAAGTCAGCTTTTCATTGTGGGGTCTAAATACCTGAGAATAACAATTTAACAGGAGGAAGGTTTTATTTTGGCTCATGGTTTTAGTCCATGTTTAGCAAGTCTCATTGTTATGTGCCTGAGGTGAGGCAGTGCTTCATGGCAGAGAGAGAGTGTGGCCGACCCACCTGCTCACATCAGGGTGACTAGGAATCAGAAAAAGAGAGAGAGAGAGAGAGAGAGAGAGAGAGAGAGAGAGAGAGAGAGAGAGAGAGACAGGGACAGGGGGAAGGGTCAGGGACAAGAAATACCCTGCTTGGGTATGCCTGCAGTGACCTAGGGATGGGAAAGAATTAAGGGTAGGGAAAGAGTGGAGAGAAGGCAAGTACCTTTTAGTAAATCTTATGCAATGTGAAGTTTGTAAATAAGGTTGGCCTGTCACAGGGTGCATCAGACTTGTTCAAAGGAGTTTGAGTTGGGGCCTCAAACTAGGCCCCACCTCCTACAGCATACACCATTTCCCAATAATACCATCAGCTATGAATCCTTCAATGGATTAATCCACTGATGAAGTCAGAGCCTTCACGATCTAATTGCTTCCCCAAATCCCCACCTCTGAACATCGCTACCCTGGGGACTAAGCCTTCAACATACAAATCTTTGGGAGGATACTTCCATTCCAATCCTTCATATCAGCAATGTAAAGTTATTCTCAATTTGTATAGTCTTAACTCCTGTCAATTTTTTTCTCACCAATAATTGCCTACCCAAGCATTTCCCAAACTCTTTCCATGGAAAATATGACCATGTGATTCATGAAGCTAGCATCCTATAGACAAGGAAATTTGGGCTTCTCAGCATAGTGTATGTTCTACTTTGAAAATGTACATTTACATATATGCAATAAATTCCCTTTGCTGCCAAGTCAGCATTTCTTCAAATAATTTGAATCCTGGAATCCTATTTTATTTTAAGAGAAATGGCCCATGGAATACAAGGTGGAAATTGTTGGCACATACATGCTGTGAGTGACTAAAACTTAATGCTAAATGCATCTTTTCCTATAAATATAACTATTATATTTGGTTTTCTAGAGCTTTTCTGGAACCTATTCCATTAAAATTATGAACTAGTGTAATTTAGACTTAATTATATTATCTCTACAACTTAAAGCCTATCATCATCTTCACATAAAACCTATTATTTTACTCTTTTTATTCATTTTGATTAAACCAAATATCCCAAATTCAATTATGTAAATAAGGCAAGGTGGCATTTGCCATTTCATATCCACAGAAAGCATGGTCTTAATACTGCAGTTTCTCGTGTCTGCTTCATGTGTTTAGGTCCATTTCGGTGTACACATATCTTTTCCAGAATATACTTTGTTCTTGTACTGATGTCTCATAGCGACAATTCTATTGTGTATTTCTAAACTTTGTAAAAGAATCATCATGGCTTTACAGCCAGACAGCTATAAGTTTGAACTCAAGCTCTAAGCCAAGTTCCTCCAATTCTCTTAGCCTCAGTTCCATCTTTAAAATATGGACACCAAAATTTACCTTGTACAGTTGTAAGAATTCAATGAGATTTCCTTCCTTCCTTCCTTTCCTCCCTCCCTCCCTCCCCCTCCCCCACCCACCCTCCTTCCTTCCTTCCTTCCTTCCTTCCTTCCTTCCTTCTTTCCTTCCACCTTTGTGTCTATTAGTCTGTCTTTCTACCCATCCATCATCTATCTACCCACCAAACAGTTTAACATTACTCTCCAGGGCATATAATTATTTAATAATTGTTGGTTTTACTCTTTTCTAGTTGGTTGATGACATATAAATGTCTACTCCTCCCGTTTCAATTACCTAATACCTAATGCAGTCTGGAGGAAGGTTTGCTTTCTCTATAAACAGCCATTACTGAATAAGTACTGACATGATTTGTATCTGACAGAGTAACTTAAATTTATTTCCTGTCTTTAATATATTTTACAATTGTGTGGCTCAAACTTTTTTTTAAAATTTTTTCTTTTTTTCTTTTTTTTATTGTTGGTTGTTCAAAACATTACATAGTTCTTGATATATCATATTTCACACTTTGATTCAAGTGGGTTATGAACTCCCATTTTTACCCCTTATACAGATTGCAGAATCACATCAGTTACACTTCCATTGATTTACATATTGCCATACTCATGTCTGTTGTATTCTGCTGCCTTTCCTATCCTCTACTATCCCCCCTCCCCTCCCCTCCCCTCCCCTCTTCTCTCTCTACCCCCTCTACTGTAATTCATTTCTCCCCCTTGTATTATTTTTCCTTTTCCCCTCACTTCCTCTTGTATGTAATTTTGTATAACCCTGAGGGTCTCCTTCCATTTCCATGCAATTTCCCTTCTCTCTCCCTTTCCCTCCCACCTCTCATCCCTGTTTAATGTTAGTCTTCTTCTCATGCTCTTCTTCCCTACTCTGTTCTTAGTTACTCTCCTTATATCAAAGAAGACATTTGGCATTTGTTTTTTAGGGATTGGCTAGCTTCACTTAGCATAATCTGCTCTAATGCCATCTATTTCCCTCCAAATTCTATGATTTTGTCATTTTTTTAATGCAGAGTAATACTCCATTGTGTATAAATGCCACATTTTTTTTATCCATTCGTCTATTGAAGGGCATCTAGGTTGCTTCCACAGTCTTGCTATTGTGAATTGTGCTGCTATGAACATCAATGTAGCAGTGTCCCTGTAGCATGCTCTTTTTAGGTCTTTAGGGAATAGACCCAGAAGGGGAATAGCTGGGTCAAATGGTGGTTCCATTCCCAGCTTTCCAAGAAATCTCCATACTGCTTTCCAAATTGGCTGCACCAATTTGCAGTCCCACCAACAATGTACAAGAGTACCCTTTTCCCCACATCCACGCCAGCACTTATTGTTGTTTGACTTCATAATGGCTGCCAATCTTACTGGAGTGAGATGGTATTTTAGGGTGGTTTGGATTTGCATTTCTCTGACTGCTAGAGATGGTGAGCAGTTTTTCATGTACTTGTTGATTGATTGTATGTCCTCCTCTGAGAAGTGTCTGTTCAGGTCCTTGGCCCATTTGTTGATTGGGTTATTTGTTATCTTATTGTCTAATTTTTTGAGTTCTTTGTATACTCTGGATATTAGGGCTCTATCTGAAGTGTGAGGAGTAAAGATTTGTTCCCAGGATGTAGGCTCCCTATTTACCTCTCTTATTGTTTCTCTTGCTGAGAAAAAACTTTTTAGTTTGAGTAAGTCCCATTTGTTGATTCTAGATATTAACTCTTGTGCTATGGGTGTCCTATTGAGGAATTTGGAGCCCGACCCCATAGTATGTAGGTTGTAGCCAACTTTTTCTTCTATCAGATGCCGTGTCTCTGATTTGATATCAAGCTCCTTGATCCATTTTGAGTTAACTTTTGTGCATGGCGAGAGAAAGGGATTCAGTTTCATTTTGTTGCATATGGATTTCCAGTTTTCCCAGCACCATTTGTTGAAGATGCTATCCTTCCTCCATTGCATGCTTTTAGCCCCTTTATCAAATATAAGAAAGTTGTAGTTTTGTGGGTTGGTTTCTGTGTCCTCTATTCTGTACCATTGATCCACCTGCCTGTTTTGGTACCAGTACCATGCTGTTGTTGTTACTATTGCTCTGTAGTATAGTTTGAAGTCTGGTATCGCTATACCACCTGATTCACACTTCCTGCTTAGCATTGTTTTTGCTATTCTGGGTCTTTTATTTTTCCATATGAATTTCATGATTGCTTTCTTTATTTCTACAAGAAATGGTGTGGCTCAAACTTGCAAAAGTCATCTTGGTCCTGAAGTCACAGGTGGATTTGAATGTGATGCTTCTCTAGTACAGGTTGCCTTGTAATTTTCCTATACAGCTAGTTCCTCCATCTCATATGCTGAAGATGCAACTGATAAAGATTTGTTTCAGCTCTTAGATGAAAAAAATGAAAATTTTAGAGAAGCAAAGGAACATAAATTTCACATTTCTAAGGGAACAATACCAATGCTCACTGGGAGCTTATTGTATCCTACTTGTGTTTTCAGGTGAGAGCTCCAGACTGTAGGATGGCTTGGTTACCAAGAAAATTGGCTTGAAATGAGTTTTCAAGAGCGAATCAGAATATAACCAGGTTCTTTGCCTCCTCTTTAATTTAGGAAAGATCAAAATACATGCACATGTTCTGGGATGTTTGACTCGAAATTTTAAAGACTGGGAATGTAAGTGGAGTGTGTGTGTGTGTGTGTGTGTGAGAGAGAGAGAGAGAGAGAGAGAGAGAGAGAGAGAGAGAGAGAGAGAGAGAGAAACAGAGAGAATGGGAGTTACTTGGGGGAAGAAATGTGTACATATATGAGTATATGTGTTTTTGCACAGTGAGAAAGGCACGTGACTTGTTTAGGGTGGAACATAAGTTTATTGTGTTGGTTTAAGAGATTAATATACCACAAATTAAGGCTTTTGATTTTCCCTTATTTTTCTGTTAAAATCTGTCTTTCAGAAAGGAAAGAAATGCCATATTTTTAAAATGAGAATCTCTTTGGTAGAAATTTGTGAATTTATGACATTTTCTTGCAGAAATGTCCAGAGTTAACTTTACAAATATAGTCAGAGAGAGAGAGAGAGAGAGAGAGAGAGAGTTTTTCCCCCTAGTATTCTTCTCTACAAGCACCTAATATTCCATTATTTACTCTAAGTATCAAAGTTACATTTTTCTTTTAAACCAGCTACTTTTGTAACCAAGAAGCTGCCAATCAAGAAGATCTGGGTATTTGCAGTGTTTATTTATAGAAAATTATCAATAAAAAGAGTTTTCTTAATATTTGCTTTGTAATTACATTTCCTTGAAGGACAGAGAAGGAGAGCAGATATTGCATGAACCATAAGAACTATTATGGGAAAGCCACCTTGAAGGATGGCTCTCAAATTGATCACAAGAATGCTTTTGTCAACCTAGGAGAAAGTCTTAGTGGCTGAGAAAACTACCTATAAGAAAGATGGTGAACAGTGATGAGATACACTGTACATTTTGAACTTGATCTTTAAAAACTATTTATCAGCCTGGCAACAGTAGCAGCAGTTCTCTCCCCCATCAATAAGGCTGTATTGGTGTAATCCTTGAACTTAAGTCTCTCAACTCCTGCAGCTTAAAAAAGAAGGAGCATTTGTTAGGGGTTATATGATTTCATGACTTGGATCTGGGTTTCTCGACCTCAGTACTATTGATGTTTGAGGCCCTTGAACTGTAGGATGCTTCCACACACCAGGTGACCCTCCTGCTCCAAACATACAGAACTTGCTTCTATTCCGTCATGACAAATGTCTCCAGACAATGCTGGATATCTCAGGTGTGTTGGGGGAGGGGGTCCTTGGTTAAAAAACAGTATGTTGCAGTAAGAGAAAATAAGGAGAACTTTAACAAAAATATATACTTTGTATTTTTAAGTGCCACACAGAAGTTATACATGCTTGTGGAATGTGGTGTGATATTTCAAGACATGTATACAATGTGTAGTGATTGATCAGGGGAACTGGCACACCAGTCACTTCATATAATTATCATTTCTTTGTGTTGGAAATATTCCATATTATCTGCTAGCTATTTTGAAACATTTCAGTTTAATTTTGCCAACTATAGTGTTATGGTTTGGATATGAGGTGTCCCCCAAAATCTCACGTGTGAGACAATGCAAGAAGATTTGGAGGAGAAATGATTGGGCTATAGCTTTTACCTATTCAGTGAATTAATCCCTGGTGGGATTAACTGAGTCATAACTAGAGGCAGGTGGGGTGTGGCTGGAGGTAGTAGTTCACTGGGAGTGTGGCTATGGGGCATATATTTATATCTGGCTAGTGGAGTCTCTCTCTGCTTCTGATCATCATGTGAGTTGCTTCCCTCTACCACACTCTTCCAGCATGATGTCCTGCCTTACCTAAAGCCCCAAGGAATGATACTGGCCTTCTATGGACTGAGACCTCTGAAACCATGAGCTCTCAAATAAGCTTTTTCTCTTCTACAGTTGTTCTGGTTTGGGTCTTTTTAATCACAGCAGCAAAAAAGCTGACAAAAACATAGTTATACTGCAAAGCTAAGATCAGAAACCTCCCAGCCAACTATCTATGCTGGTTAACCGTCCTTTCCCATCTCCCACTTCCATTTCCATTCCAGCCTCTGGTGACTGTTCTATTCTCTACTTCTGCAAGAGCAACTTTTTAGCTTTCATGTATAAGTGAGAACATAGGGTATTTGTTTTTCTGTGCCTGACTTAGTTCACTTAATATAATATCCTACAGTTCTATCCAAGTTACTCAAATGACAGAATTTCATTTTTTAATGTTTAAACTATAAAATTCCATTGCACATATATACCACAAAGGATGACTGGTGAACATTCTGTGGTTACAAATAAATACAGTATTTCTAAGAACACCAGAGAAAGTAAAAAAAAGTAGGTGATTTGAGGGGGCATAAAGTTTATTGTCATCAATGAAAATGATAATAATGGCCAGTTGAAACTAGTTGGATTTGTAGAAAGTCATACTTACGGTTGTGATTAAAAAAGAAAGTTAATCTAAAGTATACACAAAGGAAAATATAATACAAAAAAAGGTGCATATAAGTGAATGTTTAATTTTTATTGTTTGAACAAGTAGCAAGGCATGCATATTTATGGATGCTTTCTATACTGTTAAACAAGATTTATTTATAGATACATAGTGTTTTTATCTGTGTAAACAAGAAGAAATGAACAAAGCTTGTCAGTAAGGCAAAGAGGAAAGAACAAAAAAGTAGTGTTGATACTCCAAATAGGAAAGACTGACTGGTGTTCATGGTTTTATATAATAGCCAACTTGTAGCACCCAGTAGTTGATTAACACAATAGAAATAAGCATTAACTATTTTAAAAGACAGTATTATACAACAGTATATTACAAAGTTATAAATTGGTCAAACATCGTGAAAAATAAAAGTATACTCACTAATGCCTCAGGCCTCTCCCCCCAAAAAACTTTTAGTTTACTAATTTTAATAGTATTAAATTTTTAATGCAATACTAATGCTTTAAACTCATCTACTGACTTTTAATTTGTTATTGACTCCATCAGTTCTTTTTCCAGTGGAGTCTTTATAGCTTCCAATTGTCCATCAAAATTCTCCAAGTTATTTGATTACTTTCACACATTAATCACAATTATCTTAAAGCCCTTGATTTAAATACCTGGATCACCTGCATTCAGATTTTTTTTTTTGTATTTATTTCTCTTTGACCTTTGGTTAGTTCTAATGTTTTAGTATGTCTGGTTACTTTCAGTTGAAAGCCAGACATGGAGTTTTAGCAATAGTTTAAGGTTGTGGACTACTTCTATTTGGAGAGGATTTGCCTGTTTGTCAGGTTGCTGGGCTAAGAAAAGATACCTTTAATCTAAGTGAAGGTGTCTTCATATGAATCTTGGTACAGTGTTTGATGAACTGATCTACATCTTAATATGTATCCCTTTGGGGGTCCCAGCTGTAATTCACAGCTGTCTGCCAAGGTCCCTCCTCAACAGTAGGACCTGGATTCAAATTTCTCTCCTATCTTTGGAGGTAAAATAAAACTGCTCCACATTCTGCTTCTCAAATATTGTGCCTTCATTCTTGAACTGCAAATGCCCCCAAGGACAAGTGGAATCAAATATTGGGATCACCTCTCTGAGCTACCATTCCTTTTGGGATTTTGTTCCCACATGTCCTTAATGCTTAGTTCTTCAGCACCTCCAGATTTCTTTGCTTGTGTGTGTGCGTGTGTGTTGGGTTGAATGTATTGGAATCAAAATACATTATATAAATAAATATATATTTATTAACATAGTAAATATTAATATATTTATTTATATTGTATAAATAAATAAAATATTATATTACATAAATGAAATATATATTTGATTCCATTATGATGAAACAAAAATTATTATAGTGAAAAGAATAGATCTTATGAGTTTAATGATGTTTGACAAACTTAACCATGAAACCCACACACTAGTTAAGATATAGAATATTTCCGCTAACCCCCAAATTTCCCTCATTTCTCCTTTCCATTTATCTCCAAGCCACAAAGGAAACTGTTGTCCTCAGATCTCTCAGCATAGATCTATTTTGTCTGCTTTTGACTTTTATATAATGGAATTGTGCAGTAGGTACTGCTTGTCTGGCTTCTTTTCATTCTAATTAATATTGTTGAGACTAATCCATTTTGGTGCAACACAGCAGCTTATTATTTCCATGGCCAAGCCATATTTTATTACGTGAATGTACTGTAATTTATTTCATTCTTTTGTTGATGGACACTAAGATTGTCTCCAGTTTTATTGCCCGTGTATTACTGTACAAATCTTCTTCAAATGTCCTTGTTATTTATTTATTTTAAAATGTTTTTCATGTATCTTGAGTAAATACTTAGGAGTGAAATTTATGGCTCACACTGTCTTGTGTATTTATTTATATATAAGAAATACCAATAGCCTTCCAACACATATATTTTTCATATTGCCAATAAATCAGGTCAATATTTTGGCACAATGGGAATGATACTGAAAGCCAAAGAAACTCACTGTGATGGTGAATTTCATGTGTCAACCCAAGTGGGCTGATGCTAAGACAGGTGGCAAAATGTTATTTCTGGGCATGACTCTGAGGGTGCTTCTGGGCTTCTGCAAGGGATGAATCTTTGAACCGGTGGAATGATTGATAGAAGAAGCCCTTTCCGGTGTGCAGAGGGGGCGGAGCAAGAGAGAAGATGGCGGAGTAGGGGAAGGTAGCTCCACCCCGCAGCTCCTCAGCACCAGACAAAGCGGGAAGACCGCGCCTCCGCAGGGTGAGTAACAGAGCAACGTCACTGAAACTTTACACTGAACTGAAAAAAAGAAAAAAAAAATCATAGCGCTACAGAGTCCGTGGCTTGAGCATAAGAAATAATACCTTAGAGACAGGCCAGTTCCTGCCTCCAGGGGAGTATGGACAAGACACGTGTGGTCCGTGGGTAAGAATTAAAAAATAAAGAAAAGTCGACCTAGGGAAACCTGTGGTTAACAGAGGAAGATTGATTTTCATGGACATAAAGTTGTTAGGGGAGCATTTCGGTCCTCAAGGGTGGCCATGGGGGCTCACCCTCCGTGGGCGGGAACGGCTCACAGGCGCTGCAGGCCCTCTGTCCACGCGTGCGCCTTGCGCTGCT
This sequence comes from Urocitellus parryii, assembly GCF_045843805.1. NCBI lineage: Eukaryota > Metazoa > Chordata > Mammalia > Rodentia > Sciuridae > Urocitellus > Urocitellus parryii. The sequence goes on along the minus strand of NC_135533.1, from coordinate 188,695,671 downwards.
GGCAACAGAGACAAGGGCCTGGGAACCATAAGGGAAATTAGTAGCAGCCTATGGAAACAATTCCCAGAGAGCATCTGAACCAGCGAGACTGAAACAGGCACAAAGAACATTTAACCTGGGCCATTCAGCCTCTGGATCCAAGGGAGCAAACTCCCATGACAGCTGGCACCCCATAAGAGTGCGAAGACGCTCACTGTGGTGGGCACCTGGTAATTCATATCCATACAGGTGAAGGGGAAATCTTTGAAGGCTTAGTCCTGTGCCCTAAAAGTGGAATTTACCAAAAGCCCCAGAGACCCAGAAGTCCAGCCGAGGTTGGTAGCTCCACACCATCAGGACGTTTGGTCCAAATCTCAAATACCTACCAAGAGGATTCCAGAACATATGGAAGTCCAAACCCCAAGAACTGGAAATTCTAATCTAGCACTCTATCACCCCCGCTATAGGATTACACAGTTCTTCAGCACTCCACAGTCTGGCTCAGCCAATACTGGGAGACTAGAACCTGAGAGCTCCTACATCCAAGTGGTAGCTAGGTGAGAACACAAGGACAGTGGCCATTAATAGAGCTAAAAATAATATAAAGATTGAAAATCCATCCTGCCAACATATTTGACCACTGCAGCAGAAACAAGCCCTCAATATCTCTCATTAAGGTTTCCCCCCTTTTTTCTTATTTACTTTTTCCTCCATGCTCCCATTTTTTATTCTGAAACATTTAAATTTTTTTTTCAAATATCATTATATTATTATTAACCTCTTTCATTATTCATGATGTGTTATGTGAGTTTGTTTGTGTGTGTGGTTGTGTATACCCTCACTGCACACAACTTCATTTACACATTGATAGCTCTCTCCTGCATGTGTTCATTATTCATACACATAGGTGGGACTCAGTTATATGAGGGTTTGAGTTGTCTTGATCTTACATTTGCTGGTTCATTTATAATTAGGCTATGGGCCCTCCCATCTCCCCTTCTTCACTCTCTGCCCCAGTGATAGCCTAAAATTTCTGTTCCCTCTTCCTTTCTTCTTTTTTTTCCCATAACTTTCAGTTAACTTGTTATTCCTTTTTCTTCATAGCTGACACATGCACCCTATCTCCTGCCTCTTTTCTGATCACTTTTTCAAACATTTTAAACTTTCTCTTATCTTCCTATCCTATTTCCTCTTACTCAAGAAACTGCAACCCCACTAAATAATATAAATTATGTGGTTTGTGTAATTTCTACCCCATTCAAGTTGTTGTGATTATTAATACAGTGGATCACAAACAGAAACAAAACCTGCTGCTGTTGAACACCTGATATTCATTTTTTTGGTATTGATATTAAATGCTGATATTGCACCATTCCTATGTAGGTGACCATTAGTGTTATAGATGTCAAAGTAGACACTGGACATTTACCTTAAGGCTGTACATCTGTTGCTGATATTAGTGCTAGTCCTGGCTCCCTCCTCGCTCTAAGAGAGGCTGGAAGGAGATTGGGATATTTCAAGATCACAGAGTAGAGAGATACTGCTGCTGAGAAAATACTCATATCTCAACCAAGCAATGGTGAATCTCACCCCTCATACATTCTACCCCCACCTTACTCCAACTCAAAGAATTGAGGAGATGAAAACCCTAAACCAATAACAAGGACTCCAGGAGGAACAATCAGAGAGGGACCTCAGCTCCTACCTCTTGACATCTACTCATATATCAAAAACAGAGAAGTCCTCAAACAAATAAAATAATTACATATAAAAGGACACATGTAAAAAAGAGGAAGGGGAATCCATCTCAATTGTTGTACAAGTCCAAGACCCCAGAAAACATGAGGAACCAGGCATACAAGTCTCCCCTCAAATTTTACAGTCACCCAACAAAGTGGATGAAGTCCCAAAGAAATTTACAAAAAACAACTGATTATAACAATGTTCAATGTACTAAAAGATCTAAAGAATGAATTGAGAAAGCAAATACAGGAGATGGAAAACCATTTTAATGTAGAAATAGAAACATTGAAATGACGCTAATCAGAACTCCTAAAAATGTCTGGATGTGGTGGTATTTGGCTGTAATCTCAGTGACTCAGGAAGCTGAGGCAAGAGAATCCCAAGTTCAGCATCATTTGGTTACATTTAGAAGCAAACCAATAAGGATCAGGTGTGATTTCTCAGTTCAGACCCTAAAATCAAGGAGGGCCTGGAATAAGATATACCAAGCTCTAAAAGAAAACAACTGCTGTCCAAGGCTGCTATAATCTGCAAAGCTCAGTTTCAAATTCAAGGGGGAAATAGAAACTTACCATAACAAGAATAAACTAAAAGTACTCATGACATCCAATCCAGCACCACAAAGTATATTCAAAGATAAACTGCACTCGGAAGAACTCAGAAACAAATCCCAAAGTTACCAAGTAGAGGAAGATTAATAAAAGAGTAATTTACCAAATAAGAATTATGACAGTATTAATTATAGCAAAAAATCAAAATGGCAGGGAACTATAAGCCCATATGCATATTAACACTGAATGTTAATGGTTTCAATTTCCCCATTAAAAACAGAGATTAGCAGAATGGATAAAAAAATCCAACTATATATTGTTTACAGGAGACTAATCTCATAGGCAAAAGGACATTTACAAGCTAAAGGTAAAGTAATGGAAAAATATTCCACACAAACAGAATCAAAAATCAAGCAGGAGTAGCTATTTTTATATCTGATAAAGCAGATTTCAAGCAAAAATTATAAGAGACAAAGAAAGCCACTACATCCTGGTAAAGGGAACAATCCAACAAGAAGATAATGTAGTAAATGTCTATGACCAAATGTTAGAGCACCCAAATATCTATCTATATGTCTAGCTGTATGTAAATATAGATATACATAGATATATTTGAACCAGGAAGATATAGAAGATATAGATAGCTATATCTTACATTAAATCCCAGATAGGCCCCAACACAATAATACTGGGTGATTTCAACACAACTTTATCACCAATGGACAGGACATCAAAACATAAAATCAATCAAGATATTTCCAACCTAAATAAAAGTGTAAATCAAATGGACCTAAAAAATATCTACAGATCATTTCACCTCAAAACAGATGAATTGACTTTCTCAGCAGCTCATGAAACTTTTTCTGAAATAGACTGTATTTATTACAGGTCATAAAGTAAGTCTTAGCAAATGAAAAAAAATGATATAATACCTAGTTTTCTATAGGATCATAATGGAATGAAACTAGAAATCAACAGAAAGAAACATAATAGAAACTACATAAATTTATAGACATTGAATAATATTCTTTTCAAGTAAGAATGAATCAAAGAAGATATGAAAGAAGAAATCAAGAAATTCTTAGAAATTTATAAATGAGAACAGAGATACAACATATCAAAATCTCTGGGACGATATGAAAGCAGTTTTAAGAGGAAAATTTATAACACTTAATGCCTATGTTAATAGAATGTAGAAATAGAAGATCCCAAGTCAATAAGGATAAAGATTAAAAAGGAGATATCACCATAGACCCTTCTGAAATTCAGAGAATCATCAGACACTATTTTGAAAATTTATATTCCAATAAACTGGGAAATCTAGAAGACATTGACAGATTTTTAGACACATACAACCTGCCCAAATTGAACCAGGAAGATATAGAAGACTTAAACAGACCAATGTCAAATAATGAAGTTGAAACACCAATTAAAAGTCTTGCTGAATTCTTCCAGAGGAAGAAATTAAAAGGGAAGGAACACTCCCAGATTACATTCTGTGAAGCCAAAAATCAAAGACACACCATGTAACGATATCTACAGACCAATCTCCCTGATGAACAGATACAAAAATCCTCAATAAAATATTAACAAGCTGCATTCAAAAACATGTGAAGAAGATAATACACCATGATCAAGTGGGCTTCATTCTAAGAATGAACCAGGTTGGTTCAACACATGCAAATCAATACATGTAATTCACCACTTAAGCAGAATTAAGGACAAGAAACATACGATTATCTCCATAGGTATAGAAAAGACCTTACTGTCCAGCACCCATTAATGTTAAAAATGCTAGAGGCGCTAGGGATGGAAGGAACTTACTTCAACATCATAAAAGCTATTTATGACAAACCCAAAGCCAACATCATACTGAATGGAGAAAAAGTAAAAGAATCTCCTCTAAAATCAGGAAGAAAACAAAGCTGTTCACTCTCATTACTCCTATTCAACCTAGTCCCCCAAACACTGGCCAGAGTGATCAGATAATAGAAAGAAATTAAAAGGATACAGATAGGAAAAGAATAAATCAAACTATCTCTGTTGATGACATGATCCTAGATCTAGAAGACCCCCCGCCCCGAAAAAAAAAAAAAAACAACTCCACCCAAAGACTTCTAGAGCTTACAAATGAATTAAGCAAATAGCAGGATATAACATCAACATCCATAAGTGAATAGTTTTACTGTACTTCAATAGTGATTCAGTGAAGGATGAAATCAGGAAAACCATCCCGTTCACAATAATTGAAACATACATACACACACCAAAACAAAAACAAACAACCCTCAAAGCCTTGGGAATTAATGGAATTAATCTAACCAAGGAGGTAAAAGTTTCTACAATGAAAGAAACTGAAGAAGATTGGGCATTATGTAAAATTGTGGATGTGTAACCGACGTGATTCTGCAATCTGCATTTGGGGTAAAATTGGGAGTTAATAACCCACTTCAATCTAATGTATGAAATATGATATGTCAAGAGCTTTGTAATGTTGTGAACAACCAATAAAAATTAAAAAAAAAAAAAGAAACTGAAGAAGACCTTATAAAATGGAAAGAGGCCTCCCATGTTCTTGGATAGGCAGAATTAATATTGTAAAAATGGTCATACTACCAAGATCAAAACACAGAGTCAATGCAGTTCCCATCAAAATACTACTGATATTCTTCACAGAATCAGAAAAAATAGTCATAAAATTCATTTGAAAGAACAAGAGACCCAGAATAGCCAACACAATACTGAGAAAGAAAAGAAGTACAGGAGCATCATGGTACTTGATCTGAAAATATACTACAGAGCTATAGTAACAAAAGCAGTATGATATTGGCATCAAAATAGACCATTACAATTAGATATGAGGTCATGTATGAGACATAGCAAGAAATTTCAGAGGTGAGCTGATTGGATTATGAGAACTTTAACCTAGTCAATGCATTAACCCACTGATGGGAGTTTGCTGTAGGCAGGTAGGGTGTAGCTGAAGGAGGTGGATCATTGGAGGCATGCTTTTAGGGTTTATATTGTTACAGTGAGGAAAGTGTTTCTTTCTCTCTCCTTCTTTCTCCCTCTCCTTCTCCCTCTCCTTCTCCTTCTCCCTCTCCCTCTCCCTCTCCCTCTCCCTCTCCGTCTCTCCCCCTCCCCCACCCCTTTTTCCCTCCCTCTCTCCCTCTCTACTTCCCAGTGTGATGCTCTAAGCTGCTTTCTTCCACCACACTCTTGATCTCTTTTTTTTAAAAAAATATTTAGTTATTTATTTTTCGGTGGACATAACATCTTTGTTTGTATGTAGTGCTGAGGATCGAACCCGGGCCACACGCATGCCAGGCTAGCAGGCTACCGCTTGAGCCACATCCCCAGCCCCCACACTCTTGATCTTTTGTCATACCTTTGGCCCAGAGCAATGGAGTCAGCCATCTGTGGACTGAGACGTCCGAACATTGCACCCCCAATAAACTTCTCCTCCTCTGATTGTTCTTGCCAGGTCTTTTGGTCACGGCAGCAGAAAAGCTGACTAAAACAAAGACCAGTTTAACAGAACAGAAGACACAGAGACAAACCCACATACCTACAGCCATTTGATATTTGACAAAGGTGCCCAAAATATATTTTGGAGAAAAGACAGCCTTTTAACCAATGGCTCTGAGAAAATAGGCTAGCTATATGTCGAGAAATGAAACTTTATTCCTACTTCTGACTCTGCACAAAAGTCAAATCTAAATGGATCAAAGATTTAGGAATTAGACAAGAAACCTTGCAATTGCTAGAAAAAAACATAAGGTCAACACTCCATCATATTAGTGCTGGCACCAACATCCTTAACAAGACCTGTAAAGCACAAGAAATAAAATCAAAAATCAATAAGTGAGATGCCGTTAAATTTAAAACCTTTTGCACAGGAAAAGAAATGAGTGTGAAGAGAGAGCCTACAGAATGGGAGAATATCTTTTCCAACTACTCCTCTAACAGTGCTTTAGTATTGAGAATAGATAAAAAAAAAACAAAAAACAAAAAACGTAAAAATCTTCACACACACACACACACACACACATACACACATAACCCAATCAATAAATGGGCAAAAGAACTAAATAGAAACTTTTCAACAGAAGAAATACAAATGCTGCTGGGTATGGTGGTGTATGCCTGTAATCCCAGTGTCTTGGGATGCTGAGGCAGGAGGACCACAAGTTCAAAGCCAGTCTCAGCAACTTAGCGAGGCCCTAAGCAACTTAGCAAGATTCTGTCTCAAAAGAAAATTTAAAAGAAGCCTGAGGTTGTAGCTCAGTGGGGGTTCAATCCTCAGTACTAGAGAGAGGGGGAGGGGGAGAGGGAGAGGGAGAGAGAGAGGGAAGGAGAGAGGGAAGGAGGAGGGAGAGAGGGCAAACAAACAAACAAAAAAGGAAATACAAATGGCTAATAACTATATAAAACAATGTTCAACATCTACCAATCAGGAAAACGCAAATCAAAAGTACACTAAGATTTCATCTCACTCCACTTAGAATGGCAGTTATCAAGAACACAAACAATAATAAATGCTGATGGGGATGTGGGGGGAAAGCCCTTGTGCGTTGTTGGAAGGAATGTAGACTATTCCAACTATGCTAGAAAATGGTGTGGAGATTTCTCAAAAACCTAGGAGTAGAATCACCATGTGATGCAGATATTCCACTCCTTGGTATTTGTTCAAAATAATTAAAATCAGCATAGTACAGTGATACAGCCACCTCAATGTTTATAGCAGCATAATTCACAATAGCTAAATTATGAAATTAGCCCAGATGCCTGTCAATAAATGAATAAGTTAAGCAATTGTAACACACACACACACACACACACAAAATGGAGTTTAATTCAGCCACAAAGAATGAAATGATTGCATTTGCTTGTAAATGGATGGCAAAGGAGGCTATCATGCTAAGTGAAATAAGCCAGACTCAGAAACTCAAAGGTTAAATGTTTTCTCTCCTATGTGGAAGGGAGGAGGAAAGGAAAAGGATATCATGCAAATATAGGGAAGATCAGTAGTGTGGAAGAAGGAGATCAAGAGGCAGAGTAGAGGGATAGCAAAGGGGAATGGATTCTTAAAAAGTCATGTTATGTGCATACATGAATATAACACAAGGAATTTCACCTTCATATAAAGTGAAAAGAACCAATAAAAAATAGATAAGTAGAAAAGGAAGAGTGGAGAACAAGGGAGGGGAAGGAGGATGGGAGGAGAAAGTGGGGGATCATGAACTGAAATTGAATTCCATGTAGTTGTGAGTTTTTAAGAATGAAGCCAATTACTATGTATCACTATAATGCTCTAATAAAAAAAAAAAAAAACAGAGGAAAAGTGAATTCATTCTGTCTTTCTGAGCTGGAATGTCTGTCTTCTCCTGCCCTTGAACAGCAGTGAGCCTTGTTTGGGGGCTTTCAGACTGGGACTGTGACTTACACCATTCTTTTCCAGTTCTTGGTCCTTTGGGTTTGGATTGGAACTATACCACTGGATTTTCTGATTCTCCAGCTTGCAGGTGGTAGATTGTGGGACTTACCAGACCTCATAATGATATGAACCAGTCCCTCCTAAAAATTCTATTTCTATATGTCCTATTTATATAAATCTCCTATATAAATGGAGAATCCTGAAATACACTCATTTTTGAAAAGCAAAACCTGAACATGAAAGCTAGGAATGTAAATTTCCCATAATTTAATTAGAGAAAGTTTGTAATAAAAATATACTTAACTTAGTGATCAATGGATTGGCAAACTATGCCCCATATTCAAAAATTAACAGGTCCTCAATCAAGCACCATCTTCTAGATTTTTTTGGAGGTGAAATTCATTTTCTTTGGGGTCTAGAAAAATTACTGAAAGTTTAGATAATTTAAAAAGTGGTGTCTGGCCCACAGTGAGATTTTTAAGGTGGTTTTTTTTATCAATAATATAAGAAATAAATGTATTAGGATGTGGTGAAAAAGAAATTCATTTTGTTGTGATAATATAAATTGGCACAGCCATTGTGGAAAACAGTATGGAAACTTCTAAAAAAATTACATAGAACCATCATATGATCCCCAAATCCCACTTCTGGGTGTATATCCGAAGTAAAATAAATCAATGTCTTTTTTTTTTTTTTTGTACCAGGGATTGGACCCAGGGACACTTCACCACTGAAACACATTTTGAGATCATTTTTTGTATTTTATTTATTTAGAGACAGGGTCTCTCTGAGTTGCTTAGGACCTTGCTAAATTGCTGAGGCTGGCTTTGAACTCACAGTCCTCCTGCCTCAGCCTCCCAAGCTGCTGGGATTATAGGTGTGTGTGCCGTGCCTGGCTATAAATCAGTATCAGTACTTTAAACATGTTCTCCCATGTTCACTGTGGCATTATTCACAGCAGCCAAGATAAGGAAATAACCTAGGTGTTCACTGATGGATGAGTAGATGAAGAAAATGTACACACACACACACACACACACACAATGGAGTGTTATTTAACTTTAAGAAGGAAATCCTGCCTTTTGTGACAACACGGATGAAACTAAAGGGCATTATGCTAAGTGAAATAAGCCAGTCAGGAAAAGACAAATACTACAAAGTATTACTTAGATGTGGAATTAAAAAAAAAAAAAGTCAAACCCATAGAATCAAAAAGTAGAATGGCGATTGCCAGGGCTTGGGGTAGGAAAGTGGGGAGATGTTGGTCAATGTGTACAAATTTTCGTTATAAGATGAATCAGTTATGAGGTTCTAATGGACAATATGGAGACTACAGTTAGTAACACTGTTTTATATACTTGAAATCTGCTGAGAGTAGATGCTGAGTGTTCTCACTAAATAAATAAATAAATAAATACGGTAAACTATGTGAGGTGGCAGATGTTAATCAGTTTGAATATAGTAATCATTTCACAATGAATTTGTCTATCAATCATCATATTTTTTGCTTTAAATATGTACATTTAATTGTCCATTTTATCTCAACGAAGCTTAAAATAAATAAATAGATTAAATAAACAAATGGTGTCTGGTAGAATTCCCAAAATCCTAGGAAGTGATGGAAGCTGAAATCCTTAAAAAGGATGAACTTTTTTTTTAGGTTAAATCCATAATTTTAGCATTTATGAAGCCATTTTATGACATCAAATGATTTTAAATAGTATTGAAATCATTGTACTTTTGTTGTCTTGGCCATTCTTAAAAGGCACTGAAAGCTTTCAAAAGAATTGAAGGTAATAAATTTGTAATTGCATTTTAAATAGTATAAGGGAATTGAATTAATCAAAATGTAATCAATGACTAAATGCTCAAGAAAAATAGGCTTTCAAAATTTCCTTTATTAGGTATATGAGTCTAATGAATTGATCGTTAAACAAAATACTGATGGGTATTTCCACACACAAAAGTCCCACAGACATGAAAGGGCGAGCCTGTAATTATTTTAATTCCTGGAGTTATTAAACTTTGTCTCACCAAGAAAGATAAAGCAGTTGAGCCAATAATAATTAGACGTCTAGTTCTAATATGTGGGTCTGAAGAGCTAATTACTCAAGGAGAAATTATTCTCTCATTCTGATATAACATCCGTGGGGGAGATGCACAAGCAAGGGGCTTTTGTGAACTGTGAGTTCCTGGAATAACCTTGTGGCCAACTAAGCAACTTGGATATGACCCTAGAAGGTTCATGAATTTCTCTCCAAGGTCCACCACCTCCAACTTCAACTCAAGACTCTTCTCCTTGGAGGGTGGAAATCACAGTGGGTGGGGTGAGACTTCTCAGTTCTTCCTTCTTTATTATTTTCATCTATGAATAAGAGTCATTTCTTTTAAAATAGGTGAGTCCAGAAGACACCTATCAAGTCTCATGGGGAAGAGTTAAGGATGATCAGGAAAGTGGTTTCTCTGGTGGACTTCAAGGCCATCTGCATGCATATTCCCAGTCTAACAGGGAAAGGTTACTGTTTATGAAATAGATAGGTAAAATCCAAACACAATGGAGGAGTCAGCCAGTCTAAAAGTCATTCAAGAGAGTATTTGTAAACATTGCCATCAATTTCCAAGATCATTCCAATTCAGCCATAGTGATGATTGACCATCCCTCGTTAGAAAGCATGATTAATGTGGGGTTTTAACTAAAAAAGTGTAAACGTAGTCATTTTGACTGTAGTTCTCATGAAGTCAATCATGCTTAGCAGAAGGGGGTTCAGCGTGGAGTTGCATAGTTGCTCGTACTTCCCTATTGAGTAGCACCCCTCAGGCTTACAAATATAACAGGGGGCTATTTTTTAAATTAATGTATTTTCAATTTTAGAAATCCCTAGATACTTCTAATTGTCTTTTCTTTCTCTCCTCCCTTCCGAATCAATAGTGTACTTTGCTTTAGGGGAGGATGGATACGGCATACAACAAAGATGACGTTGTTATCTTTAACTTTTAAGAGTTTTGAGAGTCTGAAAGCCAAGTTGATTTTGATTTGTGAGAACTGAGCACTTGAGATAAAAAGGGGCTTTTTTTCTGAGCGTCCCAGAAGGCACAGTTTGAAATCAGTTTAGTCTGAGCTTGGAGAACTTAGATCTGAGTACTAACACTGGAGTACAGAAGGATTAGGATATGGAATCTGAAACTCTTCCCCATATGAACAGAGATCCAAATTCTACAGTTGGTGGGGGGTGGGGAGAAGAATTGAAGAGGAGAGACAGAAAATTAGGTTGGAGCCAATTTTACTGTGGAGGTGTTGCAGTCAATGCCTCGTGAGGTGTTGCTGTGAGTGGGGTGGGCAGTGATGTCTTCCTGGCATTGCTGGTCTCTGGGTGCCCCAACACCACCCCCAGACTCCTTACCCATGTCCATACCTCTCTTTAAGTAACTCCTTTATTGAAGGTCCCTGAACCCAGTGTTGGATCACAGTGTTGCCTGCCAGAGCCCTGAAGTCTATAAGATCAGATGGCATCTGGATCCAACGAGAGCTCCGCATAGTCTTTTCAAAGAGGGGAATTGCTGTCTAAGGGAGTTTATAGACTTATTTATTTAGTTAGTCAAAAGTTGTATTTAACTGAGCAGTTTTTGAGGACTCATTATCTGGATCAGTTATCATGGTAGGTGTTGTGGTATTGCTATGAGGTGTCTCCCAAAAGCTCACGTGTGAGACAATGCAAGAACATTCAGAGGAGAAATGATTAGATTCTGAGTGCTGTAACCTGATCAGAGGATTAATCCACAGATACGGATAGGGATTAACTGGGTGAGAACTGTAGGCAGGTAGGGTGTGTCTGGAGGAGACAGCTCATTATAGTGTGCCATGTCTTTGAGGTTTATATTTTGTCCTTGGTATGCAGACATCTCTCTGTTTCCTGATTGCTGTGTCCTGAGTGGCTTTCCTCCTCCACACCTTTCCACTATAATGTTCTTCCTCCCTCTGGGCCCAGAGCTATGGAGTTGGCTATCAATGGATTGAGAACTCTGAAACTTTGAGCCAAAAATAGACTTTTCCTCCTCTATGTTGGTTCTTGTCAGGTCTTTTGGTTACAACGACTGAAAGCTGACCAAAATAGTTGGCAATGCTATGATCTTCCAAATTTTATGAACCGGAATTGTAGATGAGTGCTTTATATGTCTGTAAAAAACACTACAGCATATGCTATATGTGTTTTTGTAGGGACAAGACAATTGTCAGCAAATGGAGACCATGTGACCTCTCCCAAAACATGTGGTTTTGAGAGTTAGGTTGTCATCTGGAGATGTGGGGAGCAAATTGAATCCATGGGAACAAATGGAAGACCACTGTGTAGGCAGATCCTATATTTGCTCAGTAGAGCCCTACTGGAAGATCTGCCTTCTTCTGATATGTCAATCTAATCATGTCAGCTCAGTCTCTTCAATCTTGCAGTGCTCCCCAGTGTTGTTTGGATAATGAAAACTGACAACACTGCACCTGTATGACCTGACTCCAGCCTCCTCTGGATCATGCTTTCTGGACTTGCCCCAAACGCTTTCTTAAAGTCCTTTAAACTCATCTCCTACTTTTCTGCATTAAGCCTTTCCATATTCTATTTCCTCTGCTGAGAAGCCATTCCATTTCCTTCCATACCTATCACGTTTTACTCCAGATCTTAGCTCAAGGGTCAATTTCTTGTGAGTGCAAGCTCCCTGACCAGGTTGCATTTTCTGTCAGACCACTCCTGCCATAGTGTACCTCTCTTTTATTGGATGTCTTGGAGTTTTGCATTTGGTAAATGTCTGTTTTTTGGTCCTTTTTAAAAAATATACTTGGAATTTGACTTAGAGGTAGTATATCACTGAGCTACATACACAGCCCTTTTTATTTCCAGATAGGGTATCACTAAGTTGCCCAGGCTGGCCTCGAACTTTTAATCCTCTTGCCTTAGCTTCCCAAGTAGCTAGGATTACAGATGTGTGCCACTACACCAGGCTGAATGGTTGAATGTTTGTCTTTCTATCATAATTACAAACATAACAACAATAATAGCTAATACATATTAGATACTGTCTCTGTGCTGAGAACTCTTTCAAGGGATTTAGATACATGAGCTCATTTGATCTTCACAGTGACTGGGTGACATTGGAACTATCATTATCTGCCTCTATTTTATAGATGAGAAAACTGAGGCATAGAGAGGTCAACTTGACCAAGGTTAAGTAGCCTAGGAGGATGGTGATCACATCTGTTTGGCTTGCCCTTGGGTATTGCTATGAATTAAATTGTCCCTTTCCCTAAATTAATATATTAAGTACCCAATTTCCATGTGACTGTATTTGGAGATAAAATTAAATGAGGTCATAGAGGCAATGTCCTAATCCAATAGGATTGGTAACTTTCTAAGAAGAGGAGGAGTGAGAGAAATCTTTTTTTTCTACCAGGACACAGCAAGAAGGTAGCTGTTTGCAAATCAGAAGGAGAAACCTCACCAGAACCAGACCATGGTGGTTCTGATCTCACACTTCCAGCCTACAGAACTGTGAAAAGACAAAAGTTGTGTTTTTCAAGTCACCCAGACCATGATATTTTGTTATGGCAGCCCAAATGGACAAAGACAAATACCCTCTAGCAAAGTGTCTGAAATGTAGCAAACACTCAATTACTATTTATTGACTGCCTGAATAAGAGGATATTGGAAGTGAATCTCAGACTGTCAGTTCTGGTCATTAGGCTCCCGTGGTCACTGCCAGCCAGTGATGGGGTATGGGCACCAGAGTATGTTGAGAGACAGACTAGGAAAAACAAGAGAAAAGAATCCAGAGGACAAACAGTGATTAAAGAAAAAAAAAGCATATTCTTTTTGCTGATCTTGAGACATGACAGTAGGTCTGGAGGTTTCAAGGTGAAGGGCTGGACCCAACTGAATGCATGCCAGATGTTAGGAAAAAGCGTTGCTAGTTGTGATTGGCAGGTTCCTGGGAAGTGGACCCTAGATAGGTGCTCCAAATCCTACTCTCTTGGAAGAGGCCACCTGGGGAAAGAAAGCTGAGGGTCACATGTTGTGCTCATTTATTCCAGTTTATTTAATTTAATCTTTCTCCAGTAGATAATACTTCACCCAAAGATATAATTGGACTCTTCCAGACCAAGGACATATTTCATGAGGAAAGAGCTTTCGGAAGTCTTTCTGTTCTTCTGGACTCAAGAGAAAAGCGGGCAGGGGTGAAGAGCATGCAAGTATGATGGATTTTTCTGGGCAATAGGAAGCTGTAGCTAAATAATGAATCACTGAAATGCAGTCTTTCTCTGGGATCACCCAGGCACGTTTTGAAGACTTGGTCTTTGGTTAAGCTCCAAATTTCTCATACTGATAAACTGTCAGCATCAAAGGGGAGGGGCATGGGAGACAAAGCTCAGTAACAAGTGTCCTTCTGTTGTTATCCAGGGAAGGACATTAGACTGGGAATCCTGAGATGTATTACAGTTTTTGGTTTTAACCTACCCTGTGATCCTGATCAAGGTTTTCCGTCCATGTACTCTGGTATTGTTGCTCTGCTGTTAAGTTTCTGTGACTCTCGATGAGGCAGAAGGTGTTGTCTGTGGCTTCTTCTTTGGCATAGAGGAGAGGAAGGAGAAAGGAGGGACTGTTTCTTAAGAGTTTACAGCCTAAAGGATACTGGAAAAGATCTTGACATTCAACAGCTCTCTGGTTCTGTCAGCAGATATGGTGATGGTAGGTAGTAAGCATAATAGTTTCATGTGTAAACTATAGGGTACTTTTTAGTTCTATGGAGAATTCAGTAATTCCTCTGGGAGGCATTGCTGGTTGCATCTGGATGCTGTTCCTGCCTGGGAAATCATGGAGAGTAGTGGGGAAGCATGTCCCCTTTATAGACTTGTTTGCAGATGTGTGCCTGATACCAGAAAGGAGAGATGACCTTAGAGTCCTAGCTCCATGATGATGTATACCCGGTTGCACTTTGAAGGGAACAATTCTCATTGTGGAGATGAAGCAATATTATAGAGGCAAGATCACCTAGTATCATGCTAGAGTTTTTCTCTCAAAGAGCTCTCCCATCTCACAAAGTTCTATCTTGATCTGCTTCCATTCTTCCAGGGAGGGTAGGAGGAAAAGTGTATTTCCCCATTTCATGGATGGGAGAACTAAAATAACAGGGCTTACGACTTTGTCCAAGGTCATGTAACTGGTCAGCAGCAGGGTTGGACCTCTCAGCCTCATCCTTTTTGTTGTCATTAGTAAAGTACTATGTTCAACATAAGCTTTCTTTTAGTCTCTGTGTTTTTTCCCCCTTCTTTCAATAGCTCTGTCTATGTAGGAAGTTGCTTATTGATTTGTAGTAGAGTTTCCTTGCGGAAGTCAAGGTCAACCAAAGAAACTCTGCCAGGTGAAGCCTCTGAAGGATTACCAGTTCTAGGGTATACTTAAGTCATCCAGCAACAATCATAATAGCTAAGTTTTTCAAACCCTTACTGTGTGCCAGGTCCTATTCTCCTTATCTCTGTCCTCTCCGTTAATCCTTACAATCACCACATGAGTTAGATACTAACATTATTGCTATTTAGCAGATAAGAAAATTGAGACTCAGGGAGGTCAAGTAAGTTTCCCAAAGTCACATCAGTAGTGGAGTTGTCTGCTGTTGACTTGGCTAAATGAAATTGTGTTCTCAGAACCTCCTTTCTTTCTGTGGTCCTTGATTAGGGCTGACCGAAAGATACATTTTCCTGGAATTTGGAAGGTGAGAATTAAATAAAAGTCTTTACTCTCTAAATGTTATTGTGGTGAGAAGGAGAGATGAGTTCTTGGGTATCAGAAGATTCTAGCTTTCCTCACATATCATTTCTCCATGTCCAGTCTTCTTCCCTATGACCGTCCCACCATCAAAGGCCTTGATCCATGTTAGGAGGTAGGGCAACAGCCTTCATTGACTTTCTCACTGGCACTCCTTGTGGCCCACACCAGAGCTAGACTTTGGGCTACCTGATGCCCCTTCAGGCTCTGACTGGTCCCCCTATGCCAGTAGTTTAGGAGGGCAGGTTAGTGACTTTCCCTTTACACTCCACTCCCTCTCTTGGGAGTTCTTCTCATAATTGTGTAAGGCTTAGTGTTATCTCAGTCCCCTTTTCCATAATACCTTTGGTGGTTGCTTTCTTGATTGAACTGTGGCTGATATATTGTTGGTGAAATACAGAGATTTGAACCCATATCTGGCTGACCCCCAAGCCTACACTAATAACTCCTTATACAATGATTGGAAATGAAGAAAGACAAATTGTGCCAGCCAATCCTTCCAAATATAGATAATGAATTATAGTGATTTAAATAAAAATCATGACTTTTCTCTCTTGGTGACACTTTTCACCTTTCACAATTTTAAGCTCATTTGCATTGACAAAAAAATGATTCCCAGTAGCCTTTCAAAATCAGAAAGTTTGCCAGCTCTAGTTCTTATTTTGATAGACATTCGCAGAGAGCCAAGTTCTTCAACTGTAGTATCACTGACAATTGAGGCTAAAGGATTCTTTGTTGTGGGGACTGTTCTTTGCATTGCAGGTAGTGTCCTTGGTTCCTACCTAACAGATGCTAGTAGAAACCCAAAGTTGTGATAATTAAATGTCTCAGGGGATAAAATCACCCCCATCTGAAAACCATGGGTATAAAAAATGAATACTGTGGAGTAAGAGGGCAATTTCTTAGAACTGGAAGTCATTCAAAGATTCTCCTTCTGTAACACTCTGCGATAAACAGCTCCCTCAGTAATGCCTTCAGGTATTCTCACTGTGAACTCATTTTTTATCCTCTTCATCCTCTCCCTGGGTGACTGTGTCCACCACCTATGAGCACAGCACCTACCCTTACTGGACCTCATGCTGGTCTCCTGACCAGTCTCCCTGTATGCTCTTCCCTCTTCTCATCCATTCACTCCATCAGAATTTGTAAAAGACACCCCCATACAGTGAGGTTACCAAACCAATACTATGAGTCTTAGAGAGGAGAGGAGGGAAAGGGTCGATGGGACTGTAGCTGTTTGGAATAACTGTCAGCTAAAAGGAGAATAATGAGGGGCTGGGGTTGTGGCTCAGTAGAAAAGTGCTTGCTTTGCACATGTGAAGCACTGGGTTCGGTCCTCAGCACCACATAAAAATAAATAAATAGGGGCTGGGGATGTGGCTCAAGTGGTAGCGCACTTGCCTGGCATGCGTGTGGCCCGGGTTCCATCCTCAACACCACATACAAAGATGTTGTGTCCACCGAAAAACTAAAAAATAAATATTAAAATTCTCTCTCTCTCCCTCTCTCTTAAAAAATAAATAAAGATTTTGTGCCCACATATAATAAAAAAATATTTAAAAAGTAAATAAAAGAGAGAACAATGAAGCGACCTATGACAAATGTTAAATCTCAGCAGTGTTTGTGGCCTTCATCTTTGTCTTGAACTTTGTGAAACATTTTATATTTTAAGAAAGGGAAAAAGTCTATCAACAGTTATGACTAGCAGTATATTGAAACAGCAACTTTATTTTTTTAGGTAACACTCATATAGTTATATCAAGGCTAATATCTACTTCTGCCCCAGAGATAATATGCTCCTCTGTATGAAGTACGCAAATCCTGATTTGACTTGGCAGTGGATCTTCTTCCCTCCCCTACAATGGGCTGCAGGGCAGAAGCCTGGAGAGCATGAACAGTCCCAGCTTGTTCCCCTCTGCCTGTTCATTCCCCCTGCTCACTGGGGATGTTGCTTCACTTCCCAGTTATGTGGGAATGAGGAGGAAAAGACACATGTTATAGCTTAGGTATGAGGTGCCCCCCAAATTCTCTTGTATGAGAGAACGCAAGAATGAAGAGCAAAATGATTAGATTATGAGGTTTTAACAATTAATGGACTACTCCACTGATATTAATTAACTATAGGTGGGTAAGGTATGGCGAGGAAGTAGGTCACTGGAGATGTGCTTTTGGGGTTCATGTTTTGTCCAGGGCGAACAGAGTTCTTTCTGCTTCCTGGTTGCTATGTCCTGAGCTGCCTCCTTCTGCCACACCTATCCACCATGATGTTCTGCCTCACCTTGGATCCAGAGCCATACAGTTGGCTGACCATCAACTGAACCTCTGAAACCATGAGCCAAAATAAGCTTTCCTTCTGTAAGTTGTTCTTGTCAACTTTTTGCAGATCCTCCCTTTTTTTCCTAGGTATGTGACCAGACCTGATAGAAATTTGCAGGGGTTCTGTTTTTTCTACTGGCTACAGTTGGCATCTACTCATCCCAGTGATCTTTGAGAAGAAGTCCCAGTGACAATGGCTTTCTGCCTCTCTATCCCCACCAACTCTGAAAACCCTTAGATGTATTTCCTTGGTTTTCTCTACTTGGTAGTTTTTTTACTTTTCTACTCTACTTTCTCCACCCATCCAACTCCTTATCTGTTTGTCGCTTTTAAACCTCAACAGATAAATGGAGTAGGAAATGGAGCACGGTGGTCAGGCTTGAATTGCATTGTATCCTACTGTACTCTATTGGATTTCTACCTGATGCTTGTTGCTTTCAATCTGTATAGCCATCTTCCAGTCTATCAATTATTTATCTATTTATTTTAATATTGACTGAGTACTTTCAACATTGAGTTTTTTTGTCCCTTGCTTAAACTTACTACATCCAGTTTACACATACAGAAACTGAAACTCAGAAAGATTAAGTAGTTGAGATAATAGAGAGTCTAGTTGGCCATGTTCTTAACTCCTACACATACTGCCTTCTGAGAATGGAGATATGGGTGGCATCTAAGGGTACATGAGTGGTGATGGGGTGGGTGGAAAGAGAAAGAAAGTGTCCTGTCTCCTTATGTTTCAAAAGTTAAACCCAGCTTATTTTCTAGCCCTACCTTTGTCTATGCCACAAGTTTGGGTATACATATTAGAAAAGTGAGGGTTGAAAATGAAGGTTTAGCATGCTGTGAACATGCACAAAATTCATCAACCTATTTGGTGTACTCTAGAATCATGATTTTATGAATATATTAGTTTCTTAGGGCTGCCACAACAGATTACCACAGACTTGATGGCTTAAGACAACCAGAAATATATACTCTTATAGTTTTGGAGTCCAGAATCAAGTTGTTGGGCAAGACTTTGATCCCTCCAGGGCCTCTTAGGGAAAATCTTTCCTGGCTTCTTCTAGATTCTGGTGGTTCCTGGCATTCTTTGGCCTGTACTAGCATCCTTCCAATCTGCATCTTTATCTTCAAATGGTCTTCCTCCTAGTGTGTTTCTGTGCAAATTTTCCCACCAATTCTCTTTTAGTAAGGACTTGTCATTAGATTTAAAGTCCACTCTGGTATAACATAAGCTCATCTTGAGGTCCTTACCTAAATGACCTTGGCAAAGTCCCTTTTTCTAAATAAGGTCACATTCTGAGGTTCTGGGTAGACATACCTTTTGGAGACCACCATTTAATTCACCCCAATAATAAATTATGCTAGACAAGTTCCTACAACCATGAAATATCATACTGTCATCGCTCTTTCACATATGATGTATATGGATGGATGGGAGGCCCAGCGGGCCATGTGCTTCTGCAAGCCAACAGAGTCAGATGGCACTGAGCTGCCTTGATTCCTTCAGCGCAGCCTCTTGTCTATAAATAAAAGTCTATGCACTTTACAAAGCTAATGTGTCTTTCAAAGTATTCAGGCTTTTTGAAGAGAAACCTTAAAAATGGGAAAATTGAGCTCAATATGTGTGAAAGAACAGTATCTTCTTCATGGGAAATCTGGAATACACATTTCAGAGTGTAAGAGTTTTATACAGAGACATGAACACACAGCAACTAAGTGAAAAATCATTGCTGCTAATATGCCCATCCTAGGGACTTGCTCTATTTCCCAAGCAGTTTCATGAAAAACTTTCTCTCTGAACTGCCTGGGAAGAATCAATACCAACTGGGTAAATCATCACAGCCTACGCTTCTGCTAGGGAGGACTGCTTGTTGAAATGTCTGTCAGGACTAATGAACACTTCCAGCAGGGTTTGCTCACCTTTCCTGTGACCAAGTTCAACTCACATTTCACCCAAAGAGGTGAGTCCCAAAGGCTCAAGTTTCACATGTCTAGAGGTACCTGGTCATATAGACCAATTTAATTTTTGGTTTCTCAGGAAATAGCACAGATGCTCATTTGTCCCGTGTTTGTCTTGTGGCAACGGAACATACTCAGTTTAGCTCTGTAAACATGTCCCCAGCAACTGCTTGGTGTGGGGTGCCATATTTGCAGAGTGTGGGGTAGCCCAGCCCTCTGGGGCTGCTACCTGGGGGACCCAGCAAGTAAACAAGCAGAGACAGGAAGGTAAGGGCTATTGCATAAGACTGTACAGGACTCCATGGCAACCCACGTAGGCATTGATAAATGTTTTAAAATTTTTTCTTAATGCAAATGAATTAACATTTCTTATTTTTAAAAAAATAGAGATGTGAAAAAAATTAAAAAAGAAATAACATTTGGCCTATATCTACATCTATGTGCACCTTGTAGCTGGGCCTGTGCCTCTGCATGTGTCTACAACTTTATCTATAACTGTATACACAATAGGCTTTTTTCTATAACTATAATTTAATAACAAGATCATTCTGTGTATGTACTCATGTGTTTTGTTTTTATATACTGTTTACTTAATAATATTGCCATCTTTCCATATTATATGTATTCGTCATCATTTTTATGACATATATTATTCTCTTATATGGACAGAACTTAGTTATTTAACTGCCTCTTACTACTGTGAATTTCATTTTATAGATAAATCTGCATGAATCCATAATTTTGTCTTTTGGGAAAAAAATAAAATCAAAGTCTCAGGGATCAAATGAGCTGTATGTATAGAGCTCTTGCCACAAAGGAGTAAGAAAATTCTCCTGGGTTGGGAAACAGAAAGAGGAATAAGAAGATGTGAGGATGTGACATTGGCATGGGGGCTTCAGGGAGGAGCGCACTGTGGCGGTCAGTGGGTGGACTGGAGAAGTAGGGCAGTCTATGAGGAGGGAAAAAGGACAGAGGCTGGTGCAGGGTGTGTTCAAGGAGTTGGAAGTGAGGCCCTGGGATAGCAGTGTGGAATGTAAAATAGTGCACACAGAGCTAAGGAGTGCATTCATCATCCCAAGGGGCCAATAAGTCTCCACGGAGAGAGAGCATGGGATGCAGCACTCTGAGTGTACCTGAATCTCCAGGGTTTTATGGTTCGAAGTGCGCACTCCCTGGCCTTTCCTTCTGGAGGAAATGTTCATCCCTTCTCTTTCCCTTTGAGAATCTTGTGCAATAAGAGACGTGAATGATAGGTAATGTTGCCTATAGTAATAGCGTGGAGTCAGGAAGAGAAGAGAAGAATCATCATTAGGGATGAAAGGGAGCTGCTGAACATGTCTGGGTAGAGGCGGCAGATTCCAACTTGAGGACGAGTCTCCTGATTCTCCAACCCTCTGTGGTGAAAGACTGGCTGTTTGCTTCCCTTTCTTATGTATCACAGATGGATAGTTTTAGATGGTATAATAAAAATGAGTTATTAGAGAAAAGAAATAAAAATGTACCAAATGTAAGCACCAGTTTTTAATTATTAGTCTCATCAGACATAAAATTGCTTGTCAAATTGCTATTAAAGTTTCAAATGCTGTTCTCAGCCTCTGTTCTTACGTCACCGCAGAGCTGTTATCCACAGTTGCTGATGACCCTATTTCAGGAAGTCTGGGTGGCACAGGTGTAGTCTGTACGTGAAGAGAACTGGTTAGAGGGAGAGAGACCATTTAGAAGGCTGTTTGCAATATTTCAGATGACAGAGAGCATATCTGGGCTCAGCAGAAGATAAAAGCAGGGGTTTGGAAAGAAGGGAAAGATAATTAACAAGTAAGGCATTTGCTTTTACTTTGGCCATTTAGTTTCATGCTTAAAAAGTACTTTCTGGGTTATTTTCTTTGCTTTCTTTCTTGTAGCTACATTAAAAAAATATTTTCCCTAACCATTTAGAAGGTTTGTATTCTATTTTTTTAGTATCACAAGTAGCTTTTACTATGTTTTGCAAAATAAAGCTTAAAAAACCCTTCCCTTTCTCTAAAATGAAAAATGTTAAACATTTTAACTTCTTCCCGACGTCTGTTTTTCACTACATGACTTTTGATAGTGTCATTTGGGGCTTTATACTTAAATTCTTGCTATTAATAAATTATTTTTTAAAAAATATTTATTTTTTTAGGTGTAGATGGACACAATACAATGCCTTTATTTTCTTTTTTTTTTTTGTGGTGCTGAGGATAGAACCCAGGTCCCGCCCATGCTAGGCGAGTGCTTTACCTGAGCCACAATTCCAGCCCTTAATAAATTCTTATGTGGCTTATATGTCTCATTTGATGACTGCCTTTGATATATTGGAACCATATTCATAACATTTAGACATAGCCCATGTTTAAGTGGGCTTAATGTTTACAATAGGCACTTTTATAACAATACTTTTTCTCTTTGTTTGGGCTCTTTATTCTGAATCACCTCTTAAGATGACTGATGAAAGCAATAAGCAAATTGCCAGGTAACCGACTGGTGGTTTGTAATGTGAGGAAACAAGTGACCCTGACCTGGGGTTAGCTGGAATCACACCAAGATTTAGAGCACAGGAATGATTTCACAGAACATTGATATCAGATCAGCCCACTCTGACCATGATGGAGCAGGACAAAGACCACTTTGTGGTCACATCTGAACACTAAACATGAACATTATCCAAAGCCCAGAAATGACCAACTGTCCCCCTACCTTGGCTAATACAAGTGACTGCTGCTTCTCTATTAATTATAGCTTCAGTCTTGGCTATCTTCCCTCCTGCTAACAGATTTACTAAGATACTTATTTGTATGATACTCCTGCTTCCTGATAACATCCAATTCAGACCAAAGCCCTGCACCCTAACTGCTTAACATAAATACAGGTCCTAAAAGTCCTTTCTAATACCTTCTCACCAACCTGCCTCAAGGCCTTCTTGTGTGTTCTACCTCACTGAAATGATAATACATCCAGCATGATTGTTGAGTTCTGATGCTCTACAGCTGGAGGCATTGATGGGTTGAAGTTGAATGATTGCATTGATGGTCCCACTTAGTTGAGGTCTCGGTCCCACTTAGTTGAGGTCTCGGGTCTACCTTCTCTGCCCAGGAGCTTTGTGGCCCCTGCCCAGCCTGACTTTGGCTCAGTCGTATGAATTGTTTTGACTTAGTGCAGCCATGGGCTGGGAAGTACACACAGTGTTTACTCTGTCTTTTGAACACTTGTGACCACAAGGAGACTGAGCTAGGATAATGGAGAATGAGACATGAAGAGACCCGTCAAGTGGACTCAGTTGTCTAGACTGTGGCTGCAGACAGGTGAGGTAGCCTAGCTCAGATCAGCAGAACTTCCAAGCCAACCCATTATCTTGTAAACAAAAATAGTTTATATCTCATTAGGGTTTTGTGATTGTTTTGCAGCATTATGATGGCAATAGATAACAGGTTCAGTTTGCTGTATAAGAATATATTTCTTTTGACAACCTATTTGATAGAGAATTACTGGGTCATACACTTAGCCCCAAAACTTTATAGATTTCCTCCATTCCAGTGTTAAGATTTGATTTTTGCTTTGGGTTAAATTGTGATTTTTCTCTTGGTATCACCAATTATTTATAAGTTGAGTTTCTTATCTCCATCCTATTTACCAATTCCTTTTCATCTTTTTAATCTTTAATTGTATTTTTCTTTTTCTTGAATTCTATTTTTTTCTATCAGTTTCATTTTTGTCTAAGGCCAAAATTAAATCTCTTTTTCTTTTCTTTCAATTCTTGTTTCATAGGTTTTACATCTGCTTAAATTATATTAGAAGTGCATTTTTTTACCTGTAATTACTCTTTTTCAAATAAATGCTATTTCTTAGTATAGTCAAGGAAATCTGTTCCCTCTCCAGTAATACAGAACTGCAGAACATTTTAACAGCATGTGAGTATACATATACATGTATGTATATATATAGAGAAATGCACATATTTCTCTTTATATATATTTATTTTTATGTGATATCTATTTATATATATGTGGTGATATAAACACATGCACACGCACACACACATATTTCTGGCATTTTCAACCAAAGAATTATGGATTCTTCCTCATTATCTAACACCTAGGTAATGACATCCTCTTTGTATCAAAGTTGAAAGATGGACAGATATATACAGATCCTAAGCAAGTTTCTGTTGTGTTTTGGGCACTTATCTGAAAAAGCTTTCCTGGATTATGAGCTCTTACTTTCTTCTTTTCCAAATGTGATAAAGAAAGGTATTTGTAAGTAATCTCGAGCAATGTGTAGTTCTTTTATCAAAGCTGCACAAGAAAAGTTGCTATTCTTATTTCTTCTGGTTTCTCTCTTTTCCAAAGGCTGCCTAAAATCCCAAGATGCAATGCTTCATTTCCTATTTGCTCCCTCTTGGGGCCAATAGAATGATCATCTGTGAGGGACATGGAGCTGTACTGTTCAGTGTAGTAGCCACCAGCTAGCTGTGGCTATTGAGCACCTGAAATGCATCTAGTTCAAATTGAGGTGTGCTCTAAGTATAAAATACGCACCAGATTTCAAGACATTGTACAAAGATGAAATGTAAAAGAGCTCATTAATAGTTTAAAATATTGTTCTATATTAAAATGATATTTTGGATAAATTAAAATATTCATTTTACCAGTTTTGCTTTTATAAAAATGTAGGTATTAATTCATTTTACCAGTTTTGCTTTTATAAAAATGTAGGTATTAGAAAATTTAAAATTATTTGTCTAGTACAGATTGTATTTCCATTAGAAAAAGCTGATAAAGACAGATACAATAGAGAATGTAGCAAAATTTTATGGTCATTTCAGAAAGTTATTTTCTAGTGAATGCTGGCCCTTTTTCTCGGGCTTGGGAATACATAGGGAAGGTTTGTGGAAGGTACTGTTCCAAAACTACATAGATACAGGAAGGAATGAGAAATTGGGGCCTACCTCCTCATTGCATTTAGGTGGAATTATTCCTAAAGTTTGGGAAAATACTAATATGTCTATTTCCACTGATATTTCAATTTTCCTCATTGAAAATAAAGGTGCTATCATGACCTGAAAATCTCTCACTGTGTTTGTTCAGAAGTATAAATTTACATTCCCCTTAAACTCTTTTGGAACAAGCTGTATCATTGCATAATTAACAGAAAAGTTTTATTCATATTTCAGACAAATGTTAGTGGGAATTTTCTTGTGGTTTTCAAGCTAGTAAAAATGTTATTTTTTTCTATTATGATTTTATCATTATTATTAAATTTTATTATTGTTATTTTTCATCACATGGAAAAACAGCATTGCATACATCAATAAGGCCAAAAATAAAACTAGCATTGTCCAAGTAGTAGCTGTTTGCCTGCACAGGGGTGAACTGGTGTACTTGGAACAAGGGTCATAGTTTCTTATTGGAGCAACCAGCTGGATAGGAGGAAATGTTTAGGCCAAATGTTTGCTTTCAGGCAGTTTGTTTGACCATATTGAGAAAGGGTATACTATTAATTGTGGAGGATGATATGAATCCAGGAGAAGTTTTCTTTGGACTGGACAGAAAAGACTTACATTTCCACTTTGTAGCTCATTAGCTGTGTAATTCTGAGCAAGTTCTTTCATTTCTGAGAGTCTTCTTCCTTTATTTTGTAAAATGAGGCCAATGAATTTCTATCCAAAATGGTGGCTAAAAGGGTGATATGAAGTAGCATGGCTTTTAACAGGAGGCACCCTTAGGAGAAGGTAGCCGCATTTGAAGATGTAAATATAGGACTGTTTTGGGGATTGCCTAATTGCTTCAACTCCCTGTATAGTTGACGGTGGTAATCATTTAGCACAAGCTGAACTATTTTCTAGTTCCATCTTTTACCCATTTATTTGCACATTAATTTATTTATGTTTTTGTTTTGTACTGTTCTGTTTTGTTCATTCATTCACTCAACAAGCATTTATTGATTTCACAGGTGTGTTCTCCTGGAAAAGACACTGAGATGGAGTTTGAGGAGGAAAATATTTAATAAGGTCCAACATCTGTGAAGGTAAGAGGTGGGAAGCAGAATTGTGCACAGGGCAAGTGGAACTATCTTATAGGTGAGGGGTCCAGAGCAGGTATTGCCTATTGGAATTGTTTCTGGCAGCATCTGTACAACATGGCCATGTTGTTTACTTAATGCAAATGGCCCTGGGAAGGATGTGACCTCCAGCAACGCAAGGCACAGCTGAAGCAGCCTCTGAAGGAGCTAAAAGCTGAAGGCTGTGTGCTGATTACTTTTTGTAGGGCCCATCAGGTCCTTCCTTGAAGAGCATCCAGGTGGCACATCTTCATGCCCACTGCTGATGGCTACTATGCACAGACACTGTACTAAATTGTGGGGCTGGAGTGGTGAACAGGGAAGATAAATTTCCTCATCTCATGGAACTTACATCCTATGCTGGTTTTCAGAATTTTCAGTCGTCTCTATATTTCAAATGAACAATCTTCTCTAGATGGATTGTCTCACCATGAAACCAGAAGAATAGACTAATGTCTTCAGTTATTACTCAGGAGAGAAAGAAAGCCACAGATGTCTCTGTTTTACAGTAACAGAGAATCCTCCTTCTGCTCATTTCCTGCTGATTTTACCAGTTCCACAAATACTTATTTTCTCTCTTGAGCCATGCACACTGTTAAGTACTGGAGAACAACAGTGAACAGTGTACAGTTGTGTAGGGGAGACAGACACACAAAGATAACAGCATTAAATGGGTAATTGTGGGGCAGAGACCTAAAGGGACTGCTGAGAACACAGAGGCAGGGAACTTCTCCTGATCTGGGCATCTGGGGAGACTAGAAGGAAGAATATGGGTCAGACAGATAAATAAACTTTCTGCTTTTAAGTAGTTTCTTTCTTATTTCATAGAAAAAAAAGAGCAAATCAAAAGTCTTAAACATTTATAGAAGCAATCATGCCAAGAGAATCAAGGTTATTTAATGGGACAAATGGATTTTTATGATTCTTAAATTAAGGTTCTCAAGAAGAAGTTTTCCTTCATTTTAAGACTTGAAAGCTTAAAAGGGTTTCCTGTGGGGCCAGAAAGCCTCACATTGAATGATGCTGGTTCTTTGTAAATGATTTCACTCTCTGTGTTAAACTGCAATCATGCCTGTAAGAGGCCATCTATAAAGAGAAAAATCTGTGCACTTCTAAATGTTATGTGATGCACAGTCACTTGGCTTAATTTGAGTTTTCTTGAATTGTTTCTTCTTACCAACAGCATTGTGGGCCCCCTGGAAGAGGTGGAAGGAAGGCTCATGAGTGTAAATGTGTCAGCCTCTTGCCCCTTAGCAAGTCTCCTTACTCAGTTTGCACTCCTCTCAGTTCCCTGGGCTCCTGGGTGACACCTATTAGGAAACAGGGGATCTTAACAGCAGCGTATTAGAGACTACATCCCCTCCACACACAATGAAATGCTCATCAAGATCCATGTGCCCAGATTGTATTTGCTAATACAAAAGCTGGAAAACTTTAGTCAAAAGTTCTATCTGCAAACTGGATGAATGGCAGTTGGGCACAATATCTTCTCTGAAACTTCTGTATTGGTTAGTGGGATTTCTGTCAATGGTGGCTCCAACCCAGGGGAATATCAAGTGTGGGGAGGGAGTTGGAGGTTTCAGTGTGTCAGGGTTGATTTTAACTAGATTGGTATTGAATCTGCCTAGGGTGAGCTGTGTCCATAGGTAACCCACAAATCTGCTGAGTTCAGCATTCCTTGTGGGCTGTAGAGAAAACGGACTCTCAACCTTTATCCCTGATGGTCTAGGAAGTTCAACACTCTCTTTAATAGTTCTACAGCTTCTTTTGGCTTCACATGTTTCCTGGTCATCTCTAACTCCCATTTCTGGCTTTTCCTTAATCTCTGTAAACACTCTTGCTCTGGGGAACACTGGTGTCAGCCTGAATGAGGGTCAGTGGCCGTTCCTCTTGAGTATCTATCTCCTCCCAAACATGCCGGATATTCACTTGTGATTGCTTCCACTGGAGATGTGACAGAGGACAGGCAAGATCAATAATAGTGGATTTCTCTATTCTTTAATGAGACCCTTAATCATGGCTGCACCTGGAGTTGGATACCCCACTGTTGCATAAGGTACTCCTCTTTCATCTTTCTCAGCTTTCTTTTTCATTTTCTGTTCCCATCCAAGATTACTGTTCTACTCCCCCCCCCCGCTTCTTTTAAATGATTTTGCTCTCTCTTTTTTGTTTCCTTCTAACACAGTAGGACTCAACCTTGGGCTTCAGAGTTAAAAATACTGAAGTTTAGGCACCATTCTGGAAGCTTCCAATTTAATCAGTTTGATGTGAGACTCAGATAGAGGTTTTTATTTCTATTTTACTATATTTTTTCAAATAGAGATTTTTTTTAAAAGGCACCTTCCTGTTTTCAAATATGCCGCCAGGTCTGCATCTTTGCAGACAAGATAAAGCCAGCTCATGTCTTCAGAGATTCATCAGGACTTCAAGAAGCTCTACCACTAGCGAATAATAAAAAGGAAAAACAAAACAAAGTGTCACCTCTGTCTTCTAAAGGTGATGCCAGTCTTCTCATCATATTAATACAAATTGGGAGACTGAGGCTCAGGGAAGTCAGAAAACTGCTCAGGATTGCACAGCCAGGGAATAGTGGGAGCAGGATTCCAATGTAGGTTGGTGAATTCCCAAATCTTGTCCTGCTTTCTTTATTTTCAGTTCCTGCCACTGTACCTCATGCTCAGGGTATTGCTTCTTCCACTCATTCCTGGTTCCCCAGCTCCAGTAGAATCTTTGTCAGTTTATATCAGCATTATGTTGTTCCTTCTGCAAAGAAAAGCTCTCCCGTAGTCTGTAGCCCAGAACATTCTCATTTATTTCCAGAATAATAACTAACACCGATGAAGTGCTTATTGTGTGCAGAAACCCTGAACTACAGAGAAGTCATATAACTTGGCCAAGTTCACCCAGATTGTAAGAGCAGAGCCCTGACTCAGACTTGGTGAGTGACTCAGTAATATGCTCTAGAATCACATGAGACCTGGTGGAAAGGTGGTTTCTGATGCTGTAGGTCTGGGAGGACCTGAGACCCTGCAGCACTGACCAGCTGCCAGCCGTCAGTCTATACTCTCAGTACTCAGATCTTGGTGGTATTGCCTCTGTTTTTCACATTTCGAATCGCTGGGGGCTGAGAGCAATGAGCTACATTTTCTCTTGCAATTTCTGAATTTTTCTTCTTTAGTAAAATGGACTGGGGCACTCTGGTCCAGAGATCCCAAGAGTACTACAAGGTCATAGATTTCATTTAACATTAATTAAATGAATTAATTAAAAAGCAACCATTACTCAGATTTAAAAAATGAGGTTCCCCTAAGAAGGGCAGTACAGATGGATAATAGGCAAGGTGATGTAGTGTTGGGAGGTAGGATAGGACATCTGATGTCAAATGGTGACAGTAGATGTTTTAAATTCTGCTATTTTGGCCCTTCTTTTATTAATTTAGGGAGAAATCTACTTTGGCCACCCCCAAGCTTCTGTGAAATGCAAACTGCAGAGGGAACTTTAAAGACAGCTCTAACAGTTGCAGATCAGTCCACAGCTCTTTTACTGAAGGCAGTTTCTTCCACGTGATTTTTTTTTTCTTTCTTTTTTTAGCTGCCATTCTTCATTTTGATGTTCAAATTCACCAAAGCTCTGTGACTAGAGCCAGGGTGATTAGTGCTGGGGGAGAGCCACTTATCACGGGAGCCTGCTGCTGTGGAGAAGGGCAGGGACACCCATGCTAGGCAGGGCATGGCCCGCCAGCCAGGGTAAGGGAAAGAGTTTCATTACATGAACAGGCAGCCCTCTGATACCCTCATGAAAGCAACCGGCATTGAGCACATCGTACACTATGTGGAATACTTAATTACAGAGGAAACTTATGGGTTCCAGTTGACAGAATAATCTAATCAATATTGCTTACTCCAAACTCTAATTTACTTGTCTTACAACTCATTAAATTTGAAATATTATTGATTTTCAAGTAGATGGCTTAGAGGATAAATAAGTCCATTTTTTTTTCTTGGGGGCCTTCATTTGAGTTTGATCTGTGGACCTTCAGGCAAGGAAGCCTGAATCTCTTCATTAGGCAGTGTTTGCAAAATAATCTCACTAGACATACTCCACTGGTGCAAATAATTTGCCAGGACCCTGTATTTCCCAGTAACTGTCGCTGAGTGAGCTATTTTCCTGTTTCTGATGAGACTCTATCCATGGCAAAGGCCAGTGAATTATATGATTTGAGGAGACACTTCAGAGTACATACTCCTCTGAAATGCAGTTTCTTTGAATTCCACAATTCAAAAGATATGATGAACTTTCATATTCTACTGTCCTTAAAAATCTGGACCAGATTCTATTCTTTCTTTTATCCTTCTTTTTTCTTTTCTTTGGTGGGGGGTTGGTGATGGAGGAGGAACTGCAGGGGATTGAACCCAAGGCCTTCTACATGCTAGGCAAGTGCTCTACCATTGAGCTAACCCTATACTCTCAGCCTTAGATTTCCAAGCCTTCTGCATTTTCTGGAATCTGTCAAGTCAATGGCTACTGTTAACCATTTGCCTTATCCAAATGCTAAAGTCAATGGGTGAATTGGTGTGAGGGCAGGAATACTCAAATGAATTAGACTTAGGCTGTGGTAGCATTTTTAAATTTAATTTTTAAATAGGTACCTATTGATGTGACTCAAAATTCCAAAATTCTAAAAAGCTATCCAGAAAAAATAATTTTCAACCCCTGCCTCCCTATCTCATCCTGTTCTCTGCCTCATTCCTTCTCTTCCAACAGGAAAACACTATTTTTGTTGTTGTTTCTTTGTAACCTGCTAGAGTGTCTTTATTTTTTCCTGTTTTTATAAGAGATAGCATATTATACACACTGTTCTGAACCTATTGTGTATTTCATTTGTTTTTTTATTTACTGGGATACTTGGGAAATTTTCCATATCAATACATAGAAAATACCCTCATTAAAAAATCCTTGATAACTTTTCATCATGTGTATATATTATAATTTATCCAATCAGTCCTCTATTGTGGACCTTTGGAGCCTTTGAAATGTTTTGCTCTTACAAGGGAATGATTAGGCACATAGATACACAAGTGCAGAATGACTTTATATATAAATCATTTTGCAATTGTGCAAGTATATATGTAAGAAATAGGCCTCAAGGTGGAGAGCTGGGTCAAAGGGCACATGAAAACCATTGCCAAATTACTCTCTGTGGAATGCCTTGTCCATTTTTGCTCCTACCAGCAATGTATGGAAATCTGAGCTGGCAATTGTGATTCAACCTCTGCAAGTGCTTACATTTCTAGGTCAGAAACTACACTAGTCAGGATTGCAAACAACAAAGGAGAGTTAATTGAAGGCACAAAGGGTTTATTGGGATTGATAGAAGAAACAAACAAACAAACTGGTGCACAGATATTGGGAGGATGAGGAAAGCAAAATCAGCCAAGGACTTTCTATGTGAACTGTCTTGTGAGAATTTTGCCACTGGGCATGATAGCTGTGGCCACTGGTCATCCTTTTGTTGCCCAAGGACCCCCACCCCTGACCTTGCCCTTCCACAGGATACAATCTCTAATCTCCCCAAGAGGTAAAATAGGAGGTAATTTAGCTTTTATAGGGTTATAAGGGAGGGGGAAAGGGTAGGGAAACTCTGTTAGCCTCTCTTTGCCTCCCGGCAAGAACACTGTTGAGATGTAGGGCAGCCAAAATAATGTGCACTATGAAGACAAAGTTACCTCTTGATTTTCCTTTTAATTTGGGTGCATGCAGAGTTATTTTCTTGGATTTTGCAGGATTAGGACCCATATTTAAAAACTCTTCTGGCTTTAGGACCTGAATTGGACCTAAAATCTGCTACTGTACCCAAGACGAGATTAATGCATCTGTTTAGGACTCAGTCCGGGAGTCTACCTCATTTATTGATCACCTTCTGCATGCTAAGCAAGCACACTCTTGGCCAAAGATTCCGAGTCAGGAATTCTCCCAGCTAATTCTGCTTCTGCTCTCTGATCAGTGGCTTAGCCTTGGGCAAGCCATTCTTCTTAAGCCTGTTTTCTCATCCACGAAGCAGGGATGATAATATTGACCTACTTTCCCTGGCTGTTGCAGGATTCGTTAATTGATAGCTGTAAAGAACTCTGGAAAGCTTTAGAACCTTACGCACCTTTGTTTCCAAGCCCGTTTCCCCTGCAGCACCCCTGCCACTTGTGATCTAATTTGGGTTGGTGTGTGGAAGGGAACAGATGAGGGGCTGGGGCACAAACATGGCTCGTTTTGTATTTAAAGAGTGGGCTTGAACCAATCAGGAGGGAAGGCAGTTAGCAGTTAGCAACTGTTAAGGTTTCCATGGAGCCCCTCCGCCATGGGTCTAGCATGCAGGGATCACAGAAGCACAGATGCCTTAGTTCTAATTGCTTTCCCTGGATGTCATCCTCATACATAAATAAATTAGCAGCCCAGTCCTTGACTCTGATGGTATGAATGGCTCAACCTGAGCAGCTGTTGCAGAGTGTCTCTGATATTAATCACGCACTCCTTTCGATGGCGGTGACCTTAAGGTGAAAATGTCTTGCTCTCCTTCTGGCAGCTGAGCAGCAGTCAGCCTGGGGAGTGTGTGCAATGCACATGTAGGGGAGAAGGAATCTACAACTCTTATCCCAATTATAAGCACAATAATAACATCTTTATATCACATTAGGGTTTACAATGCGTTTTCATGTTGCTAATCTCCAGTGGGCTTCAGCAATGCTGGGAGGCAGGTAAAAATGATTATCTCCTCTTTGACTAAAAATCTCAAATTCAGAGAGGTCATCAGTCCTAAGTTCCTCTAGCTGGAAAATGAAATCTTTTCCCCAGCACACCTAGCACTCTCAGCATTTTATCATTTTTTTTTCTTTAAATGATAACTAATTATATCTAGTTCTTCCCTTTGATGTTGGTGTGAATTGACTCAGAAATGTTAAAGGGTGCACATCCACCCTTGATGAGATGCTCACAAAATGCCATCTTTCTATTCTAAGTGAGTTACATAGAGGCAGAAAAATATCATCTGATCCTCACTCAACTCTACCAGGTAGGTTATCATTGTTCTGCTTTACAGATGAAACATACCAAGGTTCAGAGAGATTAATAACTTGCTCAGGGACACACAGACAGTCTGAGAATTCAAACTCAATTCTATACAGCTATTCCTAAGGGGGAAAAAAGAAAGCAAGAATGAAAAAAAAAATCCCAGGAGCTGAGGGTCCAGCATTGCCACTGCATGGGGCAGAGGATGGCTTCATTTCTATGATTTCAAGAGAAGATCTCTTAACTAGTGAGGTGGAAGTTGAGGGTATTGGAGGAGCAACAGGAGGAAGTTACAGATGTTGGGTGAACATGCTTCACTCCTCTGTTCTGGCCCTGCTGCC
Organism: Urocitellus parryii; assembly: GCF_045843805.1. Lineage (NCBI taxonomy): Eukaryota > Metazoa > Chordata > Mammalia > Rodentia > Sciuridae > Urocitellus > Urocitellus parryii. Next base: position 188,662,397 of record NC_135533.1, on the reverse strand, counting down.
TGCTGTGTCTGGGCTGTCCCCTTCCACCACTTCTTCCCTGCAGGCAGGCCTGGACTGCTGCCTCACCAGGTCACCTTGGAATTCAGCCCAGGTTGGGACTCTGAGTTGGCTTCCTTTTGTACTTCTTATCACAGTGTCTGGCTTCATGTATGTGCCTAAGTCTTTGCCTACTGTCCACGGCTCCCCTGACACCAGGGACACCAGAGGAAGCTCAGCAGGCCCTACATCATGGGGGGAGGCAGAGACTCTTGCAGAATGTACCCTCATCCTTCCCATAGGAGCAGTTCTAGGAGGTCTTTTGCAGGCTCCTTGGACAGTTCAAAAGAGTGAGTCAGCTGTCCACAGCGGCAACCCGATACACACCTTTACTTTACCTTTTAATTTTTCCCTTCCCTCTATTACCCTCTTCTGCTCCCTAGGATCACCTTCACAATAAACTACCTGTGCCCAAATTCTCAACACAGGTTGTGCTTTTGCGGGGAACCCAAACTCCAAAATGGTCTTTGGAGCATTACTCACACTTACATCTTCCCATCTGGGGGCAGAATCATGTGGTACTTAGGACCTGGATTTTAATTTTGGCTTCTGTGTGACTCTGGACGGGTCAAAAAATAATTCTCTGAGACTGAGTTTATTATTTGTAAGATGGGAGTTGAAATAATCTCTTTCTTGTGGGGTAAAATTTTGTGTGTACCAAATGAATGATTATATGGAATTCGGCAAATTCTGATAATTCATCTGTTGTTGATCCAGTTCTCATATGTTGTAGTGATTTTTAGCACCTCCACCCACCCAAACTCCTTCACCTAATATCTTGTGGCCTTTGGTTGGATTTCCTAATCTCTACCAAGAGGCTAATTTCCCAATCAGTTTCAGTTTCATAATCTATTCAAAGAGATTAAAAAGACTGGCTGAATCGGGGACTGTGGGAGTTAATTACTGGGTAAGTAGCTAATGCATAACCTGGAACATAATAGTATATGTGTTTAGTAAAAAAAGAGCTTTTAACCAAAACAACAACTGGTCCCAGCTAGACTTAATGGCTTCCTCCTTTGAGTTCACTTTATACTTCTTTGCACTTCCAATGGAGTTATTCTGCATTTCTCTGTCCCTCCTCCAAGATTACAAGGGGTTATGTGTCATTTCTCCCTCGACCAGCTGAAATGCACCTTGACTCAGTGGTAGGGGCTTCAAGAGTCACGTTAGAGAGTCCAAACTTTCAGAAGCCATTTAGACCAAATATCTCCCTAGATAAGGAGGCAGTGGCTCCAGAGTTTAGTAGACATTACCTAACATTCATTGGCAATGTCCCGACCAGGCAGGGGTGAGGCACATGAGATGTGGTGGAGAGGAGCTGGCCTCATTTGGCCAGTCGGACTGAGGATCTTGTCAAAACAGCTTTTCTTAGAGAGGGCAATAGGGTTGAGCTTGAAAGGGGGACTCTTTACCCACCAGTTTTGGCAAAAGATGCTCTTCCTAGGAAGCATCTAAGGCTTTCCAGATCATTTACCCAGTGGTGGCTTTCCCTGTCAGCCAGATTCAGGACATTCCGAGTAACAGGAAGGGCACCTCTCGGGGAGCCTGGCCATGGGGCAGTCCTAGGGACTGAAGGGTAGAAACAGCTCTCTTTGATCTTTTCTCCCTGTAGTTCCAGGCATGACTATATTCAACCTCGGTCAACTAAGGGTGCACATGCCCTGGGAAGAACGTGGCCCTAATGTGGTTCTGTAGCTGGAGAGGGCTGTGGAAGTGGGATGGGGGTGGGGGAGATGGGTAGCATCTGGCAGACAGCAGAGAGCTGTCATCTGCAGAGAAGCTTGGGCATCTCTTAAGGGCTGAGGAGGAGAATTGGCTTCTTTGTTATCTGTCCCCTGGGTAGCTGAGCATCAGCCCCGCAAATGGCCCAAGCTCATGACTGGAGTGTTGGCCCTGATTTGCCTCGAAGGCTCCAAGGGAAATTTATTTCCTCTCATTGTTTCTTGCACCTCCATCCCCTTCAAGCACACAATTGCCAGCTAACCCCTCTGTGCTGGTTTCAGGGGAGGCTAACATTTTAGTGGTAGAGGGAGATGGAAGTCAGAGGTGGTTCCTGAGCTGGGGATTGCTATGTTTGAGGGATTGCCTTCCCATTTGGAGGCAAAACTGGGAACCGTGTAGGGCTGTAGCTGAGACCTAATGCAGCTACTTCGTCTCTGAATGTGGTGGAAACATGGGATCGGAACATGGCTAAGAGGCCATCTCCTCCACACACTTCTACCATGCAGGATTCCACTTAATGCTTCACAAGTGGTGATAGAGGCTCCCTCGCTCCAGAGATATCCTAACCAAATATTTCTACCCTGCCCTGATCCCATCCCACCTCTGTTAAACTAAACCCACTTCAGCTTCTTCTTACCCACCTGGCCTCTCTTTACTTTCTTTTACCACATTTCCTTTACCAGGTCCTGTTTACAGGTTGGTGTTGCTGGACCATGGTTCTTGGGCTTCTTTTTTGATCACTGACTTTAACTCCCTTATGCAGGTCCATGACTTCCAGGTCTATGGTGCCATTCCTCGTTTCTCTGCGTGGTGTGTATCCTTTTGCCTTCAAGTTTGCATGGCCAAAACAGACTGTTAACTCCTACCCAAAACGGCCCTTTCTCTGCATTCCCTAGCTCCGTGAATGGAATCACCTTTCAAAGGGATTGATGTCGCTGAGTGTAGTCCCAAACACTCTCCAGCACGCCACACATACCTGTCACCAGAGGTGCTTTATAATTTCCACTTGTCCTCTGAACCAATCCCTTTTTTGTCTTCTCTGCCGTTGCTTCAGGAGGCTAATTTCTGGGACTGTACCATTTAGGATCTTTTACTCCCTGGTTCTGGGTTGGTTCAGTCAAAGGGAAGTTCTGGGAAGAGAAAGAAGTGGATCCATTTATTCTTCTTGCTATTTCCCTATGAGGCTGTGGTTTGGCAGGGACTGTGTTCCTCCCACTAGGCCCTGGCTTTGGTTGGACAGCTTTTCCCCCGGGAGTTCAGTTCTTTCTAAATTCCAACAGCCACTCCTGTCCTCACCCTTTCAGGTCAGGGGTGGTAATAGCTTCTTGTGTTCTTAGTCCTGTTGTGTGAGCGTCCATCTTGGTGCCTGCGACTCTGCTTATAGCTCCCTGTGCACCGATCCTTCAGTGGACTCTCAAGAGCTCTTTCTGGAGTGTCTGTACAGGATGCTGCCGGGCGTATCTGACTGTGCATGCCATCCACAGCTCTTTCCTTTGTATTTCTCAAATCTAACCTTGACTATTTTAAGGAAGAGGAAGCTGGTTTTCTGAAAGCTAGTCACAAACGGTTCTGTGAAATGGTTCCACCCACGTTTCTCATTATTGCTGCGGACTTGACTCTTGGTTGTTTTCATCTGCATGCTTCGGGTTGATGGTCCTTATACTTCGGCTTTGTTTCCTGCCTGGGCAACATCATGACCTTTAGAATTCCCTATAGTGGTTGAGGACTTTAATTGTCCTACAGAACATTGATATCTACTCATTCTCTTGGATTTTGCATTTTCTGTAGTGAACAAAGTATGGGACACGTGCCATCGAGACAGGTTTCAGGGGTGGGAGAACCTGTGTTTGGTTTAATGCTCTATTGTCACTGTCTTTAAATAATTTTTTTTAAACTCAGGATTTAACCTAGGGGTGCTTTACCCCTGAACTGTATTCCCATTCCTTTCTATTTTTATTTTGAGACAGTCTTGCTGAGTTGCTTAGGGACTCTAAGTTGCTGAGAGTGGCCTTGAACATCCTCCTGCCTCAGTATCCTGAGTCACTGGGATTACAGGCATATGCCACCACACCTGGCTTGAAATAATTTTTAAACAGTTTTTCTTTTGCAGTAGATCTTGCAAATTATGTCAGTATTCCTGTGAAAATATTATACGGGTTATTTAGTTCATGGGTAGACACAGTAATGAATGGCCCTGAATCACACAAAGAAAGAAATGACTTCCTTTTAATTTGTCTTTCAATCCTTTGATTATTTCAAGGAAAATGTTTTATTTTTGTGTTCACATAACCTTTATAGCTCTCTTGATACTTGCTAATTCTCTCCTTTTCAATGGAGAGAGTAGGGCTCAGATTCTGTGCCTTTATGGGCACATAATATTATCATTTTGCTTTCATGATTACCTTCTATTTATGGCAAATGATACTACTTTTTTTCATTTATGAAACTAATATAAAGTTTCCTTTAAAGCAAATTTGAATGAAAATCCAAGTCAATTAAAAGCAGGATGTTAGTTTAATAATAATAACAATTTTTAAGTATTTGTGAGAATAAATTAGGTCTGAATAACACTGGGTTAGGATCAAAACCAACCTTTCTTCTATTTTAGCTCCCTTGAAGCCAGTCTCAAGCCCAATCTGCCTTTGAAGATTCTCATAAAAGATTGTTCTGAGAATCAATATGAGAACTGGGTAGAAAGCATTTTAGTTACTTCCACTTAAAGTCTTTGAATGATTTGAGTAGCTCTGATTTTTATTAAATCAACTTTAACCCAGAAGCAGGTCTAGGAGGAGCAGAATTAGAGGGCCCACTATAAGATCAAACCATGCATATATTGGTAGTCATCACTCACACTGTGCCTGAACCCTGACAAGTGGAGGGAGGACTATGGTGACACCTTGGGTGACTGTGGTAAGAAAACTCATTTCTCTATAAACATACAGTGGGAGCTCCTGAGTCATCTTAAACTTGGGGTTTCAGTGTTCAACTGATGGGAGGGCCTGCAGGTGCTCCATTTCCCAAGAGCCAGTTCCTGGGGTTCTGTTTGGACAGCCGTCCTGAGCCGGTGATGCAGATTCTGTCGGTGCACCTTTTCATCCCTGCATGTGACAGTGAAGGTGACAAAAAATTTTCCCTACTGGCTATATCCTTTATCTTATTACACCCATCATTGAGTTCATTGGCTGATATTTAGAAGAGGAAGCTTGTTAAACTAAGCTGTTATGCTTGTGGTTTTAGAGGTTGGTATACAGACAGTTCTAAGGAAGGAAGAAATGTGCATGAGTGGAGAGAAATGCACAAACTTCGAAGAAATTAAAAAAAAATCCTCACTAGCACAAAGCATCCCTGAGTTCATTTTGTATCACTCAACTCCTGATTTCACCATCCTTTGGTCTGCGGTCAGTAGTATGAAGTGATGGGAGAAGGGGTTTGATTTAATTTCCTGGGCCCACCCCATGCTGCCTTTGGGGCTGTGAATGTGGTCCCACTCCATCCATTCCTCAGAACTTCTGGATAAGACAGGTCTGTTACAATGCCATCTTCTGCCATACCTTAATGCCTAACTCAGACAATCCAATGCAGGGAACCCAAGTGCAGAGGAGAATTTAATAACAGCATTAGTAATGTTAGCAACATTACCTGTTCTGTTCCAGGCATGGTCTGAACACCTTACTTAAATCATCCTCAGCTCTTGGAGAAAATTTAAAGGCAAACATTTTTTTTTAAGTGTACTGCCCATTGCGTGTTTGCTCTAATATCCATTCCTTGCCCTTTCTTTCTCTTGCAGTGTTCTGTATTGCAGGGAATTGCATTTCCTAGATTCCCTTGCCAGCAATTTTCAGTGACTTTAGCCATTAGTGTGAAATTGAGGGTAAGAGACTGAGAATCCAAGGTTTTCACCCCCATCCCTTCTGCTGCCTTAGGTGGCATCTCTAGCTCAGCTCTGTGTCCCTTAGTTCTACCGGGGGCCTCCAGATCCATGACTCTGAGAGTTGTACCACTTCTTACCACTTCTTTCCTCAGTCCTCCAACTTCTTGGGTGGTGGCAACTTCTTGCTGTTGCTTCACTGAGTCCTTTTAGCCTCCATCTCTTAAAACTTCTGGGTAACCAGTTCTCTGAGTCAGTATATCCCCATTTAAGCAGCTGAGATTGCAGCAGGTTTCCTGGATGGCCTGCCTGATACATTATGACAGAGGTTAACAGACTTTTGAATAAAGGGCCAGATAGTAAACATTTAGGATTTGTGGACCAGAAGGCAAAATTGTGGCATCGATTATGTAGTTATTTATATAACAAAAAATGAAAACAGTTTTCCTGCATCGGGTTTGGTGGTGCATGCCTGTAATCCCAGGGAGGGAGGCTGAGGCAGAAGGATGTCAAGTTTGAGGCTAGCCTCAGCAACTTTATCGAGGCCCTAAGCAACTTAGGGAGACCCTGTCTCAAAATTTTTAAGATAAATAAATAATAATAAAAACAAAAAGAAAAAAGAAAACTGATTTCTACAAGTTATTTTAATCCACAGGCCCTAACAAAGGTAGGTACAAGACAGACTTGGCCAGTAGGAAAGTCTGAGATGAAACCAATGAAGAAGTTACTACAAGAATCCAGGCAGGAGCGGGCAGTGTCTTGGGAAAGGGTGACAGTGGCCAGGAGATGAAGCAGCTGGGCTGGAGTCATATTCTCAATCTGACGTGAAAGTGACTGTCCTCTGCAGCAGGGCCCGGAGATCCAGGCCAACTGATTCGCGTGGCCTGCCCTGCGGCTACAGAAGGCGTGGCGCCTCAGTGAAGCCATTAATTGGCAAGCAGGGAGGTTAGGGAAGGCCATTAGGTGGAATCCCACCAGCCAAGCCCACACGGACCCTTGGGCCGAGCACGGGTTCTCAGAAGGGGAAGGAAGCGGTACAGTCCCATCCCCCACAGCGGACACTCCACCGAGGCAGTCAGCGGCCACCATCCGGGAAAGCTGAAGGATACACCGCCACTCTCCTTCAGAGTGCAACATCAAAACAGCGGACACTCCATCCAGGCAGTCAGTGGCCACCATCCGGGAAAGCTGAAGAATACACCACCACTCTCCAACAGCTTGCAACATCAAAACAGCCAGCAGCAGGACCCCGGAGATCCAGGCCAACTGATTCGCGCGGCCTGCCCCGCAGCTACAGAAGGCGTGGCGCCTCAGAGAAGCCATTAATTAGCAAGCAGGGAGGTTAGGGACTGCCATTAGGTGGAATCCCGCCAGCCAAGCCCACCGCCCACGCCCGGAACAGGCCCAGCGATCTGCCAGCATTGTAGTCACGACACCCCAATTGGAATAGGGACAGAGCAGAGCCGCCTTCCACTCCCGGAACAGGCCCAGAGAGCCGCCAGCGTGGTAGACACGTCACCCCAATTGGAGTAGGGGCACAGCCGCCGCCCGCACCTGCAAGGGAGACTTTTCAAGTATACAAGAGCAACATAAATAAATAGGGGGTAAATTTCAAAACACAACAGTTGCACCAAGCAGAAAGAAACGCGAGCAGTATGAAAAGACAAGGAAAGAAAGGACCACAAGCAATGAAGGTCAACTCAACTTTAGAAGAGGTAATAGCTGCAACAGATGGAATATCAGATAAAGAGTTCAGGATATATATGCTTCAGATGATCTGGAGTCTCAAGGAAGACATGAGACAGCAAAATCAGACAATGAAAGATCACATTGACAAACAAATCCAGGAAGTAAAAGATCAATTTCACAGGGAGATAGAGGTAATAAAAAACAAACAAATAGAAATTCTAGAAATGCAGGAAACAATAAACCAACTTAAAAACTCAATTGAGAATACTACCAGCAGAGTAGATCACTTAGAAGAGAGAACATCAGACAATGAAGACAAAGTATTTCAACTGGAAAAGAACATAGACAGCTCAGCAAGTCTGCTAAGAAACCATGAGCAGAACATCCAAGAATTATGGGACAATATCAAAAGACCAAATTTAAGAGTCATTGGGATACAGGAAGGCACAGAGCTCCATTCCAAAGGAATAAACAGTCTATTCAGTGAAATAATACGAGAAAACTTCCCAGAATTGAAGATTGAGACAGAATCCCAAATCCTAGAAGCCTACAGGACGCCGAATGTGCAAAATCATAAGAGATCCACACCTAGACACATTATAATGAAGATGTCCAACATACAGAATAAGGAGAGAATTTTAAAAGCTGCAAGAGAAAGAAAGCAGATTACATTTAGGGGTAAACCAATCAGGATAACAGCTGATCTCTCAACACAGACTCTGAAAGCTAGAAGATCCTGGAATAACATATTTCAAACACTGAAAGACAATGGGCTCCAACCAAGAATCGTGTATCCGGCGAAATTAAGCTTCAGGTTAGAAGATGAAATTAAAACCTTCCACAATAAATAAAAGTTAAAAGAATTCGCAGCTAGAAAACCATCTCTTCAAAAAATCCTTGGCAAAACATTACAGGAAGAGGAAATGGAAAACAACATTGAAAACCAACAATGGGAGGTAGGACAGTAAAGGGGGGAAAGTAGTCAAAGAGGATAACAAATCAGGTTTAGTAACATCAATAAACAAATATGGATAGAAGAACAAACCATATCTCAATAATAACCCTAAATGTTAATGGCTTAAACTCACCAATTAAGAGACACAGGCTAGTAGAATGGATCAAAAAACAAGACCCAACAATATGCTGTCTACAGGAGACGCATTTGATAGGAAAAGATATACATAGACTGAAGGTGAAAGGTTGGGAAAAATCATATCACTCATATGGACCGCGGAAACAAGCAGGAGTGTCCATACTCATATCTAATAAAATAGATTTCAAGCCAAAGCTAATCAAAAGGGATATAGAAGGACACTTCATACTGCTCAAGGGAACCATACACCAACAAGACATAACAATCATAAATATATATGCCCCAAATAATGGTGCAGCTGTATTCATCAAGCAAACTCTTCTCAAGTTCAAGAGTCTAATAGACCAACATACAATAATCATGGGAGACTTCAACACACCTCTCTCACCACTGGACAGATCTTCCAAACAAAAGTTAAATAAGGAAACTATAGAACTCAATAACACAATTAACAACCTAGACTTAATTGACATATATAGACTATACCACCCAACATCAAGTAGCTACACTTTTTTCTCAGCAGCACATGGAACCTTCTCAAAAATAGACCATATACTATGTCACAGGGCAACTCTTAGACAATACAAAGGGGTAGAGATAATACCATGCATCTTATCTGATCATAATGGAATGAAACTGAAAATCAATGATAAAAGAAGAAAGGAAAAAGCAAGCATCACCTGGAGAATGAACAATAGGTTGCTGAGTGATCAATGGGTTTTAGAAGACATCAAGGAGGAAATTAAAAAATTCCTAGAGTTAAATGAAAACACAGACACAACATATCGGAATCTATGGGACACACTGAAAGCAGTTCTAAGAGGAAAATTCATTGCTTGGAGTTCATTCCTCAAAAAAAGAAAAAACCAACAAATAAATGATCTCATACTTTATCTCAAAATCCTAGAAAAAGAAGAGCAAAACAACAGCAAAAGAAGTAGAAGGCAAGAAATAATTAAAATCAGAGCTGAAATTAATGAAATTGAAACAAAAGAAACAATTGAAAAAATTGACAAAACTAAAAGCTGGTTCTTTGAAAAAATAAATAAAATTGACAGACCCTTAGCCATGCTAACGAAGAGAAGAAGAGAGAGAACCCAAATTACTAGCATACGGGATGAAAAAGACAATATCACAACAGACACTTCAGAAATACAGAAGATAATCAGAAATTACTTTGAATCCTTATACTCCAATAAAATAGAAGATAGTGAAGGCATAGATAAATTCCTTGAGTCCTATGATCTGCCCAGATTGAGCCAGGAGGATATAGACAACCTAAACAGACCAATAACAATAGAGGAAATAGAAGAAACCATCAAAAGACTACCAACTAAGAAAAGCCCAGGACCGGATGGGTATACAGCAGAGTTTTACAAAACCTTTAAAGAGGAACTAACACCAATACTTTTCAAGCTATTTCAGGAAATAGAAAAAGAGGGAGAACTTCCAAATTCATTCTACGAGGCCAACATCACCCTGATTCCGAAACCAGACAAAGACACATCAAAGAAGGAAAACTACAGACCAATATCTCTAATGAACCTTGACGCAAAAATCCTCAATAAAATTCTGGCGAATCGGATTCAAATACATATCAAAAAAATTATACATCATGATCAAGTAGGATTCATCCCTGGGATGCAAGGCTGGTTTAATATACGGAAATCAATAAATGTTATTCACCACATCAATAGACTTAAAAATAAGAACCATATGATCATCTCAATAGATGCAGAAAAAGCATTCGACAAAGTACAGCATCCCTTTATGTTCAAAACGCTAGAAAAATTAGGGATAACAGGATCATACCTCAACATTGTAAAAGCAATCTATGATAAGCCACAGGCCAGCATCATTCTGAATGGAGAAAAATTGAAGGCATTCCCTCTAAGATCTGGTACAAGACAGGGATGCCCTCTCTCACCACTTCTGTTCAACATAGTCCTCGAAACACTGGCCAGAGCAATTAGACAGTCAAAAGAAATTAAAGGCATAAAAATAGGAAAAGAAGAACTTAAATTATCACTATTTGCAGATGATATGATTCTATACCTAGCAGACCCAAAAGGGTCTACAAAGAAGCTATTAGAGCTAATAAATGAATTCAGCAAAGTGGCAGGATATAAGATCAACACGCATAAATCAAAGGCATTCCTGTATATGAGCGACAAATCCTCTGAAACGGAAATGAGGACAACTACTCCATTCACAATATCCCCCCCAAAAATAAAATACTTGGGAATCAACCTAACAAAAGAGGTGAAAGATTTATACAATGAAAATTACAGAACCCTAAAGAAAGACATAGAAGAAGACCTTAGAAGATGGAAAAACATACCCTGCTCATGGATAGGCAGAACTAACATCATCAAAATGGCGATATTACCAAAAGTTCTCTATAAGTTCAATGCAATGCCAATCAAAATCCCAACAGCATTTCTTGTAGAAATAGATAAAAGAATCATGAAATTCATATGGAATAATAAAAGACCCAGAATAGCAAAAACAATACTAAGCAGGAAGTGTGAATCAGGCGGTATAGCGATACCAGACTTCAAACTATACTACAGAGCAATAGTAACAAAAACAGCATGGTACTGGTACCAAAACAGGCGGGTGGACCAATGGTACAGAATAGAGGACACAGTAACCAATCCACAAAACTACAACTATCTTATTTTTGATAAAGGGGCTAAAAGCATGCAATGGAGGAAGGATAGCATCTTCAACAAATGGTGCTGGGAAAACTGGAAATCCATTTGCACCAAAATGAATCTGAATCCCTATCTCTCGCCGTGCACAAAAGTTAACTCAAAATGGATCAAGGAGCTTGATATTAAATCAGAGACACGGCATCTGATAGAAGAAAAAGTTGGTTATGATCTACACGCTGTGGGATCGGGCTCCAAATTCCTCAATAGGACACCCATAGCGCTAGAGTTAACAAATAGAATCAACAAATGGGACTTACTCAAACTAAAAAGTTTTTTCTCAGCAAAAGAAACAATAAGAGAGATAAATAGGGAGCCTACATCCTGGGAACAAATCTTTACTCCACACACTTCAGATAGAGCCCTAATAACCAGAATATACAAAGAACTCAAAAAATTAGACAATAAGATAACAAATAACCCAATCAATAAATGGGCCAAGGACCTGAACAGACACTTCTCAGAGGAGGACATACAATCAATCAACAAGTACATGAAAAAATGCTCACCATCGCTAGCAGTCAGAGAAATGCAAATCAAAACTACCCTAAGATACCATCTCACTCCAGTAAGACTGGCAGCCATTAGGAAGTCAAACAACAATAAGTGCTGGAGAGGATGCGGGGAAAAGGGCACTCTTGTTCATTGCTGGTGGGACTGCAAATTGGTGCAGCCAATTTGGAAAGCAGTATGGAGATTTCTCGGAAAGCTGGGAATGGAACCACCATTTGACCCAGCTATTCCCCTTCTGGGTCTATTCCCTAAAGCCCTAACAAGAGCATGCTACAGGGACACTGCTACATCGATGTTCATAGCAGCTCAATTCACGATAGCAAGACTGTGGAACCAGCCTAGATGCCCTTCAATAGATGAATGGATAAAAAAAATGTGGCATTTATACACTATGGAGTATTACTCTGCATTAAAAAATGACAAAATTATAGAATTTGGAGGGAAATGGATGGCATTAGAGCAGATTATGCTAAGTGAAGCTAGTCAATCTTTAAAAAACAAATACCAAATGACTCCTTTGATATAAGGGGTGTAAACAAGGACAGGGTAGGGACGAAGAGCTTGAGAAGAATATTTACAGTAAACAGGGATGAGAGGTGGGAGGGAAAGGGAGTGAGAAGGGAAATTGCATGGAAATGGAAGGCGATCCTCAGGGTTATACAAAATGTCATATAAGAGGTAAGGAGGGGTAAGTCAAGAGAATACAAATGGAAGACATGATTTACAGTAGAAGGGGTAGAGAGAGAAAAGGGGAGGGGAGGGGAGGGGAGGGGAGGGGAGGGGGGATAGTAGACAATAGGACAGACAGCAGAATACATCAGACACTAGAAAGGCAATATGTCAATCAATGGAAGGGTAACTGATGTGATACAGCAATTTGTATAGGGGGTAAAAGCGGGAGTTCATAATCCACTTGAATCAAACCGTGTAATATGATGTATTAAGAACTATGTAATGTTATGAACGACCAATAAAAAAAAAATAAATAAAAAAAAAAAAAAGAAAGTGACTGTCCTGAAATACAACCTGGTCACGCCACTTAGAAAACCACCCCAAAGTCCTAGAATGCCCACCAACCAGTGAGTGAGCTCTGTGGGTTCAGAATCCTGCACCCACCCCCACCAATGGGAACAATGGTGGGAAGAGAAAAGGCTCAGAGAAAGAAGAGACAGAAATGGTACTCTCCTTGCTTCTGTGGGGCAGCAGGCAAGGGGATGAATGACAAGGAGTTTGGAGAGATTTGGATGACAGGAGATATTGTCTGAATATGGTACTTTCCCTTCATTCCAGGCCCTTCAAGACCAGCTGTCTCAGGGATTTCATCCAAGCACAGTTAAACTAAAGGTGAACAAATGCATGCTTTCTAGTAGTGCTCACTCTAAGCTGAGAGGGTCATTGTCATTTTAAATTACCATTCACAGCAGAAGTTCTTAACCCAAGGCACCTGGAGAGAATTCAAGTATCTGTAGGCTTGGATGGAAAAAAATATATATATTACTTATTTATTTTCACTATCATCTGAATGAAACTTAGCACTTCCTTGGGTGTGATAAATATAGACTAGAAACCCACAGTAGAATTAACAGTTCCAGTAGCCATTACAACATACCTCTATCTCACACGCTTTTATTGTGAATAACTTGAAATATTCATTACTTCAACAACTCTTATTGCTCCTGCCACTAGCTCTTGTTATTTAATGTTTAATAAAGATTCACAACTATTACTATACCACCAATTTGATTTTTAAAAATATTTTGGTAAATGTATTTCAAAATAACGTGTTTCTTTTGTAATCCTGTTTATTTTATGCGGTTAAAAAAACATTGCCCAGCCTCCCAAAGCCTACAGAGGAGCCCCTTCCCACATGTGAATGCTTCTGCTCATGAGAAGTGTTAGTGGGTGGTGTTGGTCCTGGTTTGGTGGCAGTTATACGGCACCATTCTTTCTCTTAAGCACCTTATGGTTAAGAGGAGCCAACTGTGCTCCCAGCCTTCTTCAGCACAGAAGCACTTAGCTAATTGTGCTGAACTCAGGGCCAGACCTCAGGGAGAGAGAAGCAGCCTATCTGGGCCCCTCTGGCAATCAATTATTCCCCTGAGCAGAAAGATTGATAGCTTCTGAGCATCGCAGTCCAGCTAATAATACTGCAGATGCTGTTTTAATTCCAAGGCACATAGTCACCCCAGCCTTGCTTTTTAACTTCTCGGTCTAAAATAAGAGTGAGGGAAGTAGCTTCCAGAAATGGAGTAGAGGTGCCAGTTGGGGGCCATTTTAATAGTCCTGCATCTTGCTCCTCTCTATTTCCAAACCCGCCCATTTCTGGCCACTGATTTGAATTTTCTCTCATTCTCTGGTTATTTTTTTCCAATTTCTTTTTCAGGTTAGACAGTTGTCTTCCTTGAATGTTCTGAAATTGCCTTTTCTTCTACTAGAAACCCCTCAAAATTTTCTTGTCCTTGTCTGGACCTCTCTAATCTTTGGGTCTGAGTGGAAGAGTTAATTTATTGAGTTTTCCCCCTGTTATTTGTTCAGACTCTTGCAACTCCTCTAGGGCTCTGAGAAGACCTTTATTTCTCTCTACATATATCTCTTTTTTTAAAAATCAAGTTTCCCCATGATGTTGCTGAAAGCTTATCCCTGAGAAGACAACCAATTCCCACAACTCCAAGCTCAGCCTCAAAGTTCTGAAGTTTAAATAACAGTTTCCCGCAGCTTGCTCTGTGATTGGAAGTGTCGAACTTTCTTTCCCATTGTGGCTGAAGAGAACTTACCTGCCTTCCTCTCACTGCTAATTTACTCCATACTTCTGCCCGTCTAATCCCTCCAGGGGGCTTTCTTCCTCAGGATGGATCAAAGAGAATATTGTCATAAGAAACTACTATGAACAAGTATATGCTAACAAATTGGATAAGCTAGAAGAAATCCGTAAATTCCCAGATACATACAGTCTACCAGTATTTAATCATGAAGAAACATAAAATATGCACAAAACAATAATAAGAAGATTGAATCAGTAATAAAAATCTCCCATCAAAGAAAAGCCCAGGACTTGATGACTTTACTGTTGAATTCTACCAAATATTTAAAGAACTAATAATAATGGCTCTTCTTAATCTTCTGAACTCAAAAGTAAAGGGAATACTTCCAAGTTCATTCTATGAGGCTAGCACTATTCTGATACCAAACCTGTCAAGGTTACTATAAGAAATTAAAATTATAGGCCAATATTCCTAAAGAACCTGGATGTAAAAATCATCAATAACACACTAGTGATCGAAATTCAACAATATGTAAAAAGGATCATACACCATGATTGCAAATCATTAACAAAGTGAAGGATAAAGTCATATGATCATCTCAATAGATGCAAAAAGCATTTGACAAAATTCAGCTCCATTTTATGATTAAAAAAAAAAACTCTCAGTAGATGCGGTATGAGGAAATGCTTCTCAATGCAATAAAGCCATCTATGACAAGCCAATAGCTAACATCATTCTTAACAGTGAAAAGTCAAAGCTTTTCTTTTATGGTCTGGAACAAGACAAGGATGCTCACTCCCAGTTTTTCTTTTCAACATAATGTTGGAAGTCCTATCCACAGCAATTAGACAAGAGGAAAAAAAAAAGACATCTTAATAGGAAAGAAAGAAGTGAAATCATATCTACTTGCTGACAATGTAATCTTGTATCATAAGGCTTATATCTGAAGACTCCACCAGAAAAACTGTTAGAACTGATGATGAATACGGTAAAGTTGCAGGATAAAAAACTCAGTAGCATTTTTATAGACTAATGATGAACTCTATCTGAAAAGGAAATTCAGAAAACAATCCCATGTACAATGACAACAGAAATTTAAATACTTATGTGTAAATTGAGCCAAGGAGATAAAAGTATACTGAAAATTATAAAACTCTGATGAATGAAACTGAACAAAACATAAATAAATGGAAAGATATCCTATGTTAATGGATTGGAATAATTAATATTGTGAAAATGTTCAAAATATGCAAAGTAATCTACAGATTAAATTCTACATAAAGCAATCTGAAGATTCAATGCAATCCCTCTCAAAGTTCTAGTGTCATTTTTCCCAGAAATGTTTAAAAAAATTTATGTGAAACCACAGAAAACATCAAACAGCCCAAACAATCTTGAGTAAAAAAAACAAAGCTGGAGGAGTCCTATTTCTGGATTTCAAAACATATTTTAAAGCAAATTTGATGAAAAAAAACCCAACAGGGTACTGGCATATAAGTGGGCACAATGACCAATGAACAAGAGAGAGAATCCAGAGATAAACTCATACATTTGGTCAACTGATTTTTTTATGCAGGTGCCAAGAACACACAATGGGGAAGGACAATCTCTTCATTAAATAGTATTGGAGACACTGAATATCCACATATAGGAGAATGAAGGGTTTAACTTACACCATATACAAAAATCAAATCAAGTTATATTAAAGACTCAAATATTAAGGCCTGAAAAATGTAAACTGTTAGAAGAAATCATATTGGAAAAGCTTCACAGAATTGTTCTGAGTAGAGACTTCATGACCTGAAAATAGACAATGAAAGCAAAAGTAGACAAATAGAATGGTGTCAAACCAAAAACCTTCTGCACAACAAAGGAAACAAAGTGAAGAGAGAACCCACAGACTCAGATGAAATATTTACAAACCCCAGTGCTAATAAGTGGTTAGTATCCTAAACAAGAAACTCAAACAATTCAATTGCAAGAAAACAAGTCAATTAAAAAATGGGCAAAGGATCTAAACACAGATTTCTCAGTTGAAGATCCACAAATAGCCCCAATAGGTATATGAAATACATGTGCATCATTAATCATGAGGTGAATGCAAGTTAAAATCACAATGACATATCGCCTCACACATGTTAGAATGGCTTTTATTAAAAAGGTGAAAGATAAGTAAGAATTAGGATGTGGAAAAAGGGGAACTCTTGTATTGGTAGGAGTATAAATCATGAAATTGTGGAAAATTATGCCATTATGGAAAACACAATGAAGTTTCCTCAAAAGATTAGAAATATAACTGCCATATGACCAAGTAATTTCACTTCTGGGTATATATCCAAAGGAAATGATGTAAGCATATTGCCATTTCCAAATTCCTTGCAGCCTCATTCACAATATTCAAAATACAGAAACAACCTATCCATCAATGGATGGATAGATAAAGAAAATATGTACACATACACAGCGGAATACTATTCAGCCTCACAAAGGGGGAGGATTTTCTTATTTGTAACAACATGAATGAATTTGGAGGATGTCATGCTGAGTGAAGGGAGTCAGTCACAGGAAACAAATACTATGTGTTCTTACTTCTGTGTGGAATCTAATAAAGTTGAACTTACAGAAGTAGAGTAGAATGGTAGTTAGGAGCAGAGGGTGGGAAGGAGAGAGAGGAGGGAATGGAGACTCATTGATTGATGACTATAAATTTTCAAATAGGTAGAAGAAATAGAGTTTGAGATCCACTGCATAGTAGGGTGACTGTAGTCAATAAGGATGTAGTTTCAAAATAAGAGAGTAAATTTTTAAATGTTTTATCATAAAAATGATAACTATCATAAAATATCGATCACCTAGCTAGGTGATCGATATTTTAGTTTGATTTCATCATGCTACATTAAATAAATACATCAAAACACATTGTATCACACAAAATTGATTTGTCAATAAAAAAATAAAATAAGTAAATACTATTGCCTACATATGACACTCCTGGGAGCTTCTCTTGAAGTTCCTGCTGAGGCATGGAGGACATGTCCGCTCACTGTAGCAGTGGGGACCTTTTGCTGTGCCTCTGTTTCAAGCATAGGAAATCCCAAGAGAGACAATATTTCCAGCCCTGCCTGGGGATGACCTTATAGAATCCAGGCATTCCCACTGTTGTGCATGTGGTAGTGACAGGTGCTGATTGTGGCCAGGCTTGTGCACTGTCATCTCTCAGGATGCCCATGGTGGTCTTCAGCTAGTTTGCATTCCTTTTAATTGATTTCTTTCCTAATTATTCCCTCACCCCCATAACAAGGAGCTTTCAAGATCCTAGAAGGAAGCTAAGTTCCACTCACACCGAGGAGAGTTTAAAAAGGATACCATAAGAGATGCATCCAGGGTCCAGGGAATACACACAGATGCTGAGGCACCCCGGGACCTGCGCTTGAAGGAACAAGGGCAGAGGCTGTGCTGCTGGAGCCCCCTAGTCCTGGAGCCACAAGCCAAGGCTGTCCATCAGGGGTGGTCTCCACCAAGGGATGTAGCCACCTCCAGAAATGTGGTGAAGAAGGTTGTGGGTTAAGTCTACCCTTTCTCACTCCCTTCTCCCGCCCTCACATTTCCTTCTAGTAGCTCCCGTTGGCTGGATCCGGTCAGAATCCAGAGGACGAGGAGACATCTCTGGTCATCTGGGACACAGAGCAGAGGGGAGAAAAGCAAAGATGGAATCTGTGCAGTGGCGTGCTGCGGAGAGGGTGGCGGCAGGTGGGAATAGGGAGCAGTGCTCTTTCCGGGGCTGGGTGTCTCCTGGGGCACCATCTGTGTGTGGAGCCCTCCAGTGTGTGGAGCCCTTCTTCACTTATCACCAAAGGTCCTGTCACGCTGACAGATGAGTGAGCAAGTGAATGTCACAGAAGACCACACACGCTGCGACATTCAGTGTCGAGCCATCTCTTCCCAATGAGAACGGCATCCCCAGAATGCTGGGGTCCTCTCAGAAGACCTGGGGTGGTCTTCAAGCTGCCAGTCCCACACACCTCACCTGAAGTCCCCTTTTCCTCAGAGTGATCCTTCTGTCCTTCTTGCCTGGATGGATATCTGGACTTTCCATAATTGTCCCCCATTATGAGACAGTCAGGAAAGCAGTTTTTGTTTTATTTTTGCAGAAGAGAGAACTGAGAAACCCTGAGTTCTTTGCTCTCTGGGCTGTAAATTAAAAAAAAGTGTTAATGTTTTGGATAATACCAGATTTTTAATTTTTTGGAAACTATTAATTTATTTTTAATTGCAATAAAAATACATAACTAAAATTTACTTTTTTTGCTATTTTTTTTTGAGGATTGAACTCACAGGTGTTCTATCCCTGAACTATGTCTCCAGCCCCTTTTATTTCTAATTTTGAGATAGGATCATGCTAACTTGCCCAAGCTTACCAAAAATTTGTGATTCTCTTGCCTCAGCCTCCCAAGTCATGTTTTAGCCATTTTTAATGGTACATTTCACTAGTGTTAACTATATAGAAAACCTTTGGTAGTAGGGGGTTCTGAATCCATGAATTCAACCAACCCAGACAAAAAAAAATGTAGTTAAATCTACGATGATTACATCTGTACTGAACATATAGATGTTTTTGGTCATTGTTCTCTAAGTAATAACAACTCTCTATATAGTATTTACATTGTTTTAGGTATTCGAAGTAGTTTAGAGATGATTTAAAGTATGTGGGAGGATGTGGTTGATTATATAATGAAGCTCTGCCATTTTATGTAAGAGACTCAAACATCTTTGGATTTTGGCATTCATAGTGGTCCTGGAAACAATTCCTCATGGATAGTAAGGGATTGCTAGCTTCACATTTTAATGCAACTAGTTCTTAGAATAATCTCATCAACTTTGCAATTGTGTACCCATTGCATGATTCTTGTAGCCCCACCCCCAGTGTATATAACCACTTTCTAGTTTATGCTTGAATTTTTCTACTTTAGACACCAAGTATGAGTATTTATCTTTTATTGTCATATCCTTAGGGTTTTTCCAGGTTGTAGCATGTGAAAGAATTTCCTTTTTAAAGGCTAATATTTCCTTGTATGTACATACCACCTTTTCTTTTTCTGCTCACCTGTCAGGGAACATTGGATTGGATTCACTTCTTGGCTACTGTGTATAGGGCTACAATGAAGCATGGGTGTGCATGTATCAATTCAAGATCCTGTTCTGAATTCTTCGAGGTATGAACCCAGAAGTGGGGTTGTTGGGTCATATGTAACTCATATTTAATATTTTGAGAAAATTTCATATTGCTTTTCATAGTGGCTGAATCTTTTTACACTTCTACCAACAGTGCACAAGTGTTCCAATTTCTTCACATTCTCCTGGATGCCTAATATTTCCTTCCTTTCTTCTTTCCTTCCTCCTTTCTACCCTCCCTTATTGGTAGACATCCTAATGGGTGTGAGTTATTACCTCAGAGCTCACTATGGTTTTGATTTGATTTCTCCAATGATTAGTGATATTGAGTGTCTTTTCATATGCTGTTGTGCATTTGTGTATCTTCTTTGGAGAAATGTTTATTCCTGTCCTTCTCTCATTTATTTGTTTTTGTTGTTGAATTATAGGAGTTCTTTATATACTCTGGATGTTATGTGATTCGCAAATATTTTTTACTCATTCTGTAGGTTGCCTTTTCACCCTGTTGATTCTTTTGAAAAATAATATGAGATTTTACCCAATTTATCTAATCAGAAGAATCTCTGGACTCTTGTTGAAAATGTGTATTCCCATCTTCTTGCTCAGGAAATTCTGGTTGAGACATAGATCAGAGACCATGTATCTGAATTTTTAATCAGAACCTCAGGTGATTCTAAAATCAAGCAAGTGTGGAATACTTTGGATTCCATTATCATAGGGTTTGTTGCAATGGTTGCAGAGTGGAGTCACTTCAAAAGCTTTAAAGGATATACTGATGTCTTGTCCTACTTCCAGAATTTCCTGATTAATTGGGAAAAATTAATTGTCAATAATTTGAGACCTGGGTGTTGTTTTTCTTTTTAAGCCCCTAGAAAACACTATTGGCTAGCCAGGATTGAGGACCACTGCTCTGTGTGTGCCCCTGTAGGGCAGGGACCCCTGCTTCTGATAAAATACCTATTTGGTTTGTATTTGCTGTACTTCATATCTCAGTCTGTTACTTTGAAAGTGATTCTTTCATTTATTACATTTGGAAGTTGTTCTTGTCTGCTGAGGTTGAGGCCTTCACAGGTAAATCTGATGTTTCTGGTCAAATCTCTGCCCTGTGGCGGGGGAGTTGAAAACACCTCTCAGTTTGCTTTACAGCTGACCCAGTAAAGGTTTTCCTGCTTCTGTGGAAATTACAGGAATAAATTGAAGAAGTTTGCCTCCACAACTGCTCAAAAGAATAAGCCTGTTTTCACTGGACCACCTACAGTGAACTTAACACAACTACGTGTAATGACTGGACCCTGTGAAATAGTCTCTTTATTCATGACAATTTATTTTTTTTCCAAAGATCACTAAACAATTATATTAAAGTGATTTCTGTGCCAACTTTTGTGATGTGGATGTCTGTCACTGTAACTAAAAACAAATTAGGGGAATAAAAACCAATTGGAGAATTCACAAATTATCTTCTATTTATCTTCAAACATGCTAACTATTAATCAGAAGAATCTGATAAAAGAAAAGAATCTGGGATTAAGATGCTAGATGTGATTACTTTGCCTTCTGTCTATAGGTCTGTTGGAACTGACATCTAACCTCTCTGGGTCTCAATTTGCCCATCTTAATCAAAGCATTCACCTGGGAAGACAAAATGAGGCATGACATAAAAGTGATTTGTTAACCTCATATGCAAATAAATACCAGGTCCTTAGTAAGTGGAGGTTGTTACCATTGTGGCCTTTGTCATGAGCTGTTGTATTTATGGATAGCACTTTCACAAATCTCTTCTCATAGAGAGGGGAACTCTCCATCTTCACAGTACCTGCCAAAGGCACAGAGCTGTCAGAGCATGAAATACTGTTGGGCTCACTTTCCATCTGGATGTTTTTGCTAAGTTACTCCAAACTGTGACCTGCCTCCTGTTAAATGAGCACCACCAGCAGTCACAGCATGGTTCTCTTTCTTTAGCCCATTCAGATGGCAGAACCTCCCCCACCATGCACATCCTTTCAAATGAAAAGAGAAATTGCCCTCATCATTTGCCTCTAACTAGACTTCAGTCGTGCTAAAGTGAGGACACTCCTACTCCCAGGTGCATTTTAAACCTTTTTATTTGTACTGTGGACCCGTTTGTCAGGTTATACACACACAAAAAAGTTTGTATAAATGTTTATTCATCTGATAAGTAAATTTTTAAAAGAGTATGAATAAGTTTGGGTTTTTAACATGGGACAAGGAGACTTGGAGAATGAAGGCAGATGTTCTTGGGGGGTGTCATCTGGGGCAGGAAAAGATTAACTTCTGGAGAGGTGATTGAGAACCTTTGATATTATGTATGAGAAAATCATGTTGATGTAAGAGACAAGAAGGAGACCTTCCTTTCCTAAGCACCTGCTGCACATGACCACTGTGTGAGCTATGGCATGTCAGTTTCTCACTTGGTTCTCATAACAATCCCACTGGAGAGGCAATTATTTCAGTTTTATAGAAGAGGCCCAGAAATGGCAGTGTGACTTGATCAAGTTCACATGTGTGAGTGATGTGTTTGGTTTCGAAGCCCATTTGTGTTCTCCTCTACCATGCTGACTCAGGGGAACCAACCACGGTGACACTGAAATGGATACTTGAAAGTTACCAAGGAAAAACACAAAGATTGTTGTTTGACATAAAACGGTGCTAGAAAGAGTCATTTATATCCCATTTATGCCTAATTACCACATAGCACGATGATTATTATGATTAAATATCTGACAAATGAGTTGGCTGTACATTTTATTTGATCCAAACAGAAAGCACGGCACAAAAGGGCCTCATCCTCATCATTTTCTGTCCATGCAGCATGGTCCTTTGTTCATGACTTCAATAAATTACAAGCAACATTGGTCAGCAGTTCCATACCACCAACGGTAGTCCAGACATGAAACAAGGCAGAGTCACACATAGCCCACATATAGCCTTTGCATTAATGTCAACGGGAAGAAAAATCCATTATTTACTAATTGTTCCTCCCTCCTGTGTATAAATATTATTAAGAAAAATAAATACACTTTGACTTAAGTGACTGAAGTTCCTGCTCTGGTTATTGAGTTTACTGAGACTGGTTTTAAATTTTGTAACCAAGATGAGTGGTGAGGCCCCCAGTGAATGAGCACATTAATTAATTTGTTCTTGGGAAAAAAGGGAGGTTGTTTGAATCTGCAAAGGATGGGAGCGTGAGTAGAAGGGAGATGGCACTGTGATGGATCAGGAAGCAGTGGGTAAAGATTTAGGAAATCTGGTTTTGATAGTCTTTGCTGTGCAACTTTTACGTATGTGTCTCATTTTTTTTCTTATTACGAGGATAGTAATAATATCTGCCTTATCTGGCATGTCTTAGACTTCAAAAAGAAACTCTGAGACAAGAATTTTGAGTGAGTTCAGGTCTTTCCTTTCGGAGGTGTTAGTGAGGGAGTGGCTGAGCTAGTTATAGCCATGGGAAACTGAACACAATGCCACTAGGACTGTATATTGGTTATCTACTACTGTGTAGCTATTGCCCCCAGATTAAATGATAATACAATAATACGTATTTACTATACTCACATTTTTTATGCATCTGGAATTTGGTAGTGACTTATCTACATGAGAGGCCTTGGGATCTCTCCTAAGGTTAAACAGATTCAAGATGGCAGTCAGGGTTCCAATCTTCTGAAGGCCTGAATGAGGCAGCAGGATCTAGTTCCAAAGTGGCTCAGTCATGTGACTGGTGAGTTGGTACTGGTTGTTGGCCGATCTCCTCAGTTCCTTGCTATGTGGACCTCATAAGCTGCTTGAGTGTTATTATTACATGGTGTTTGACTTTCATCAGAAGAAGTGGCCTGAAGAGAAGCAGCCTCTTTATGACCTAACCTTAGGAACCCTATAACCTAACTCTTGTCATATTCTTGTTATGATACTTAGTATGATACTTAGTATGGTCCCAATCTGAGGGACCATATTTGAGGGGATTCAAGTGGGGACCATACTAAGATGGAGAATCAGGCTCCATTTTTTTTTGAATGGAGGAAGTTCAAAGAATTAACATATTTTAGAACCGCTGCACAGTTGATGTGAAACTTGAATAATCTCTTCAGAATCTCCCTGAAAGTGGAAGAAGCTGGGTTATTTAGCTATCAGTTCCCATTGCTTTTGGTTTAAGATTCTGGGTGGCAACCCCAGACAAGACTGAGGGAAACTAGGAGAGGGAGGTGTGAAGGAGACATAGCTGGGGTTCCAGGGATGCTAAAGAGCTCTGATGACCGCTTGGCGGCCTCAGACTGGTTCTGGCCCACAAGTGGAGCACCTGCAGGCTACCTGAGGGGTCTGAGTACAGTTTTAGCCTAGGCCTTCCTCATTATTTCCTTTTGTTGTGATCAGAAAAATCGTCCTTTTTTGCCTTCATATTCTTCAGCTGAAAACTCAACTGAGGATTTTGTTCTATTTCCTCACACCCCTCCTTGCTTGGACTAACAAACGATTTCCAAATGCCATGTAAATGGGAGGTACTTATAAACATATACACATACACTTGCATCCACAAAGACAAATTGCACCCTTCTCTGCTCTGCTATTTCTGGTGCTAACCTTCATTTGTGATGCCATATTTATGTAATTACACTGCTGCAGTGGTGGATCATGATTCTAAAATACAATCATAATCACCATCAGAAGAGTTGCAGAGGAGATGAAAAACAAATGGAAAGCAATGAAAAGCCCTCGTGAGTGGGTTTTTCCTGTTGCCGCCTCCTAAGCTCAGGCCACAGGATGCTCTGCCTCAAGGCATGTGCCTGGTGTGTGGACATGCGTGTGTTTGCCTATGTGTGTGCTTTTACATTAGATCTTCTTATAAATCTGGGCCAGTGATGAGAGTGTGAATACCCAGTGAAGTAGCTTATTATTTGGAGATTACCATCCTTCTGCTTGATTGGGTTTTTCTTTTTAATTATTTGTGGACTTAGTGTTCAGGGGGTCTCGGCCACAGAATGTCCTATGACCCAGGTATCACGCTTCACACCTTATTACTGAGGATATCTTTTGTGTAATACTTTCCCGGTAGTAATTTTTAAGCTAGTCTTCTGTGCTTGAAAATAACTTTTTACATCCAGAATCCATCTGCCCCTCCCTTCCTGATTCCTCCATTTCTCTTTCACCCATTATCTTTTTTGCAGCATCCTTCCACCCCCATCATTGACTGAGATGCCTAAAAATTCAATAGCATCCTATTTTCTCTGCTGGGCAACTTGCCAGCTAGAAGCTCAAGGGTCTGGGTAGCTTTGTTTGGGGACACTTTCTCTTCTGCTTGCTTTATTCTTGCAAATCATTTGAAATCCTGAGTCCCTTCACAGTGCCTGTAAGCTGAATTCTTCTTTTCCACAATATACTTTGCCAAATCTTTAAACCTTAAAGCAGTTATGCTTCTAATTTGGAGGCAGTTTTTTTTTTCTTCTTCTTCCAGAAAGTTCCCTATAGCTATTGCACATAAAATCCTATTTTGAATAACATATATTTGGACATATTGATGAAAATATTTCTTAAGAATGTGGCTGTTTGCTAGATTGGGGAAGAAGACTTCAGGAAAATGGGAGGGAATATTTTAAATTGTAATTTTTAATTAATTAATTTCAGGGGCTGGGGTTGTGGTTTAGTGGTAGTGTGCTCGCCTAGCATGCGTGAGGCACTGGGTTCGATCCTCAGTACCACATAAAAATAAAGACAATAAAGTCCACCAAGAACTAAAAAAAAAATTTAAAAATTAATTAATTTCAACCAGGACTTCCAATAATGTTCACTCATTCCTGGCCAAAAGCTCTTTCACCCCTTAGGATCATCTGAGTTCATCACCTATCATTGACACTCTATCCTATTTGTTGCTGGTTGTTGTGCTCCTGTGTGCATTGGGAACAAAGAGTCTACGAAAAGGAGTATCAGGGGAGACTGTGAATGGGCAGCCCAGTTCCCTTTTATTTCTTCATTAACGTGTTGTAAACACCAGCCTACGAATCTCTCAATAAATCTGTCTCCCTCGTTCAATGCTTCTTTTGGGTTGACAAGAAGGGGTAGTTGGAAATGTCATCTTTAGCCAGAATATATCCTGCCAGCTTTAAAATTTCATTTCTGTGACTTTATCATTCTCAAAATATTTTTAAGGTTCAATGGAGGGAGATCTTTTAAGATACAGGTTGAGGAAAGGAGTATTTGTGTTGGTCTGTGAGATGCATGGCTGATATCAAAGCCAGGAAATAAATAAATTTCAAAAAATTCTTTTTTATTTCATAAATAAAAAAATAATTAGCCATGTTTTATTTCAAAATAAAATTTTAAAATGACATAGGGATCCTTTTAGATAGATTCCTTTTACCAATCTAAGGTTGAGACATCCTATTTCAGGAGGAATCTGTTACTCTGACTCTGTTCTCCTCCCCTGGCTTCTGAAGTCTTGCTGTGGTTTAGCTGCAGGCTGAGGTGCTCCTAGCTATGTTTTCTTCCATCACTGATAGCAATTTCCCTCGTCTATGACAACAACACATATTTCTAATAAATTAACTGCTCAGGATTGCTGTGTTAGAGGTATGGGGTAGGACCCAGTGAAGTGTTGCAAATTATTTTTATCTCCTACTCCCTGTTAAGCAGCGGTTGTTATTCTATTATCTGTGTTTTGAATCTAGCTGTTTGATCCTTGAAGTCTAAAAGTAGCTTCCGTGCACAGTTTTATGGTGTTAGGGATGCCAGTTGCAGCTATAAATTCCCCCACTTGAGCCATATCCGCTTGCCACATCCTGAAAATGTATTTGACTGTATTTCCCCCCTGTACACCTATATATTGGGACCTGCGGTGATATCACTTCCATGTACATTTCTCTTTCCCTTCCTGATAAACCCACCAATTCTGAATCCATGGCAAACACATCGCCTCTTCCTCCACACCGTGCTGACCTTGTTGTTTCTTATGTCGCTAATGAAGTGTTACAGCCAGCATTCTGCAGGGAGATTTGCAGGAACCAGCCTCTCTTTTTTCTAGTGCAACAATTAGATTCAACAAGAGAGAACAGCACCATGATCAGAAAACCTTAAGTTCTCAGACATTATTTCCATCTGGGCATTTTGAGAAGACTAAGGAAGAGCTGTGTGTTGCTATGCCTACACTTGACGGTGTGGTCAGTGCATCCTTCATAAATTCAACCTACACAGGGGAACTCAAGGGATGTGGAGTGGCACATTTCCATCTGCTCTGATAACAAAGCTCTGTTCTATCTGGATGGATTAAAGCCAAGAAGTGAGGAGATGGGGAAAGGAAAAAGAGAATGTAAAAAGGTAAGCAATGGAGGTTGGGGTTGTGGCTCAGTGGTAGAGTACTTGCCTAGCATGTGTGAGGCACTGGGTTTGATCCTCAGCACCACATAAAAATAAATAAATGAAATGAAGATTCATCAACAACTATAAAAAGTTTTAAAAAAGATAAGCAACGGGAGTGGCTTGTTCTTGCTCACATCCGGGGTAAAAACAGGTTGAGGTTAATGTGATGCAATCATTTTTTTTTTTAATGGCTCCTCCATACTCTTTTTGCTTTGGACTTTACTTTCTTCTACTTCTGGTTTCCTCACAACTACTCATTGCTTCTAATGCTGTCCCAATGCCTTCCTTGATATGTATTTTCAGCATTCTCTCTTATCCATTTCTGGTTTTAAATACCCAAGAAAGAGAATTCTACAGGAGCAAATTGTGTTTTCACCTGCTGCCACCCCAAGGTTATGGGCAGGCCTCTGCCATGATGTTCTGCCTCACCTTGGGCCCAGAGGGATGGAACTGGCTGTCTACTGACAGAGACCTCTGAAACTGTAAGCCCCAAATAAACATGTCCTCCTCTAAAATTGTTCCTGTCAAACGAAATTGTTGTCAAACTAAAGGCTTTTGCTTGCTGTAGATTTGCACATCTGCAAGGAACCAGAATGGCCAGGTCACATGGGACAGAATATAGCCAGAGGCTACATGTTCCACAGAGGCTGTGTGCAGGCGCATTTTGGGGGAATGGTAAATAGCAGCCAATCTCACCTCAGCTTCTCCACCTACACAGTACACACACAGTATTCATGCTTGTAATTAATTGTGTGCCCTACATGAACCTTGGGTCCAAAGGCTCACAATCAAAGGAATCTAGCACATGGCAGTGGTAGGGTGCTGGTTGTTGATACTTTCAGTTCAAAAGGAAAGACTTCTGTGTTAAAATCCACAGCAGGAAATAACAGCAACTGCAAACAAAAAAAAATCCTCAAGAGTGACTTAACTCATGGAAGATATATAAACAATCATTTATGCCCATAGAGAATGAATAAAAGATCAAAGTTGGAATAACAGAACAAAGAGCCTTTCCCCCCCACCTTTTTTCCTGCTTGAGAAAAGTCATCCAACAACTAGAGATCTCAATATTCAACTATTTCTATATATGAATATGAAGTATGTAATCCTGAGTCAGCTGGAGGCTTACGGGCTTCCAGCCTTCAGATTCCCCTGTCCAGGGAGATTTCACTGCAAGATTTTGCTACTTCCCAAGGTAGAGGTGTGAGTAGGGTGGCTGCTTGTGTCCTGTGGGCCACTTGGGTTCAACTACCTACTCTGTCCTGTAACACATCCCCTCTATTATGAATCTGCCTCTTGCTGGAGTGGGTGTGCTCTTCTTTGAAGCCTTGTTCTTCACCTCTCCTCCAGGGTTCTCCCCATGGCCCCATGTCTTCTTCTATTTCTCTTTATTTTTTGGGCAACTCAACTCTCTCTTCAGATGTTTTCTCCCAAATTTACTCTTCGAAATCTTTCAAAAGAACAAAATGGAATTGAGGGATGTTATAGTTCAGATATGAGGTGTTCCCCATAAACTCATGTGTGAGACAATGCAAGAAGGTTTAGAGGTGAAACGATTGGGTTATGAGAGTTTTAACCTACTGGGTGCCATGATCCCCTGGTAGTGATTAATGGCTAGTAACTGTAGGCAGGTCGGATGTGGCTGGAGGAAGTGGGTAGCTTGGCATGTTTTGGGGGTACATATATTGTCCCTGGTAAACTGAGCTTAGTCTCTCTCTTTCTACTTCTTGGTAGCCATGTCCTGACCTGCTTTCTTACATCATATTCCTCTGCCACCATGTTCTGCCTCACCTTGGGCCCAGAGGGATGGAACTGGCCGTCTACGGACAGAGACCTCTGAAACTGTGAGCTCCCAATAAACACGTCCTCCTCTAAAATTGTTCCTGTCAGGTCTTTTGGTCACAGTGATGGAAAAGCTGACTAAAATGGGGGACTCCCACTTAATAGCTTCCATGACTGTGAGGAGGCAGTTGCAGTTAACAAGTAAGGCATACTGTACTTTATGATTATAAAATCCCACCGAAGTGTGAGATTAGGACTAATATCTTCCTTTTGTCAATGAGAAAATGTGAGTCCTGGGGTTAAGTGAGGCACTTGGGGTCACTACCCAATTAGCATGGCAGCTTAGATGCCAATGTGAAGCTGTGTTGCTGCCAGGAGACTCAAGCAATGCCTCAGGCTCCACATACCTGCATTTCAGCAAAACGTTTTATCTCAATCTGTTAATGCCTCCTTGCTGGACCAGGTGGATTTATGTTCCTGGACAATGGGTTAGATTTATTCCTTACTGAATGGCTATTGCCAGAGTGTTTGTTTGTGAGTCATTATCAGATGAGAAAAAGTTAGAATAGATTTTGGACACTTAGCCATGGAACTGTCCTGTAGTTACACATCTCTATGCCTATGATAAAATTGCATAGAACTAAACACACACACACACACACACACACACACACACACACACACGTAAATGGGTAAAATATAACTAAATTTGGTGGATTAAATCAATGTCAAACTCCTAGTTGTAATAATATACTATAGTTTTATCAGGTGTTACCATTGGGGAAAACTGGGTTAAGATTGTATGGGGGTATTTCTTCAACTTTGAGTGTATCTATGACTATCTCAAAAAATTAAAACAAACCAAAAACCTAGTGAGTAGTCTCTATGATCCAGAGAGGACCTCAGCCAGTAACTGATATAAATCCAGCTGTTGCCTGTTCCCCAGGGTAGGCCAAGGTTGCCTCTGCCTGTCTCCATGACTCAGGCATGTTCTCTCCAGGTGAGGCTACCTACAGCTAACATCTGCTTCCTCTATCTAAGGCCTGGAGATCTCAGAATTGGACACTTGCTTGTCACTGAAAGCTTCCCAAGAGAACGAGATCTTTTTCTGGTGTTCACTGATATAGTTTGAACATGGTTTGTCCCTCTGCACTCATGAGAGGAGTTTGATGTTCAAAGTCATGATGATGGCTTAGAGGGTAGAAACCATCTGATTACTGTGTTTAGAGGTGAAACCGTTGGAATGTGATTAGAATTAGATAAGGTGATTAAGGTGGAATCCCATGAATAAATCCTAAAGTCTTTTGTTTTTTTTTTTTGGGGGGGGGTGGGTGGTACCAGGGATTGAACTCAGGGGTACTTGACCACTGAGCCAAATCCCCAGCCTTATTTTGTATTTTTATTTAGAGACAGAGTCTCAATGAGTTGCTTAGTGTCTCACTTTTATTGAGACTGGCTTTGTACTTGCCATCCTCCTGCCTCACCCTCTTGAGCTGCTGGGATTATAGGAGTGTGCCACCTCACCTGGCAATTATGTCTTTATAAGCAAAGGAAGAGAAACATTCAGACATAGACAGGTATGCTCCCTGTCTCTCACCATGGGATGCTTTGCACTCCACCTCAAGTTACTCATCAGGAAGAGTATCACTAAGTGAGGCTCCTAGACTTTGCACCTATAGCACTTGTGAGCTAAAACACACATCTTTTCTTTATAAAGTAGCCTGCCCCAAGTATTTTTTTATGGTAATGACAAATGAACTAACACACACTTTATTCTCATGCAGTTATCTCTCACTGACATTATTTTGTCACAATTATTTTAACAGTATTACATGACTAAATGACAAAGACAATAGATCATAAAGTAGGGAAAAAAGGCAATGCACCTGCAAATACAGCAACAGTTTAGTTTCTAACTTTTAATGAATGGTCCATAGACCCCAGACTCAAAGTTGACTGTATAAATAGCCACAAAGAATAGTGAAGAAAATTATTACCATGTAAAATGAATTGATGATGTTTCAGAACAAAATATTGAACACTACTTCAGTGTTCAATTCAGTTAAAAACTTTTTTTTTCTCAGTTTATTTTCTTTCCAACACAGAATAGAGACTTCAGAGGTCAGGGCAATGTCACAGTAATTCTCTGAGTCATTGTGGTAAGACAAAACTTGGCAATTGTTTTGCAGAAAAGTTCAAGAATTGCTTTTTCCGTTTGTCACTCAGAACAGAAGTTAATCATAAAAATGGCTATTTGAAAATAGCACAAGTCTACAAACAGGGATTCTTCAGAGTCTTTCCAAGATCTCAGAGTGGTTCCTAGGGTATGAAGACAGATTTTCTTATTAGGCATCCAAAGTGGCAAGTCACATCTTCTGTTACAGTTTTTGTTCTTTAAATCTGATTAGAGCATTGAATATGAAAGAGGGTTTTTTTCCCAAATTTAATGAAATTTATTTATAGTGATAATTTATTCTCTTATATGGCTACTCAGATATCCAACCAAGGCCAGAGAAGAGGAAATGATGAGGAAAAAATGAAGCCGAAGATGGGACTCAAATTGTGCACTGCATTTGAGGCTAGAGTTGAGAGTCGCTTCTGTGCAGCAAGGATGCTGCCTCTCACCCCCATCCTCAGGAAGTTCTGGAGACAAGAAAGATCTCTGGAAAGATTATGCCATGCCCTGAGTTACTTCCGGAATGATCCATGCTACTTTCTGGAGTTGCTTCAGTATTCATCAGACTTCCTGGCAAAGAGAAAGCACTTGTTATTTGCTGGTTCTTGTTGCCATTATAATTATCTCATTTATTATTTCCACTGTCAAAGTTTAGTAATGAGAAAAGCATCACTGGATGGCCTATCGCCTCCGTTTTTTCTGATACTACGATGTCAGAGCTGGAATGAGATCTTGCGATGGTGGCGTTTTATCATCATTGCTTGATCTTCTTTCTTCATGGATGGAGGAACAAACTGAGCTTTCATGATTCCTGGACCAGGCAGAGATAAAACGTGGTCACTCCTGTTTTGAGAATCCTGTTATTTTCAGCAGTTCTTGGCAGAGTATTCAGAATCCCTGTGTCCAAGTCCAGCACTGTGCCTTGGACTCACACCCTTGGTGTATTCTGTCCCAGTGAAGTGGCTAACGGTGTATCCTGAGCCTTCAGCATCTCTAAAAATTATTTCCTCATACAACTAATATAGTAGCTGTTTGACTTAGAGCCACATGCCTCGTTTTACTTAACATTGAACTCTACGTCCACATTTCAGACTCTCCAATCTGCAGTGGGTAATGCTGACTTTGGCCCAGTAGCCAGAGAAATTTCTCTAACCAATTTATACCCAGTCAGAGCAGATGCTACAATTTCATTATTTTGGACCACTATCAGCTCTACCCAGAACCCGTCGCAGCCCACTATCCCTCGCCAGATTTGTCTCTATCTCACAGTGTCAAATTGGAGTGGCAGACACAGCTTTATTGATATTGCCTTCTGGAAATTTCCCACTTACCAATATGTTTGATTCTTGGAAACATGATTTAGTTTATCCCAACAAAATCCTATAACATCAAATGTGAGCAGAGGGCTTAAGATTAGGTTTTTGTATTGCTCATTTCTGGTTCACTTGGCCATTGCTAAATGGATAATTCTGAAAAATTAACTATGGAAATCTGTATTTTTTGACAAGGCCAGTTCGGTTGTCACACCTACACACTCCTTTGTCTCCCTTATCCAACACCATTACATCGATGGATACCCTAAGCTATTTATTCTCCAAACTACATCTTAAGCTTGGATTTCAAACTGAACCCAAAACAGAATATGCAGCTGAATATGTTATCAATGAACTGGTCAATGAAAGAAGAAGAAATACAAATCTCTGATAAACATGAAAATGCTCAACCTCTCATAATAAGAGAAATGGACATCAAAATGAGACATGATTAAAAAAATTGTCAGGTTAATAAAAATTTGTGTAAGGGCAAAGATTAGAGCTCCATGCTTCTATCTCTTTCCCTAAACAATTTGCTAAGCTTTGTTTTTACAGGGGTAGAATTTTTAAGAATTCTCTTTATCACATTGGGTTTGGCCTCTGGAAAACCATCAGGGAAGATAATCCAGGTACCAGCTTTGACAGCTTGTTCTAAATTAGAGCAAATGGGTGTTAGGTTGGGTAAGAGTTGGAAAGCTGAGGAATGCCTCCAATATCTTGTTCCTTAGCAGCTCTTGAAAGTTTTAAATCATGAATGTGCTCTGATTTAATAGAAGATGTTGGAAAGAATGGAAATAATATTGAACACCTTTTGGTAGGGAAGGTCCACTGGGCAGGCACTGGGCTAGTGAGGCAGACAAGAGACAATTATGACACAGTCTTTGATTTCCCAGAGCTGGGATAACTGAATTATCTAACAGACCAAATAACAAACATTGAAGGTGAAACTTGGTGCTCCATTCTAAAGTCTATTGTGGAAATTCCAAGGACCAGAGACACATGAAGTGAAATAATCAAGAGGTCTTTCTGAAGAGGGCGGTACTTGCATTGGAACTTAAGGGAAGTTTGTACAAACTCAGGAAGTAGCCAGGAGGCATCCAGATGAGCTCTACAGTAGTGTGGGCAGACAGGCAGGAGGAGAAGAACTCGTCCAGAAAATAGCATGAAGATAAGCTTCATCGAGGTGGAGGCTCTTATTGAGAAGAAATAAAAAATAAGTTTTGCAGCTGAGATTTGATTATGACAGCTCTCAAAAGCTTGAAAGAGAAGTCCAGAATCTAGGTAGGAGGCTGCAGGCAAATATTTGATCTCGGTGAATGTTCTTTGGGCATCTTCTATGTGTTCTCAAGGTTCTGCAGAAACAGGACAAACAGGAACTGGCTGTGCCTTGAGGGCTTGCAGGTGATAGCAGATAATAGATGTGAAAGTGAGTCTTAGAAAGATTAGTTTGGCTGGAATATATCAAGTCAATGGAGAATTCATGAACCCTTGGGACAAAGCTCGAGGCAGAATGCAAACTGAAGGCAAGCATGTCCAGCAGCTAATTTGAGAGGTAGCATGGTGTTTGTAACCCAGTGTTTTCAACTGGGGAGCTTCAACTGAAATTTTTAGAGAAGAGAAGTTAAGGTTTCCAGATTTAGCAATCCTGTTTTTCTTCAGTGTAAGTATGTCCTGTGCAACATACGTTGTTTATCTAAAATTCAGTTCTACTGAGCATACTGTATTTTGTCTGGCAGCCCTAGGAGAAGTCCCATCCACCATCCTGTTACAGTTTCCACAGCCACTTCCTATGGCAAAGTCCATACAAGTTGGTGGACTGGGATGAATGCTCAGAAGGAAATCTGGCTTCAGTTTGTTTGAGTACACGTTAAGTTCTTGATAAATTGACAAAGACCTTCCATTCCACAACAGCCACCTATCACACAAGAAAATTTCTCCTATCTGCAAATATCCTTTGTAAAAGAATACTGTGTTATAATTTTAATTTTTTTTCTTGTGGTACTACTGGGGTTTGAACCCAGGGCTTTGTGTATGTTAGGGAAGCACTCTACCACCAGCCCCTGCATCCTACATAATGAAACTTTTACTGATAAATTCTCGTAGGTTCTAATGAGTTCTTAGTGATAGGATCCCCGCCCCCCAACCCAAACACAAAGAACTAACCCTGTAAAGAATAATCTCTGCCATGACTCTGGTCATGTTCCTCAATGTCACTTATCCCCTAAAATTTATGTACTTGAATGTGTAATGTTTTCATCTCCAGAGGAAAGAGGAGAAGGTGAGTTCTTCACAGTTTTATCATTTTGACGTCAAAGATTCCAGCTGACTGTCACATGCCATCTCCAACACCCAGCAAGTTAGCTCTCCAACTGCTTGTCAAACATAAAAAAATCAAATCAAATCACCAAAGAGTTCAGAAAATGGAGAGAGGTGTGGAGGATAAAGAATAGTTGTGAGGGGCCTTTGACATCAATTTCACTCTCCATGGATTCATAGGATTTCTTTTCTGCTTCTTTTACTGCAAAAAGATTTGACTTAAACTCTGCTGTGTTATAGATTCTCGAAAACTGGGGATGCTATTTCTAGACTTGTAATTTATGTAATAAAATTTCATGGTCACAAAACCACTGGAAGACTGAAGCATTTGGAAAAATTGGATTTTTGTTGAAATACAGGATCATTGCACAACAATAGCCCCAGAAAATGCAAATCACAATAAAGGAACAAGTGGAGGATATGCAGCCTGAGTAGGCATCTCTTGATGGCAAGCAACAGGAATTTCTTAAGAAAGCTCCAATGAAAAGCAGTTCATCTCAGGACTCTAAGGTGTTTGCAGGAGTTATAACTACTGGAACCAGGAAGCTCTGAGTGCTTCTCTCTCTCTCAGCACCCCATGATATTACTTCACCCATTCCAGAAGAGAGTGGGTCCCTTAGTTTGTTTACATAATTTTCCAAGTCCTGTTCTTGTGGCTGAATATCTACAGTGATGGCATCCCCATCCAAATTTCTATGAAGGAGGCTCTTCACTGCCTGTCTTGAGTCAGATGTGCATCCGTGATGGGCAAAAATGGATCCATGGCTTCCTGTCCCCGAGCATGACTCTGGGGATGGATTTGGGCAGAGGTTTAGACAGAGCAGCTGCATCAATGACATGATAATGCAGGTATTTTCCTTTGCATATTTTTCTCTAGTTGCTTTTAAGCAGAATAGCTGGTTCGTTTGTGGCCTGATTTTTTTTTTCTGACTTTGGATCAAGTTCAAAATTCACTGAGTAAATCCTTCAGAACATCTGATCTTGTGTCATGAGTTTTGTGATTTAGGTTTCTCCTGGAGTCAATCATACAATGGACAGTATTGGGGTGGAAGTGCTGCCCCTAATATCATTTCTAAAATGTCCCAACTTCTGTCTTGAACTTTCTAGACCCGCTGTGATCTATATTACCAAACAAGAGACCTTGCTTGATGCAGCTTAGCTTGAAGTGGGAGAAGAGGAATCTCTTTAAGTGAAACTTGCTAATCAAAGGCTTGAAACTTAACAAAGAACATTTCACTGAATAATTGGTTACAGCAATTGAGTTTTCTAGAGATTCTTTTTTTTTTTTCCTTTTCTCAAGTTCTTTCAAGTGCATTGTGTGAGAATGAGAGTAGACCAGAGGGAGTCGAGATGGCCTTTCATAGGCTTCCAGTTAAGCTTTTAATTTACACTGGTTATCTATACCAGCTGATGCTCCCACATCATTATCTGTGAGACAGTGGAGAGAGAGAGAAAAAATGGCATTCTATTTTTTGCACCCTCTTCTCCTTGAGCCCTTGCATCTTCATTTAAAAGAAATCAGGTGGGCAGGTGAGGGGACTGGAAAAAAGATGGCTTTTAATAGCTTTTGAGATCAAAGTTTCAACTACATCCTTAAGTGCTGATCTGGCTTCTGTGATGTCTGATGTGGTATTCTCAGTTCCACCTTGTGTGTTTTAAGAATTTTGTACTTCTCAGATTAAAAATGTCTTAAAGAAGGACAGCAGGCCATCTGGAGGTGGCATAAGTAGAGCGAATGCTCTTCACAATCCACCTTATTCATCCTATCAGTCAGTTACAACACAGCTGGCCTCGAATGCTAGCCTTGGGTTTCAGTCCGCAGAAGCCCAGGATAAAGTGGTGTCTGTAAAGATCTTATATAAAAAGAATGCTGTCCACTTGGGAATGCTGAGTGGTTATTTCTTTGACTCTATTATCCCCCTTCTCCTTCCAAAGGGACTTCAATTGGATAGATACCATAGAGTTGGAATATTATGCTGCAGAATGAACTGGTCAGCCATAGCAGGAAGCCACGTGTTTGATGTCTGTGTAGACACTGAATTGAGGGCAGCAGTGGCAGGATCAGGACTAGAATTTTAGCACTAAAAGCCGAGTGGCAGAAACCAATGCCAGTGTCCGTGGAAAAACTTACAGTGAAGTGGCAGAGAATGGTGCCTGGAGAATGGGAATAGGAGAGGACTCAGGGCTAGTGTTGGGACTTTGAGTTTAAATATTGAGTGAGAGTATCCTGGTGCGTAGGTTCTTAGCTGCATGTCGTAACAGGGTCTGCCTGTGACTTCTGGCATCCAGCAAGGTTGTGGGTGTGACGGTGGAGCTTTCTCTTTTAGAGCAGCCAAGAAGTTGACAGAACCCTCTCTGTAGGGACAGCATGACCTTCCTTAATACTGCTGTGTTCCACCGTGTTTGGTTTACAGGAAAAACTTGCTCAAGATTTTGAGACCCAGTGTTTTAGTCGGCTTTTGCATTACTGTTACCAAAATATATGACAAGAACAACTTAGAGGAAGGATTGCTTATTTGGGATTTGCAATTTCAGAGGTCTCAGTTCATTGATAGCTGACTCCATGGCTCTGGGCCCAAGGTAAGACAGGACATCATGGGGACGCTGCTCAGCTCATGGTGGGGCCAAGAAGCAGAGGGGCCAGGAAGAAGGAACAATAGGAAGAACAGACCTTCCAGGGGATGGGATTGACCTCCTCCTGCCATGCTCCACCTGCATACAGTTACCATTACCACCCGCTCCATTCAAACTGGGATGGACTGGTTACTTTATAGCTGTCACAATTCAATCACTGTACCTCTGAATATTCCTCCCATAAGACAGAAGCTTTGGGGAGATGCTGCCTATCAAAACCATAACACCTAGTTATCTCTGCCACGCGACCAGCGCTGGCTTCATGAAAGAAGGTTCAATTCATGAGTAAATGCTGGGGAGTTATTAATTAAAGAGACAAGACTCTTATTACCTTTAATACCAGCTCCCGGACGGCTTCTCCTAGCTCCCGCCTCCAGCCACCTAATACGGTTTACAGAAGAGACTACAGAGAGAGAGAGAGAGAGAGAGAGAGAGAGAGAGAGAGAGAGAGGGGGAACATGCCAGGGAGTGGGATTTTATTGGGGAACAAAAACTTCCGGGGAAAATCCCATCCAGTGAAGGTTAAGGGGGGCAGCATCCTAAGGTCAGGGGCAGTGGCCAGACACGCCTCTCTCTGGACAAGCGCTCGGACCTAGAGAAGGGTGGGGAAAGCTCTGACACAGCTGTGTCTAAGCGCCTCTCACCCAGCCAGGGAGGTAACTCAAATCACGTGCGAGGATGGCCTCCCACAGTTATCCATGGGTAACTGCAGCTCTGTGATGACTCCATGGGACTATCCAACAGGAAGATAAGGAATGGGCTTGGGATGCCATGGCAGTGGCAGCTGGAGGCACTTGTGGTCAAAGGTTAGCAGGTAACTCTGCTTTAACCTTCATTCTTGGCTCAAGAGAGAAGATACCTGCCACAAAGCTAAGTATGTCCTGCCTTAATATCTTAAGGAGACGAAAGTTGTATAGTTTTTTCAAGTACTGGGGTTGCTTATTCAAATGCCTGACTGGTCACTTCATGAGTGGGGTGGGCAGGATAGAAGTGTTGACAGGGTCACATATGAGTCAATTGGATGGGGACAAAAACTAATTCTGTAAGACTGGTCCTACCCATAGAAGGATAAGGAAATATAATGGAGGGCCAAATCAGAGACACCATGGGAATGCCAAGGGTCAGGCAGCAGGGATATCACACATATACACCAAGTCCAGAGGATCCAAGGAGGGACTAGGTTGGTAAGAAGAGGACCTGATCAGTAAGTGACAAAAGTCAGTAAGTGACAAGGAATGAGTGAGAAGGGCGGTGGTGGAGAGGCAGAGTGATGTGCTGTCAACTACTCCACTAATCAGGAGTATAATTTATCATTTCGGTACGTCATTCAGTCATTGAATAAGTATTGTTTATTAAAAGATACTAAGTATTGAGTAAGTTCCAGGTTTTAAATCTTAGGATATAATATTCACAGGACCCAGACACCAAGATGATAGCAGAAGTGCTATGACTTGAAAGAGGGTTATGAGCAGATGGAAGGACAATGAGCAGATGGAGGCTCGGGAGAAAAGGGGAGGCTTCCTGTTGGTACAGAAAGCCAAGCTGAGTTTCAAGAACAAGTAGGAGTTGGGTAGAAGATGTTGCTTTAGCCAAAGAGGACAGTGTATATAAATGTCCGGTGAAAAATGAAAATCCAGTGCTTTGAGGGAAGCCACATCATGATCAGAATCACTGGAGTATGGAGTGCTAGCTGGGGTGTGGTGAGGGATGAGGATTCCGATAAAAGAAAGGACTTGAAGGACCTCCTAAGTTGTGGTGAGGACTTTGCACTTTATCCCCAATTTTTTTAAGAGCCACTGTAAGGGCTTTAGGGAAGAGATATGCAATCTGAGCTATGTTGGGAGCTGGGCTAGGAGGTAAGAGTGGAGCTGGAGAGAGAGAGATGGACTGGAGGGGATTTAGGTTGTCATGGTGACAAGGTTTGGTCATTGATGCAAGAGGTAGGGGAGAGGGAGGAAGTGGACATGATATCTAGATTTCTGGACTGGACAATGGAAGGTGGATTTTGTAGTCATTTATCCATTTCTGGAAATAAAAGGAGGATTGTGTCTTGGAGGGAGAGTAATGAGTCCAGTTTTGGATGTCTTGCCTGGGGAATTGCAGGGGGAAGTCCTGATTTTGAACTAGGACAGTGCCTGTCTTGATGGGGGTGGGGGGTAAGGACCAGGCTGACCTCATTATCAGTTAATGGCCATGGTTTATTTTTTCCCTCTGGTAAAGAAGAGAATCCACACGGGGAAAACAAGAAATTTGGGGCTGGAATTTGCCAGAGGGACAAAGCTGTAATCGAGATGTGCAACTTCTGAGTGCAGAAACAAAGAAAATCTAAAGATTCTCAGTGTCACAGAAAGAATTCATGGAATTTCACTTGCACCAGTGGTTCTTATTTTATGAACTCCTTGACATGCTTCTGAAACAAAGCAATTGCTTTGTTGTTGTGTTCTGGGAGAGCTTCCAGCCGGGCACACCCAGAAAATGGTGTACTTCACAAAAGATCTGCCGTCTCCCTGGGCTCTGATTTTCTTCTCCCTGGGTCAGTATTTCACAGTTGTCAGGCTATTGCCCAATGCCTGCCTGTCTTAAACCCCAGAAGAGAGCCATCTGTTGAGCTATAGAATGTTTTCAGCCAGAATACATGCATCGTTATTCTAAGCGGGGCGTGCTGTTGCTTGTAGAATTTTTTATAGGTGGAGGCCCAGCATATGTTCTGAATTAGAAACTCTCATCTGCCTGTGGCAAACCGTAGCATGTGCAAGTGGAAATTCCCTCCTGGGCGATCCTGGAACTATTTGGAATACTATTTGTTCAGATATTTCACTACTGCTTTTGTATAGCTCTTCCTCCATTCCCATTTAATCTTTGAATGCAAAAATGTCTGTGTGTGTGTGTGTGTGTGTGTGTGTGTGTGTGTGTGTGTGTTTATTTTGGATTGTCTCAAACAAGAAGCATTGCCCACTATCTCACTAGGAACCTTCTCTTTGTCCAGAAAGAGAACCGTATATAGAGATGCTGCTGTTTGGATAAGTGTCCCTAGAGCCCGCTGTGTTAAAAGCTTGGTTGTCAATCTGTGGCACTATTGGGAGGTGGTAGAACTTTTAAGAGTCAAGAGTTGCAGGTAAGAGGAAGTTAGGTCACAAGGAGAATGCCCTTGGAGGTGATATTGGCACCTCTTTGTTTCCTAAGTACCAGGAGGCAAGTAGCTTTCTATGACAGACACTCCCTCCACAATATCCTGCCCCAAAGCTATGGGGCCAACTGAGCATGAAAAAAAACTTTAAAAATGTGAGCCCAAACAAATCTTTCTTCTTTTAAACTTTATTACCTCGGGTATTTTGTTACAGTAGTAGAAAGTTGACCAAAAAAGGAAAACACACTTTTTAGTTAAGTTTTTTTAAAAGGAACTTTCTATACTTTAAAGTATGTATTTGGGCAATTTCAAATTTTTAAAGACAGAAATATTTTGAATTTAATATAGTATTAGTGATGTCTGTTAGGAAATAATTCCATTTAACTGCTCCTGTAAGATTGAAGTTCTTGCTTCAAGACAAAACAGCTGAAAGTAAGAGGGGTGTTTTGGAGGAGAAGTGCATTGTAGGTATAGGTCAGTTGTGTGGGTTCATGATA
The DNA here is from genome assembly GCF_045843805.1 of Urocitellus parryii. Lineage (NCBI taxonomy): Eukaryota > Metazoa > Chordata > Mammalia > Rodentia > Sciuridae > Urocitellus > Urocitellus parryii. Next base: position 188,621,621 of record NC_135533.1, on the reverse strand, counting down.
CAGATGCTGAATGGTTTCCTCCTTGCCCTGCATAAATCAGGATTGTGTTACCAGAGTTAGGAGACTGGGAACACTGTAGCACAGAGGGCTGAGTGTGCTCACTGGGTGGGAAAGTTCATGAATGTCAGGAGTTTCTTTATCTAGAATAATTAAAGTTTGCTGCAGGAGAAATATTTTAGGATTTTTAACGTGTAATGAGGCAAAAATTCTGGAAGCTTTTAGGTGCAAGAGATTGAGGTGGAACTATCCTCAATCTTGGGGACAGAAATAGAGTTCCAACAAGTGGTTATTAACGAAAGGTGGTGCATGGAATTTTCTCGATTTGGACCTGATTGCTTTTCCAGCCTTTTTTCCTCCCTTCTTTGTCCATCTCTAACACCTCTTATTGTTTATACCATATCATCCTTCCCAATATTTATCTTTAGTTTAAAATTAATGCATACTATTGTGAAAGAAAGAATATAAATAAATAAATACAAAAAATGCCATTCTCTGAATCTCAATTGTAAATTTCTTGGAATAGACTAACAATTTTCACAGAAAACCCAATTTGATTCCTGCTGAAGTTGGGAAGCATGCCTCCATTAAGCAAGTACAATTTAGATACAAATGACCTTGCTGCTTTTACTAAGGTCATGTGGTATTTTGGTGATGAAGCTCACCTTTGTTTTCTTATTCCAATTCACAAAATACAACTGTTGGGAGAATAAAATGAGGTCATTCTTGGAGAAGACTAGCAACTGGCATATGGTACCTGGCATATAGTTGGCACTAAATACGTGGTACCACTCTAATTATCTAAGGGACGGGCTTGACCCTTCCAATGGGTGATGTTTCTAGAGACAAAGATGAGCTCACAATACTTTTTCCTTCTGTGCTTCTCCCTACTGCACTTCTATAATATTGTCTCTCTCTCTCTCTCTTTGTGTGTGTGTGTGTGTGTGTGTACACACATGCCACATGTTCACATATGGAAACTTATTACCTTATTGTACAGCATGGACTGTATCATATGGAAGTGGAGTTTTCTCAGAAGTTCTCACTAGTCATATGCATTTTAATCAATCTTCTATTTTTATCAATCTTTATATTTATCAATTTTTATCAATTTTATCAATATTTATCAATTTTCTATTGACCCTACCATGTAGTTCAGAACATCACTTAGATGTTACCGGCACCTTCAAGCACAACTGCTCAAAACCATGCTTGGAGGGTTGAAAAATTTGAGCGTGTGTGTATAATGCTATAAAGTTCTAAATAATAAATTAAATAAATTTCCAAGCACTTCTAATAAATTAAAGGATAGTTTAGAGTCCTAATTATAGCCATCTGGGTTAACTTCCCATTACAAATTAAAATATCCATCTTGACACAAGTTTAATTTTTCTAAAACACCTGTTCTGAAAGGAAATATACTTTTTACATAATTGGAACTGTGACACTTTGAAAATATTTCACTTTACTAGAAAGTCAAGTTATGTTCAAGAATAAATGTTCTCCTGCGGAATGGGGAAAAATCAATCCTCAACAAAAATCCCAGCTAACACATGCAGAACTCACCCATCAATTTTCTTTCTTTTCTCTTCATCCTTATCATTTTTTTAAGTCAACAATAAGCCCCTTTGGTTCTCTTCTCACATTTTGAAAAAAAAACATCGGAGAAGCAGAAGTGTGATCAGTTAACAACTATTGAGTTCTGAAAATAACAACAAAGCTTCTATCTTAAACCATCCACAGAAATTGGAGCAATTTCCATTACAACCTTGTGAATTAGGCAGCTTATTTGTACAATCCATTTTCCTCCACACCACTTACCCATTTTATAAATAATTCTGGTATTGTGAGTGCACAACATACTGGTACTTCACTGATTATTCTATCAATCCAGAGAGGTATGTGATGATACAGGTATCTTTGAGGACTGACTTCAATAGGACTGGAATAAGAGAATTCTGGTTTACAACGGCTGTGCCATTTTCTAGGCATTATTTACCATAACTGGATAAATAATGCCTCGAAAATCGTCCATCTCTAACACCTCTTATCGTTTGTACTGTATCATCTTTCCCAATATACCACTGTTTCCTTAAAATAAGACAATTTGTGAGGCCTGTCACAAGAACTGGAAAGATTTCTCTTCCTTCTTGATTTCCTTTTAACTACCTCCATAAAACAAAGGAATTGCCAAAAACCTTTGGATGCTTCCTCTGTCTTCATGAAAAGAATTGCTTAATTGAAGTTAGTGACCTTCTTGTCTTTTCCATTCAAAGATCACCTCTGCTCCTGGAAAGGAATGTCAGGGGAAAGAGTTCTGCCTTCCACTAGAGTTAGAGAGTTGTAATCATCTGTCTCCACACATTATACATTCTCTTTAGAGTACATTAAAAAGCCATAAGATGCAAAATATACAGTGTATGTACTTTATTATCTTTGAAGGCCTGATGGGTAAGTTCAGATGTGGACAGCAGGAGAAGCTGGATTTAAATAAATTTCCAAGCAATTCTAATGTTCTGCAATATTTTCACATATTCTAAGTTGTTGCTGTGAGTATCACTTCTAGGGGCTGATTGCCAGCTACTTTCCAGTGTTTATTTCTATTGTCTTCTATGCTTGGGCTGTTTCTTTCCTTCTGTGCCTTATTCCTCAAAGATAGAAAGGCCTATAAGGGAGAGGGAGCTTGGCATTTTGGGGGAAATACAAGTAGTTTGATCTGATCTGGATTTCATACTGCTGAGTGGGAAAATGTGGTGACGAGGCTAGAAGACTAAAATGTCATATCAACCTTTCAGCTGGGTTTTAAAATAACCCTAAGGACAAAGAGGAACCATTGAGCATTTTACAGACCAGTGATATGGTAAGATTTTTGCTTTAAAAACATCACTATTAATTCTGGGTATTAGGAACATGGGTGTCCATTTTATCATTCTTTGTGTTTTCATGGATTTTCCAAAGTCTGATTCAAATGAGATAGATAAAGAATGCTCATTCTGGTAACAGAGTAGAGAAGGGAGGCAATGCACCTCTCACTTGGAAAATTGTGACAGTAGGACGAGGGTGAGCTACTGTGGCACATACGCTGTTGGACTGGGGCACATGTAGGAGGTAGAATTGGGGCTGGGGACAGGTGTTGTTGAGGTTTATGGAAAGACAGGTAGGTAAGTGACAATCCATACAGGAAGATGGGGGAAGATGACTATGTCTACTTAGGTCCAGTTTGAAGTGCCTGTGAGTCATTTTTGTGGAGAAGTCCTTCAGGCATTTGTATCTTTGAATCTGGGATGTGGGAGAAAGTTCTGAACTACAGACGTAGATTTGGGCCCTGTCAGTCTGTAGAAGAGAGGAGTAGATGATATTGTCAAAAAAGTATGATAAGAGTAAATAGCCAGTGGAGGATGACACTCTAGGGGTTATCTACAAGTATCTTCAGGCCTTGGAATGTTAGAAGCGGGAGACTAAGAAGTGAATGAGAGCTTATAAAGAGGAAAAGTCATCATGTGTCCCAAAGGGGTCAAGTGTGATAATTCTAAAACATTATTTTTGTTTCAATGCATCAATAACGAAATTTTAGGAAAGAGAAATGATAGTGGAATGGCAAGAGAAGAAGCCAGATTACAAAACATTTAAGAATTAAATGATAATAACAGCTATCATTTGAGAGCTTACTATGTGCCTATCATTGTGCTAAGCTCTTTTATGATATGTAGTTTATATTTTGTATTCACAGCAACCTGGTAAGGATAATTAATATTTACTCCAGTTTTTTTTTTTTTTGAGAAAACTGAGATGCAGAAAAGTTAAATCCTGTGCCCACAACCACATAAATCAGGTGGGGAAAGAACCATTCTGACTTGAGACTGCTTTAATCTGAAACTCTCTCCTCATTAGAGAGGAGGGAGGGACCATGGTTGGAGGGCTACTTTCCATGAGTGAGGATATGATGTGAAAGAAAAGGGAAGAGAGAACCAGAAGGGCCAGCCCATGCAGAAGAGGGGTTTTGTCTGTCTGTTTGCAAAATGGAATAACCTGAACACTCCATTCACCAGTAAAAATAAAAGTAAAAATAAAAAGTCATGTCCCCAGTGACCCACCTTCTCTGGCCATCCCCTGCTTACCTACAGTTATTGCCCAGTTAATCCATATCGGTGGACTAATCTCATAATCCAATCATTTACCCCTGAACTTTCTTGCATTATCTCACAGATGAGCTTCTGGGGGATACCTCATCTCTGAACCATAACAGATCTCACACAGGTTTACTTGGAAGTAGATGGGGGAGGAGGCTCTTATGTTTCCTAATTCCTATTTCCTTGTCTTATGTTTCCTATTTCCATGTGAAGGAGGAGGTGAGGGGCTTTCCTGAGTAGGGTGTGGTGATAAGGTAGAAGCTCGGATGAGCATGAAGATTTGCATTTGCCTGTGCAGAGAATGGCAGAGAGTCCTGAGCAGAGAAATGTAGAAAGACTCCAAGTAGCACTGAAGTAAGTCCCAGCGGGGGCTGGAGTGAAATAAAATTTGTAGTGAAATTGATCTGGGGCAGAGAAGAGGAGACAAAGGCATAGTAGATGCTAGATACTTGGGAAGGATTTATTTAATTATGTAAAATTACGTAAGTAGATAGATAAACATTGAGTTTGCATTGACTTATATTTCCCCTTGATGTCAATTTGTTTTAAAAATCAAATTTTGCACATCAGCTTGCTATTAGTCCTTTTCTCATAAAGGGGAGAAAAAGAAAATAAATCCATGTATGTGATTTTGTAGAAATTTAGATTTCAAAATAAAAACTTTCCTTAATAAGCTATGTCCTGGGTTCCTTTTTACTGCTCCTTTAGTTTTATAAATCTCTCAAAACTGAAGGAAGCAGACAAAATTTAGAAAGATAGAAAAAAGAAGAGTAAGAAAGAAAAAAAAGAAGGGAGAGGGGAGAGCAAGAAGAAGGACCAGGAGGAAATGGGTGTCGGGAGAGAGACAAGGAGAGAGAGGGACCCCGGTGTGGCCTTGGAGTCTGATACACCAGTATTATTAAGAATTTCATTGTTCCTGGGGCTCACTGGCATTTCCTTTATCTGAATTTTCATTTTGTGGAAATCCTCCTGGGTCCTGGCCAGTTCACACAGTGACTTTGTAGTTCACAGCAGTGATTGACAGCTTTGCAAACCACGCTTGATGTCTGACAGACAACTACATCTCTCCTGCTAAGTGTTGGATTTAAACTTCTTCATAGCTTTGCAAACCCCAGCATGGGGGTTCCTCTCAAGACCTCAATCTTTGCCTGACTGTCTTCTCCCATTCTTCTCTAATTGCAAGATGGTGTTTCAAGCATTATTTTCTTGACAGAAAGTGGTGGGGCCCCGTTGAAAATCCAGGTGCTGCAGTGAGCAGTCTCCATCTGAACGAACCTTTTAAAAATCAGGGCCAGATGGCATTAAGCATGGGAATTTCATATCTTCTCCTATCACCTACGAGGGAACAGAGTCACTTTGGTGGCCATAGAGATGTTCCTTTCAGAACCTTCAATCAGACAACTAGTTGATGGGCCATGTCGCCACTCCCAGATGACCTTAAATCAAGCACTCTTGAGCCAAATCATGGAGGAGTTGAAAGATGGGCAAGGCTTTGAGAATAAACTGCCATGGATTGTGGTGAGTTCTTGTGAATAAATCTGAAGGTCATGACATAACATTTTGGAACACAGGGCCAGATTTCAGGAGACGGACCTTTTTTCCTGTCTGACTGTTGCTAACAATGCACCCTTCATTTCATTCATTCATCAGACACCTCTTGAGGGCCTGCTATGTTCTCAGCACTGTGCATTGTGAAGAGGCCCTCCCCTCTCATGATTGCTTTCCTCCTGTGATCAACACTGAGTATTTGGGCAAGGAAATACAGCTCCTGCTCTTTGAGCATCTTCCAGAGCTTGCACTGTATCACCTTCTGGCTCACCAGAACGCCTCCAGGTAAGAACTACGAGGCTCATTTTACCCACCTGAAAACTGAGGGTTAGACATAGGAGGTAACTACCACAGGCCTGAGATTTGAACCCTTGTCTCTCTTTCCACTAATTAAGCTGTTAGAAGACAAGAGTAAGGCGGAGATTTTAGTTTTCAGAAATGCTTTTTTCCTCATATGGCTGCATTTTAGCAATTGAAGCAGCTGTTAACTCCTTTATGCAAATAAGGGTCCACTCCGTGGTCATTTTTCTGAGCAGTGAAGCTGCATATGAGGATACAGACTGGCTAACAAATTATTGAGTTGGAGGTATAAATCCGAAGGTCTCACAAGATAGGGCTAACGAAAGAGCTTTTAAACTACAGTGAAAAGCTGAGTAGTTTTAAATCCACATTCATTCTGTACTCACTCTCCATTTCACTTGGCACCAGCATAATTAGCTGATAGATGTTAAAGGAAGAAGAAAGGAGAGGAATTTGTGTTGGTCAAATGCCCCTGGACGGCACTTGCCTGTGTGATCCCTTTTAATCATTACACACATCCTGTAAAGGGGGTGGTATGGTATGGATGTGGTTTGTTCCTAGTGTAGTGATGGTATAGAGGTGATGGGACCTCTAAGAGATGGGGGCATGTGGGAGGTCCTTAGGTTAATTGGAGGAGACCCCTTGCAAAAGACCATAGGACCACAGCCCTTCAGCTTTCATTTTGCCATGTGATCTCTTTCTTGTTCCTGCATATGTTCCCACCATGGACATCCACCCTGAGGTGATGACCAGAAGGGCCCTCACTAGAGCCTGCACCACACATTTGGACTTTCAGCCTCCAAAGCTGTGAGCTCAATAAAGCTTTCTACAAATAAAGTTAGCCTGCCTTAGGTATTTCATAATAGTAATAAAAAAATGGACTTACATAGGGGGATGAAGAAACTGGGGAGGGGAGAGATGTAGAAGCTTGGTCAGGAAAGAAGGTAAAAATAATCAGGATTTGAACTCAGGTGTATCTGCCTCCAAAATATTTTATTTGCACTTTTTTTTTTTTTTACAGCAATGGGATTATTTGGACCTGGGTGAGAAGAGAGTAGCTGAGGGGTTAGATGTCACCTCAGCTGGAAACAGACCCCTTACTCAATATCCTGGGCTTTTTGCTGTTTCTTCTTTAGTTCCAAAGGGAACTAAAGAACTGAGAAAGCTGACTATAGCTACACACATATCTGTGAATTTTCTTTTTTTAAAAAATTAATTAATTAATTTTAATTAGGTATATATGACAGCAGAATGCATTGTATACTATAGCAGCACAACTTTACATTTCTATGGTTGTACACGATGTAGCCTCATACCCTATGTGCAGTCATACATGTATCTAGGGTAATGATATCAATCTCATTCCACCATTTTTCCTACACCTATGCAACCTTCCCACCCCTTCATCCCCTTTGCCCAATCAAAGTTCCTTCATTTTCTCCAAGCCTCTCTCCCTCCCCATTATGGATCAGCATCTACTTTTCATAGAGAACATTGGCCTTTGGTTTTTGGGCTTGGCTTACTTCACTTAGTATAACATTCTCTAACTCCATCCATTTACCAGCAAATGCCATAATTTTATTCTCTTTTAATGCTGAGTAATATTCTATTGTGTATATAAACCACAGTTTTTTATCCATTCATCTATTTAAGGGCATCTAGGTTGCTTCCATAGTTTAGCTATTGTGAATTGAGTTGCTGTAAACATTTATGTGGCTGCTTTAATATAGTATGCTGTTTTGAAGTCCTTTGGGTATAGACCAAGGAGTGGGATAGCTGGGTCAAATGGTGGTTCCATTCCAAGTTTTCTAAGGAATCTCCATACTGCTTTCCAGAGTGGTTGCACCAATTTGCAGTCCCACCAGCAATGTATGAGTGTACCTTTCCCCCCACATTCTCGACAACATATATTGTTGTCTGTATTCTTGATAACTGCCATTCTGACTGGCATGAGATGAAACCTTAGAATAGTTTGATTTGCATTTTTCTAATTACTAGAGATGATGAACATTTTTTCATATACCTGTTGATCAAATGTATATCTGAGAAGTGTCTGTTCAGCTCCTTAGCTATTGATTAGGTTGATTTTTTTTTTTGGTGTTAAGTTTTTTGAGTTCTTTATATATCCTAGAGATTAGTGTTCTACCTGATGTGCATGTGGCAAAAATTTGCTCCCAAAATGTAGGCTTTCTGTTCACCTCATTGATTGTTTTTTTTTTTTTTTTTTTTTTTTTTTTTTTTTTTTTGCTGAGAAGAAGTTTTTGAGTTCGAGTCCTTCCCATTTATTAATTCTTGATTTTATTTCTTGTGCTTTAGGTGTCTTGTTAAGAAAGTCAAGGCCCAATTGACATGATGAAGATTTGGGACTACTTTTTCCTCTATTAGTTGCAGGGTCTCTGGTCTAATTCCTAGGTCCTTGATCTACTTTGAATTGAGTTTTGTGCATGGTGAGAGAGCGGGGTTTATTTTTATTTTCATTTTGCTGCATATGGATATCCAATTCTCCTTGCACCATTTGTTAAAGAGGCTATCTTTTCTCCACTGTATGTTTTAGGCACCTTATTTCAGGGGTTCTTGACCACTGAGCCACATCCCCAGCCTAATTTTGTATTTTTTTTTTTTTTTTGGAGACAGGATCTCATTGAGTTGCTTAGTTCTGTGAATTTGCTTACTGGATCTCACAAGATTCTGTAAGTCTTTTCCCAGAAACTTTAATATCTTACAATGTTATAAGGTGGGAGAAGCACTGCTTTTGGACTTGAGAATCTTATTTGGAGCCCTGGGTCTACTGAGGAGCTGTGTATCATTGGGGAATACTGAGATGCTTTGGGGCAAAGTCCTAAAAACATTATTGTTATTATTATTATTTTGCATGTTGAGTGGAAACAAAATTACGTACATTATTCATTAACACATTAAATAATTCATTCACCCACTCATTTCTGTGCAGGGCACTATTCTAACAGTGGGAATTATGGAGGTGAACAAGACATATTGCATGCTCTTTCTTACAGGGCTCATGTTCTAGTGGGGAGACTGGCCCTAAACAAGAAGAAAATACATGAATGAAGTAGCTTTGGATTGTCTCATGCTACATAGAGGAAAAACAAATAAATAGGTTCATATGATGAAGGATGGTGTGCAGTGGGAAGGGAGTCTATTCTAGACTGGTGGGCCAGAGAAAGCTTCCTGAGGAGGTGACAAGTGAATCAGCATCATACTAACAGAATGAACCAGTGGAGGGAAGCATGCCCCAGAGAAAGAAGAGAACAGTGGAAAGAGAGGTGGACAAATGTGCTTAAAGTGTTCGAGGAGAAGGGAGATCTTGGGTGACAGAGGGAAGGACCCGGTGATGTAATACATGTAAAAATACTTTGCATGTTATAAATCATTTCACAAAGTTTATTATTTTTATTTTTTCTTACTGCTACTGCTTTTACTTCCTCCTCTTTCCATCTTTCTTCCTCCCTCCTTCCTTCTTTTTTACCAGTATGGCTTCTCAAGTGCTGAGTTTTTTAAAACTTTTTTTTTTAAGTTTCCAATTAATTGTGATACTTCTGTAAAATGTCCCAGTCTTGCCAAATAACTATGGAGGCTTCTAAATGCTGGTTTTGGTTTCTGTGCCTCTCTCATGGTTGGCCAGTATTATCATGGTTCACGGACTACACATCAAATGGCGCTCTCCTCTGTAGCAGGATTTCTCTGGCCCAATCTTGTGCCCAGGAGCTTTGTTATGGGCAGTTTCTGACAAGCTCTAGTAGCCCCATGTTTGGTTTGCAAAGGTGCAAGGAGCACAGAGGAGAGAACATTGTGCCCTGCTGAGCTGGGCTCTGTGATGGGATCTGGAAAGAAGAGTGACATCTAGACTATACTGGATTTGAAAGTTGAGCTGCGTCTGCCACACAGACAAGGAGGAGAGCCGAAGAGGGGCATCTACAACTTTCCATATCTGTTTTATTTTGAAATTTGTCCATGTAGCTCATGAGTCGGAATAATTTTATTTTTGTGGGACATAGGATTCAAAACCACACCTTGGGCATTGGTGTAAGCAAATACTGTGGACTTCAGTGTGTTGTTCTCTGATTTCCAAAGATCCTCCAGACTCTCAGAGACACAGGGCACAGGAGGTTGGTGTAGAGTCACCTTTAGTTTCTCCTGATGCCATTGTATAATAAAAAGGCCCAATTAGCCAGGGCATCCCAGTGGGGGATTTCACAAAGAGTCTAGAAGGAGAGCAAGGACAGACGGGCTTTCCCAGCAGGGCTCAATTCCCTTTACAAAGTTTGAAAGGCCAGGGGAAGTGTCCAACAAGGTAGAATCCTTGCCAAGGTGAATTTTGAGCTGGCTCGAAAAGGATTGAGCAATCGTGGCTGACTCTTAAATGGAGAACAGACACGGTTATTAAAACCATCAGAGTGTGCCTTGGGGTGTTTCCAACAGCCTGACTGACTCTCCTGGGCTGTGAGACTGGTGGAGAGGTGAGGGCCCCAAGCCCTGGCTGGGATACAGAATGGAGATGAGGATGCCAGGTCCCGAGGGAGATAGTGTTTGTCAGGGGTGATGCAGGCATTTTTCTGATACCTCAAACAGTGCAAAGAGGTTTTAGGCGGACATTTGGCTCTAAATACAGGGAACAGTAGTCTCCTCATTTCATCTTAATTGTCCACAACTGAAACTCAAGCAGAACTTGTTTGGAAGATTTCATGATGGAGTGTCCCTCTAGACAAGGATAAGATTGCTTTGGGCTGTTTTGAATAGCTACTTTTGGTTTGGCAGACATAAACCCATTTTCCTTTTCTGGGATATTTGCCTTGCCCTGTGATTTAAAAAAAAAAAAAAATTCTTGAGAATTTAAAGATTTGAAAACAACCCACAAGGCAATGAAAGGAACTCCATCTTATCATTCAGTTTCAGGCTCTGTGGGTATAAGTGTCTCCACCAACTTGAACTCTGGTTTTGAAAGAGGAATGCCATGTTCATGGCAATTTGGAGCAGAGTAGTTGAAAGCTTTGGAATTTGAAGTCGTATATATCCAGGGTTGAAGTTTTACCCTGCCTCTTCCTTGTTGGGGGAAGTAATTTCATCTCTCTATTTCTTTACCCTTGTGCATAAAATAAGGTGCTTATAAAATGTCCTTGTTAAGTGTTAAATGAGATACCTGGTACACAGTACAGGGCACTTTAAGTCAAAGCCTGATGTGATCATCACACTATTTGTTATTGTGTTCTTGACCAACAAGAATCCAGAGGGCTTATTACTAGTTCTGTCCTCTCTGGATATCATTGCTGTGTGATCACTGTATCACTTCCATGCTGTTGGTGGCCCTGTTCCTTCTCATCAATCTAATAGGCAGTGTTTGTTTGTATTTTTTTTTAAACTTCATGCAGCAATGAGCTTATGCTATTGTACTAGCTGCTTTGGCAAACATAACAAATGGATTTTAAAATGACAGGTGGGGTGATGTAGCTCAGTGGCAGAGCACTTGAACAGGATGTGCAAATAATAATAATAATAATAAACAAATAGCAGAAGAGAATAAATATTTATTGAAGATCCACAAATGTTTTTATTCATTTTATCTCATTTAGTTCCATAATATCTGTGCATGATAGATATATTATTTTCATTTCATAAATGAGGAAAGAAAGCTTGGAGTGGAACATATATCTGTGCTCCCAGCTACTCAAGAAGCTGAGGCAGGAGGATTGCTTGAGCTCAGGAGATCAGAGTCAGCCTGGATGGCACAGCAAGATCTATTCATTTAGGAAAAAAAAAAAGAAAAAGAAAAAAAATGAGGGACGAGTTTCTGAAAGGTTAAGTGACTTGCCTAAGCTCACACAGCAATTATGTGGATTTACATTGAGCTCCTTGTGTCTCCTAAGACAGTGCTTTTCTTTTTGCACCATAACACCCCTTTGCCTTTGATGAGCTCCTGAGCTCGTAAGACAAGAGGAAGTGCACATAATGCAACAGAAAGCTACCACATCCAAGTTGGAAGGGCAGAAGCATAACATGCAGACAGCTTGCCAACCTTGTCCTATCCTCTTCCCAGAGTGAGCAGTGGAAAGTAGGGCTAGGCCCAGTAGCCATAGATGTTCAGGTCACTGGTGGACTTGGGACCCAACTGAGGACAAGCTGATTCTCTCCATTCTTTTGAGACACAGGGACTAGTTGGTTGGAGTTGGGTGATTGAATGGGGAGATTGTTATATGTATTCTATTATTGTGCAACAGATTATTACAAATTTAGCAGGTTAAAACAATACCCATTTATTTACGGGTAATTCCTGTACATCAGCTCCTATGTGCTGCATCCTCTGCTCGAGTCTTAGGAGGCTGAAATCCTAGTGCTGGCCTAGCCGTGTTCCTCCGACAGCATTCTGGGGAAGAATCTATTTCTCAATTCTTTTGGTTTTTTAGCTGGACTCAGTTTCTGTGGTTGTGGTTGTCATAAGACTGATGTTTTGCTTTCCTTTCTGGTTGTGGACTAGGAGCTGTTCTTAGTTCCTAGAGGTCGCTTGCAGTTCTTGCTATGTAACACCTTTCATCTCTAAAGCCAGCAATGGAGACTCTCCCTCGCTGTCAACTCCTTCATGCTTCTTGTGTTTTTCTCAGGAAGAACCCAGATCCTCTCAAGTTTCACCTGATGGTTGAGCCTACCCGCACAGTCTTCTTTTTCTTGAAATCAAGTGTCTTGGTCTGTTTTCTGCCGTATATCTGAGTGGCACAGACTGGGTGATGTATAGTGAGTAAAGGTCTATTAAGCTTACAGTTCTGAAGGCTGAGAAGACTCAGCTGCAGATAGCACCCCCAGGAGCTGTGGACTCTGGTCCTCACATCCAGGCAGACTGTGGTCAAATGAGAAGCTGGGGAGGAGATATATTCAAGCATTGCTCTCCTGGCTCCTCTTAGATTACTATTAATGTGCCCCATTAGGAGAACCCAGTTGGAAGCCAGAGGGCACGTAGGCAGTTGGTATCATCCATACACATCAGCCTCCTGCATATAGAAGAAGGTGGAGAGAGACTGGAATGGATCTGGAATGGATAGAAGATACACAGTTTCCTCTAAGATCATATTACTTCCCAGGCACTGGCTTTATCTGGGACATGGATACAGGGCACATTCAGTTCGTGAAGATATTTGTTCACCTGGGGGAGGGTGCATGTATGTACACATGCAGGGACTGGCTTGGTGGCCGTATTAGTTTGCTACGGTTACTACAACAAACTACCACAAATTTCATGACTTAAAACAACATACCCTTATTTTCTTATGGTTCTGGAGGTCAGAAGACCAAACTCAGTTTCTGAGGGGTAAAGTCAAGGTGCCAGCAGCTGGTTCCTTCTGGAGGCTCCCCAGAAGAATGATTGCATCATGCCCTTTCTAGCTCCTAGCAGCCAACTTCTCTCCTTGGCTGTTGGCCTCTTCCTTCATCTTCACTCCAAACTTTGCTTCCATCATCAGACTACCTTCTCTTTTCTCTAATAAAATTTCCCTCTGTCTCCCTCTTACAAGGACCTGTGTTTACATTTAGGACTCATTGGGATTATTCAGGAGAGTCTCCCCATCTCAAGATCCTTGACTAGTTTATATCTGCCAAGTCTCTTTTGCCATCAAAGTTAACATTCACAGACTGCAGGTATGAGGACCTGGTTGTCTTCGGGGGTCATTATTCAACTCAGGAGAGTAGGTGTGGACTCTTATATCACATAGCTTGAGTTCAGATTTCAGCCCTGCCATTTACGAATATCATGACCTCAGAGGAGTTACCTAGCCTCTCCGTGTCTCACCTTCATCTCATTGTCTGTTAAATGGGGATAATAACTATAACAACAATATGTGCACAGCATTATTTTTGTGGATTAAATGAGACAGTTAATGGAAAGTGGTTATCCCAGGGCATGGTAAACATTCAATAAATGTTGATGATTATAGTTTCTACTGTTGTTCTCTGGTACTTATGTATCTGTCATTTTTGCTGCCAAAAGTCATTCTCTTCTTCTGCTAATAGCAACTTGCTTTTCCTGGGGAACCTCCCTTTCCCCACTCTCTAACCATTCAGTGTAGGTGGGGCCGGATTCACCATTAGCCCCAGTTCTGAATGTGGGACCCAGGACTAAGCCCACCAAAACAATTTCCTTAACTTGGCCCTGAGAACTGGTTCAATGATGGACATGTGAGCCAGGTTGGTACAAGCAATGTGAATCCCCAACTTTCTCAGGAGTGCCCATGAAGGGAATATTTTTGAGGGATCACCGAAAGAGAGTATGTGAAACTGTTGCCAGGAGCAGCCTCCCTAACCAACATTTCTAAAGTTTCACCATGTGGTAGAGCCAACCCAGATGATGAGAAATAGAATTAAGGGAAGGAGAGGGGACCCCTGAAATCTGAGGTTAAGCTTCAAATCCAGTTGGTCCCGAGACCAGCACTTTTGTTATGTGAGCCAATTAAATCCCTTTCTTACTTAAGCCAGTTAAATTAGGTCTTCTGTCATTTTTATCTGAAGGATTTTCAGAGTCATGGGAGGTGGGGAATCTTTTCTTTGGTGGGGGTTGGGTGGGAGTGGGGCAGGGGTGGTGAATAGAGACTAATTGGCCATTTCTCAGCCTCATTAGATTCACAAGAACCCAGAAACTCCAGCCCTTTGTCCTCGGCCCCAGAATGTCACTGGGGTACAGTGAATTATCTAATGTCATCCCCACTCCTTCCAAAATGATGGTAACTTATTGAACATCTCCTATGTGTCATCCATAAGGATGAAGAATCCTTTCTAGTGTCCCTCAAAATCTTGTAAGGAAAAGATAATTTTACAGATGAGGAAATGGAAACTCAAGGAGTTAAAGAAAAAATTCCATGGTCATGTAGTGAATGCTAGGAAAAGTAGAGGGTTCAAACACAAGGTTTCATTGTTGTTGTTTGTTTGATTTTTGATTCAGAGCTTGTCCCTTTTCTGTTCTGATGTAGCAACTCCCATAGGTCCTCAGGGAAGAGTGTCTACAATTGGGAATGAACTGGTCCTGTTTGCAGTAGCCTTAGCCTCGGGGCCTCCAGAGGTTGGGATTCTTCTTCTCCTGTTCTATGCTTGACTCAGAAGATGCTGTGAACACTTGGATGCCAAGAACCTCTTCTCTTTGGCTGTGTTTATTTGTCCTTCTGTCCTTCCATACTTTGCTGTGGGTTGTTTACACCAGCTCACATGTTGTATTTGGTCTAGGAGATTTCCTTCCATGTTCAAATTAGACATTCTATGCTCTTGGGAACTTTTGATCCACTGGATTTATCACTCTATTTACAGGTATATGTCTAGAATGAGACACGAGGTATAACTAAAGCAAATAGAAGGTAGCTACCACCTTTTGAGCCCTTGAATTCCAAAGGAGATAATAATAGCAATTGATCAGTGAATAATAATCAACAAACCAAACCCATACACACAGGCAAAATGAAACACTGTGTGGAGATGATAAGGTTGGGCACCAGATGTACGTGTACGTGAGCTTTACACCCACCAGTTTCTAACTCTGGGCAAATTGCTTAATCATTTATCCCTCAGGTTCTTCAACTACAAATTGGAGATAATAATAATTCCTCCTAGGGTCACGGTGAGGATGGTTGCTATTATGTGGGAGGATCATAAATGCTGGATGGCTATTATGAATGTTAAGTGCTTAGCCCAAAGCCTTGCTCATAATGAGAACTCAAAAATATTAGCTATTTGTTAGTGTATGTATATGTGAAAGAAAGTAGAATATTTATAGTGTATATACAATCTGTCTAATATGTATTCTACTTTAGTCAAAATTTTGCCCTAGAGACCACACAGTTACCTAGCTAGAACACTTTTAATGAGAAAAACTGAATCTATTATCCTTTTGGACCTTCGTCAGGGACCAGAAGCCATAAGCTTGATACATAGTTTTTTGGAGTAAGGATGCAGAAGCCAGCTATTGGGCTGGGTGGGACCTCTTCACTAACTCTAAGGGGCACTAACAGGCTCCTTAGAAGAAGAATACTCAAGGCTGGTCCAGCAATCAGAGCTGAAGTCCAGGGGTCCCTTGGTTTCTGCAGAGAGAACCATGGAGGAAACACTGTCAGGTATTAAACAAATTCACACCAATCTCATAGACACTCATTTACCAACTTTTTTGGGGGGTCTCCCCTCAATCTTTATACAATAGTGGTACAGCCTTGACTTTTCTTTCCCAGCTGCCACCAAACGAGTACACTCTGGAAGCCCTGCTTCTGTTATTGTCCTGACCTTGCCTTCTGCCATTGTTGGAGATTTGGTTGGCTTCCTCAATCCCTACCCTGGGATGCTGGAGTTGGGATGTGAAGTTCTTAGTGAACCTTCTGAACTGAGGTCTTAGCGGGTTGGGAGATCTTGGACAACTCCGGGCATGAAATGAGAAATGACGTCAGAGAGAAGGGGAAGGAAGCTCTGCTTCCAAGTATTCTTCAATTCTTATTTTAGTCTTCTCCCATTCCTCAAAGATCTTGAATATTTTTGAGTCATGATCAATGCTACTCCCTCTTATTTTTTCTAATACTAGTTTCCAATGTGTCCTGTTATTTCTTAATAAAAGTATCTACACAGGTAATATTCAATTTTTCAGACATCTTGTAATTTTGTACTTTGAGATGGAGAGCATCCCTTCAGTGATTGGGAGAGGCACAAGATAGAAATAGGTTTCTTATTTACAGATCCTGTGGGGACGCATGGCACAACTGGGGGCCACAGACACAGAGGTCAGGGAGTGCAGACAAGGAAAGAGAGAGCGAGAGAGAGAGAGAGAGAGAGGGGAAACATGGGCAAATACCCATGAGCATTATTGAAACAGGTTTCCCATGGGAGTTTTTATTGATGGGGCAAGAGTGCTGAGGACCAGCTCAGTAACTGAGCATTTGCTCAATGTGTAAAAGGCCCTGGGTTTGAGCCCTGATACCATCATGAAATGCATATAATTGATGGAGCATACTTATTAATTAATTTAGACTGGGAAGATATAGAAAATCTGGATGGGGAGACATAGTGACCACCTACCTTATTGGGGGGCATATAAATTCTAGCAGCCATTCAGGAGAGTAATCTGGCATTCGTATGAAATATACATATACTCCAATGGTCTGCTTCAGGGTACACTGCTTAAAGAATTCTCATACAGGGCTATACAAGGATGCATATGGCTCTGGCCATTCTAGCATTGTTTGTATGACAGGGAGCTAGAAGCACTTCTATTACCAGGAAAATACATAGGCAAAATGTGGTTTGTACACATGAATACCATGTAAGAGTCAAAAGATATGGACTTATGGCACACATAGCAAAGTGAGTGGACCATTAAAAAGCTAGTGCTTAGTAGAAATTGGAAGAAAAATTAAATATGTAACCATTTATCTACATGGAATAAAAAGATATGCAGAGCAAATAGAAGTGCATATTTACAACATGTACCTTAGAAAACATTAGAATGTTCTCTGATGGGGCAGGGAACAGAAGAAAGAAAGGTTATAAAAGGAACTAAGTAATCAACTCACCTCCACTAGGATGGATAGTATTAAAAAACAAACAAATGGAGAATAACAAGTGTGGGTGATGATGAGAAGAAATTAAAGCCCTTGTGTTTTGTTGGTGGGAACATGTACTATTGCAACCATTAGGGTAAGCAGCATGATAGCCCCTCAAAAAAGCAAAGAAGAATTACCATATGGTTCAGCAATTCTACTTCTGGGAATATACCTCAAAGAATTAAAGGTAGAAGTCTCAAAAACTATTTGTATCATCACGTTCACAGAAATTCTATTCATAGTAGGCAAAGTGTGAAAGCAACCCAGGCATTCATCAGTAGAAAAACAGATAAACAAAATGTGGTATACATATACAGTGGAACAATATTCAGCCTTAAGAAGGAAGGAAACTCTAGTACATGCTACAACATAGACAAACTTCAAGGACATTAAGCTTAAAAAAAAAGCCAGTCACAAAATGACAGACTGATTCCATTTATATGAGGTAGTTGGAGTCATCAAATTCATACAGACAGAAAGTAGAATAGTTGCCAGAGTTGGGAAGAACAGCTGAGAGTTGTTCATGGGGACAGAGTTTCAGTTCTGCAAGATGAAAGGATTTCTCAGGATTGGATGCACAACAGTATGAATGAATGAACATAACTCTACAATGGTTACAATGGTAAATCTTATACTATTTCTGTGGTTTATTTTACCACAATTAATTTTTTTAAAAGGGGATAAAATAAATAAATGAGAGTAGGGCATTGTACACACTAATAATGCCCCATGGACCAAGAAACGGTCGACCAATCCTTTTCACAAGAGATGCACATTATAAGAATATGGAACAATTTTTGTGGTCCTAGTTTTCCCTAAAATCTTTAGACTATGGGTAGAGATAAGTGATTTTAGGACCCTTGGTCTAGGTCCTTTTTGTACTACTTGCAACCCTGATCTACAAGATGAGCCTGGTCGATTCAGATGGATTGGGAGGTTTTATGTTCCCATGTTTTTCTCCCATCCAATATGTCTCAACTTTGAATTGGCAGGATTTATTCCAGTTACAAGGTTATTTCTTTCCTTTTTCTTTGTTCAGTTCAATTCCATTTAATTTAAACCTTGCCTTCTCTTTCTATGGATTGTTTTGGATTCAAACTTTCTGCCAGAGCACTACGAGCTCACTTCCACTTGGTATGGCTCACCCAGTTGAGCTTGGCACAGTTTCAGTCTCTGCGTGGAGATGTTTAACACAGCGTCCTTACTCAGATGACCTTAGAATGCCATAGATGGCCTCTGTGTGCTACTACAAGATGGATAGTGCCCTCTGCATGGAGTCTGAAGTAGCCATGCAAATCTGAATATATCCATTGGGTGTGAGGCTAGAGGTGTCAGGACTGGATGTGGCTCCTAGGTTGGGGGTACAACTGGTCTGAGATTGTTTATGATTCTCAATCAGATTGAGCAATTCTTTTGGCTGATCACATATTCAAAGTTTTATCCTACATTGGAGTTTAAGCTTTTCTCCTCATGATTTTACAAAAAGTGATGCATCAAAATCCCCTTAAGTTGTGAGCTGACTTGATGATCCAGTTTCACTGGTGGAAATACTAGGCAACCATGTTTTCTTTCCTGGGTTGCTCAACTGAAATGCTTAAAGTTTTGTAAAATAAGTATGTTGAGGTCAGTTGTTCCCTTTCTATTAGTATCTGTTCAGAAATTACTACTTGAATGGTTGAAGTTTATAATCTTTGATACAGTTAGATACTTATTCTGGTTTTGATCAATAAAGCCATATTGGTTAAGATTCCTTCCCACTGCAAAAGTGCAGGAGACAATTAACAAGTTGGACATACAAACACACAAGGGGGAGGGAGGGAGGGAGGGAGGGAGAGAGAGAGAGAGAGAGAGAGAGAGAGAGAGAGATATCAAAGTAGCCTGAAAATACTTATTCATGGAGTAATGATAACTTGAGATGTTCCTTGTGATAGCTAAAGATTTGAGATTTTTCTGGCCTGTGTGATAAAGGATATGATAAGTAGAAACTCAGCCCTGTTTTTATGTCAGTCAGCATTACTTCTATTTCTTCCAGACAACAGCCACTCTAGGCCTGATTGCTTAAGAAACTAAAGCTGTAAATTATATGTAATTTTCTTATGTTACATTTGTTTTTATTGGGTAGGAGTGGAATTGGTAAGGGGAAATAATTTTCTTAAAAACCAAAATGAATTGATACATGGTGAAGTGAGGATGAGCCTCAAAGACACATTTCTTCCACATTAAGTGGAAGAAACTGATGCCAGAGATCATATACTGTAGGATTCTACTTATATAAAATGTCTAAAAAAGGCAATTCAGAGTGTCAGAGAGACGATTAGTGGTGGCCTGTGTTAGAAATAAGCAATGACTGCAAATGGGCAGAAGAGAGCTTTATTTTGATGGTGAAAATGTTCTTGCATCAATTTGGGGGAAAGAATTGCATAATTGTGCAAATTTACTAAAAATCATTGAATTGTACATGTGGAACTGGTGAAATTTATGGTAAATAAAATATCTCTCAATATATCCATTAAAAAAAGAACTATGCCAAACAAAAGCCATAGATTCTTGCTGATTGCAATGGTAAACGTTGGCCCTATATACCATCTCTTCTTTTGCCTCTTTACCTGAGGAGGAGAAGCAGATCCCCTGTATCAGGAGACAATAATTTTCTATTGGTTGCTGTGAACATTACCTGAAATGCTGTGCAGCAACTGTCCTGGGACTGAGTGGACCTTACATCTTATGTCTTGGCATTATACTGCTCAGAGATGTACCTACTTAGTGCTAGAGAGTGGTCCCCTGCCTGCCTCACTGCTTTGTTGCTGGGCTCTTCATCTTCTTAATGCAGGTGGACAATGGGATCATCACTTGCCACCAAGGTGCTGTGTGAATTTTATAATCTTAACACTTGCCATACTTTATCATAAAATGGGGTTTTAATTTTCTGTTTGCTACTTAAAACATAAGCCCTCCCAAGCTGAGAGACCATGTGGTACTCTTCTCTGTGCTCTTAGGACTGGTCGCATGTAATGGATGCTTCATAAATGTCCACTGGTTTGAGATGACTTTGTTAGTCAGAGAGTTGCTGCTGATCTCATGGAAAGGGATGTAATGTTATGGTTGGCCAGTTCTGTAAGCACCAAGTCATAGGTACACATTTCATTGTGTCAGTTTTCTTATTATCTTATTTTAGGTCTTAATTGAGACATACTATTTATGCAGTACAGTATGATAATATGATACATGTCAACAATGTGTGATGATGAAATTAGGGCAATTAGCATTTCCATCTCCTCAAACATTTATTATTTCTATGTGTTGGGCCCATTTGGGCTATTGAAATATGCCTTAAATTGTCATAAACCATTGTTACATCCTGGGATGCAGAACATTATTAGAACTAATTCTCCTATCTAACTCTATTTTGATATACAGTATGTAACCTCTCTCTAAACCCCCACTTTCCTTGCTTCTATTGGCTTCTATTCCACCCTCTACTTATATGAGACAGAATCTTTTAGCATGGGTGAGAACATGAGGGATATATCTCTCTGGGTCTGGCTTATTTTACTTAACAGAATGTCCTCCAGTTTCATTATTGTTGAGATAAATGGCAGGATTTCACTCTTTTTATGGCTGAATAACATTCCATTGTGTATATATACCATATTGTTTGATCTGTTCGTCTGTCGATGGGCATCTTTGTTGATTCTGTACCTTGACTATTGTGAATAGTGATGCAGGAAACACAGGAGCGCGGTGTCTCCTCGGTACCCTGATGCCATTTCTTTTGGATATATACCTACCCAGAATTAGGAGAGCTGGATCATAGGGCAGTGCTATTTTAGTTTTTTTGAGGAATCTCTATATTGTTTTTCATGATAGCTGTACTAATTTACATGCTCACTAACGGTGTACAAAAATGTTCTTCACAATATTTTTTGTCTTTTTTATAATAGCCATTATAACAGATATGAGATTATAACTCATTGTGGTTTTGATTTTCATTTCCCTGATGATTAGTAATGTAGAGCATATTAAAAATGCATTTGCTGGCCATTTGTGCGTCTTCTTTTAAGGATCCTCTATTCAGATCATTTGCCCATTTAAAAAAATTAGATTATTTATTTATGTTTGCTGTTATTTACTTCCTTATATTCTGGATGTTTCCCTTGTCAGATGGATAGTTTGTAAATATTTTCTCCCATTCCCTGGATTGTATTTTCACTCTGTTGATACTTTCCTTTACTGTGCAGAAGCTAATTTTTAGTTTGCTATAATCCCATTTGTCTGTTTTTGCTTTTATTTTCTGTGCTTTTGGGGTCTTATCCAAAAAAATCTTTGCCTATGTCAATGACTTGAAGATTTTCTCCTATGTTTTCTTGACTTACATTCAGGTCTTTAATCCATTTTGAGTTGAGTTTTGTATAGCAGAGGAAAGGGTCTACTTTCATTTTCCTGCACATGTATGTCTCTGACATATATTAATTTTATTTTACCACAATTTTTCCTAAAATACCACCCCAAAACTCAGTGGCTAAAAACAACAATCACAGTCTCATGGACATGTGTATTGGTTGAAAGGTTGGTTTATCTAGGTTTTGCTCATGTTAGCTTGGCTGGAACCTGTAGGTTAGATTCAAGTCCTCTCTACCTGTCTTTCTTTCTTCCTCGGACCAGTGAAGCTACTGGCACATGTTGCCTTCTTGGTGATGGCTAGAGAGTAGAACATAAGTGGAAATAGGTGATGCTTCTTCAGATCCAGGCTAAGAACTGTTTAATGCCACCTACCCACTGACTAAAGTAAGTCCCTATGGTTATTTCCAACAGCAGGGCCTGGGGAAAATGCACTCAACATTTAATTTGAGAATCTGTGAAATTACCAGGCCAGAAGAATATGATATGGAATTGGAAATAATAATAATAATGTCATATGCTCCTTTGCAAATGCTTTCCCTGATTGAAATGACGAACCACAGAAAATTAAAGGGTGTATGTGGAGACATGAGAAATGAGGAGTAATTGAAGCTCTACTTGCTCTGGGATTTCCCATTGGATTGACTCGTACCTCCTAGTTATGAAAATATTTCTGCTCTTTCATTTTGACCGAACTTAGCTTCCTGATCTCTTTCATAAGCATGGGTAGTAAAAAAATGCCAGGTCAAGAGGCAATTACTCTGATGCGAGTTTATAACAGAGCTTTTGGTGAGAGCTGTAGAGGCAGACGCTTAGGTCATCATTTCAATTTCAGAAACTGTTGCTTTCACCTGCCAAGGAAACGATACTCCAAAGGGGACACAGTAGAAGGAAATGAAAATTGTCCCCAGTGCTTGTGGAGGCTGAAAAGTTGTTCTACCTGACAGAATAATCATGAGTTTTTTTTTTTTTTTTTTTGGAAAGGTTTCCATTTTCCGAGGATGCCAACACAGAACGATCATTTAAATGAAATGTTTTGACCGGTGTGTTTGCAGGCAACACCTCTTACCTTGTCTTTCAGCAGATTCCTTTTCATGAAGTAAAAGAAGTCTTGGGGAACCATTACAACCAACCACAGAACAAACTCAAATATAGGAAACACATTACAAAGGCCCGGTTGGGAGCAGCGCTCTCAGTCCTGACCTCTTCTTCTTTTTTTTTTCTTTTTATGTCATTATTGAAAAATAAGTGCTGTATTTCTGCTCCATTATTTTTTTTGTCACTGAAACAATGTATTTTTATTTGCTTGCTTCTTTAATATCTATGAAGTGTTGATGTAGTACCTGCAGGCTACATTGCGACTACCGTGACCAACAGTCTCATTTTGTCCAGGAATAAAGAAGGTCCCAGGATGGGGATCTATAAGTTTTAAAAATTGGAAGAGATATGAGAAGATAGTATGAGAAGGAAGAAAACAAGCGCCTAAGACAGAAAATAACAGATAGAAACTTACTTGGAAGGTGGTGACCAAAAGAGGAGACATCCAACCTCAGGTGCAAAGGAGACCTGGAGTTATGTAAGAGTGGAGGGGAGAATATTCAGAATGAGGCAACAAAATCAGCAAATGACAATGAACTTGGTGTATTTGAGATACTAAAGGCAGCACTGGGCTGGAGCAGGTGGGGGCAGGTGGAAGAAGACTGGCAGGGCAGGAGAGAGGTTGGAGAGAAAATAAGGGCTTTGTAGGCTGTAGTTGAAAGTTTGAAGATGCATACAGAAGTGCCCAAGATTTGTAAGCATCCTTTTTATAAATTTATCATACTCAACCTACCTGTGTCAACACTCATAGTGGGAAACAGAAAATAGTCACAGAAGTTCCCTCTCATCCCCTCCCAGTAATGATGGCTCCATTCCTGCCCAGGTTATAGCTAAGTTGACTTCTAACAGAATCCAATATTTTGCCGGTTTTTGAATGTAGCATAAACAAATCATGCAATGTGCACTCTTGTGTTATTTTTTGCTTAACAGGGATCTTTAGATTCAGCTGTATTTATTTCTTTCTGTGATTGAATTCATTTTTATTGCCATTGGATAATCTATTACATGACTATACAAAACATTATTCATCTACCACTGATGAACATTTTGCTAGTTTCTGATTTGGGTATATTTATAAATAATCCTGCTAAGAATGATCTTGTACATATGCACGGTGTACTATTTTGGTGGACAGGAGTGTTGATTCCTTAGGGTAAAAGTGTTGGAGAATAGGGTATGTTTTAGTAAGCGTTGGGTCACTGTGACAAAAAGACCTGACAGAAGCAACATAGAGGAGGAAAAGTTTATTTAGGCTCAGAGTTTTAGAGATTTAGTCACTGGCTGGGCAACTCCATTACTCTGGGCTCAAGGTGGAACAGAACTTCATGAAAGAAGGGCATGGCAGAGGCAAACAAGCTCAGGATATGACAATCAGGAATCCGAGAGAAAGCTCTGCTCACAAATGACAAAATATAAACCCCAAAGGCATATTGCCAGTGAGCAGCTTCTTCCAATCACACCACACCTGCCTTCAGTTACTGCCCAGTTGATGCATATCAGTGAATTAATCCACTAATTGTGTTACATCTCTCATCTAATCATTTTACTGTTCATTACTGCATTGTCTAACACATGAGTTTTTGGAGGACACCTCATATCTAAGCCATAATGATATATATGTATATACATCTGTAATAGATACTGCCTATTAGGTAGTTCCAATTTACACTGTAGCTATCCATGTGACAGCATTCCACCTGCCCCTCAGCCGCTCCAAACCATGGTATTATCCCTTTGCCTTCTTCATTTCCATCATCCTCATGCATCTAGTGGTGATGATGCAACATGTGTTTAGTCAGTCCCCAATGACTACTAGGACTAAATTTCTTTTTGTGTGTATTTGGACACTTGACTATTCTCT
The DNA here is from genome assembly GCF_045843805.1 of Urocitellus parryii. Taxonomy (NCBI): domain Eukaryota; kingdom Metazoa; phylum Chordata; class Mammalia; order Rodentia; family Sciuridae; genus Urocitellus; species Urocitellus parryii. The sequence continues at coordinate 188,596,722 of NC_135533.1, read as the reverse complement.
TTTGCCAAACATTTCACTCATTTTTCTATTAAGTAGTCCTTTCTTATGATTTGTCTGAATTATATCATATGCTAAAATTGAATTCCTTTTCAGATACATGTTTTACCTATACCTATTTTAAATTTATTTTTTAGTTTTTATTTTATTTATTTTTTGTTTTTAGATATACATGACACTAGAGTATATTTTGACATATTATACATACATGGCATACAACCCATTCCAATTAGAATCCCATTCTTGTGGTTGTACATAATGTGGAGTTACCCTGGTCATGTACTCATATACGAGCAAAGGAAAGTTATGTCCAATTGATTCTACTGTCTTTCCAAATCTCATCCCCCTCACGTTCATTTGTCTAATCCACTCCCTACACTTCCTTGTTGTGATTTAGCATCCACATACCAGAGAGAACATTTGGCCTTTGTTTTTTGGGACTGACTCATTTCACTTAGTATCATAGTCTCCAGTTCTATCTTCTTACCAGCAAATGCCATAATTTCATTCTTATCACTGAGTAATTTCATTGTGTACATACACCACATTTTCTTTATCCATTCATCTGTTGAAAGGTACCTCTGTTGGTTCTATAGCTTGGCTATTGTGAATTGAGCTGCTATAAATATTGATGTGGCTGTGTCACTTTAGAATGCTGATTTTAAGACCTTTGAGTATATGCTGAGGAGTGGGTTTACTAGGTCAAATGGTGGTTTCATTCCAGTTTTCTAAGGAATATCCTTACTGCTTTGGTTGTACCAATTTGCAGTCCCACCAGCAATGTATGAGTGAACCTTTTCCCCTATATCCTTGACAACATTTTTTGTTACTTGTATTCTTGATAATTGCCATTCTAACTGGATTGAGATGGAATTTCAGTGTAGATTGAACTTGCATTTCTCTAATTGCTAGAGATATTGAACATTTTTTCATGTATTTGTTGACTGTTAACATTTGTTTTTCTGTGAAGTATCTGGTTCCTTTGCCCATTTATTGATTGGGTTATTATTATTATTTTTTTGTATTAAGTTTTTAGAGTTCCTTGTATATCCTGGAGATTAATGCTCTGAGAGGCAATTGGCAAAGTTTTTCTATCATTTTGTAGGCTCTCTGTTCATGTTCTTGATTGTTTCTTTGTTGTGAAGAAGCTTGTTAGTTTGTACATCCCATTTATTGGTTCTTGATTTTACATCTTGCACTTTAGGAGTCTTAATGAGGAAGACTGAGACAACATGATGTAGAATGTTGGGCCTACTTTATATTCTAGTAGACACAGGTTCTCTGGTCTAATGCCTAGGTCTTTGATCTGCTTTGAGGTTTGTGCAGGGTGAAAGATAGGGTTTCGATTTCAATGTACTACATATGGATTTCCAGTTTTCCCAGAACCATTTGTTGAAAAGGCTATATTTCTCCAGTGTATGTTTATAGCACCGTTGTCTAGTATGAGATAACTGTATTTATGTGGGTTTTTCTCTGTGTCTGCTATCTGTTCTATTGGTGTTCATGTCTGTTTTGGTGCCAATACCATGCATTTTTTTTTTACTATAGCTCTAAGTACAATTTAAGGTCTGGTATTCTAATGCCCCCTCATAAATTTTCTTGCTAAGGACAGCTTTGGATGTTCTGGGCCTCTTGATTTTCCAAATGAATTTTCTTTGCTGCTTTTTGCTATTTCTATGAAGAATTTAATAAGAACTGCATTAAATCTGTATAATGCTTTTGGTACAGTGGCCATTTTGACAAGATTAATTCTTGTCAAGAATATGGGAGATATTTCCATTTTCTAAGGTCTTCTTCAATTTCCTTCTTATGTTCTGTAGTTTTCATTATAGAGATCTTTCACCTCTTTGTTAGATTGATTCCCAAGTTTTTTTTTTTGAGGCTATTGTGAATGGGATAGTTTTCCTGATTTTGCTTTCAACAGATTGATCATTGGTGTATGGGGACACAATTGATTTGTGGGTGTTAATTTTATGTCTACTTTGATGAATTTGTTTTTGAGTTCAAGAAGCTTTCTAGTAGAGTTTTTTTTGTCTTCCAAATATAGAATAATGTCTTTTGTAAAAAAAGGGATAGTTTGAGTTCTTTTCCTATTCATAAATTCATAAACCTTTAATTTCTTTCTTTTGTCTAATTGCCCTGGCTATGGTTTCAAGGACTACATTGAATAGGAATGTAAAAAGGGCATCCCTGTCTTGTTCCAGTTTTTTGAGGGAATACTTTTAAATTTTCTCCATTTATAGTGATGTTGGCTTTGGGGTTGGCATATATAGCTTTTACAGTATTGATCTATGTTCCTAGTATACTTCGTTTTTCTAATTGTTTGAGCATGAATGAATGATGACATATGTCAGATGCTTTTTCCTGCATCTATTAAGAGAATCCTGTGGTTCTTGTTTGTAAGTCTATTGATGTGATGAATTATGTTTATTGATTTCCATATGTTGAACCAATCATCCCTGGAATGAATCCAACTTGATTTTGGTGCACTATCTTTTAAATATGTTTTTATATGCAATTTGCCAGTATTTTATTGAGAATTTTTGCATCTATGTGCATCAGGAATATTGTCTGAAGTTTTCTTGGTATGTCTTTGTCTGGTTTTGGTATCAGAGTGATACTAACTTCATAGAATGCATTCAGAAGGGTTCCCTCATTTTCTATTTCCCATAATAATTTGGGGAGTGTTGGTGTAAGTTCCTCTTTGATGGTCTAGTAGAACTTGGCTAAGAATCTATCTGGTCCTGGGCTTTTTTCATTGGTAGCCTTTTGATGGTATCTTCAATAATTGCTTGAATTGATCTGTTTACATTTTGTATGTCCTTCTGATTCAATTTGGGTAAGTCATATGTCTCTAGAAATTTGTCAATGTCTTTAGGATTTTCTATTTTATTGGAGTATAGGTTTTCAAAACAGTTTCTGATTATTGTCTGTATTTCAATAGTGTCCAGGGTGATATTTCATTTTTATCATGAATTTTTGTGATTTGAGTTTTCTTTCTTTTTCTTCATTAGCTTGGGTAAGGGTTTATCAATTTTACTTATTTATTCGAAGAACCAATTTTATGTTTCATTGATTTTTTTATTTGTTTTTTTTGTTGTTGGTTTAAATTTCATTGATTTCAGCTCTGATCTTAATTATTTCCTGTCTTCTACTTCTTTCGGTGTTGACTTGTTTTTTTCTTTTTCTAGGGCTTTGAGATGTAATATTAGGTTACAATTATTTGGCAATTTTCTATTCTTTTGAAGAATGTGTTCAGTGCAATGAACTTTCCTCTTAACATTGCCTTTATAGTGTCCCAAAGATTTTGATAAGTTGTGTCTCTATTCACATTTACCTCTACGTATTTTTTTTAAGTTTCATCCCTAATTTCTTCTACTATCCATCTGTCATTCAATAGCTCCAGGTGTTTGAGTAGCTTCTATTTTTTATTTTATCATTGATTTCCAATTTCTTTGCATTATGATTTGAGAGAATGCAAGGTTATCTCTATTTTTTTGTGTGTGTTTTTCCAAAAGTTGTTTTGTGGCCCAAGATATGGTCTATTTTAGAGAAGGATTCGATTGCTGTGGAGAAGAAAGTGTATTCAGTCATTGATGGATGAAATATCCTATGTATGTCTGTTAAGTCTGAATTATTAACCAATTAATTTTTAGTTCTATAGTTCTTTATTTAGTTTTTGTTTGGAGGATCTTATCCAGTGATGAGAGAGTTATGTTAAAAGTCACCCATTATTATTGTGTTGTGGTCTATTTGCTTCTTGAAATTGAGAAGGGTTTGTTTGATGTATATGGGTGCTCCATTCTTCAGGGACATAAATATTTGTGATTTTTATGTCTTGTGGATGTATAATTCCCTTAAGCACTATGAAATGACCTTCTTGGTCTCTTCTGATTAACTTTTATTTGAAGTCTACTTTATCTGATATGAGGATTGATACTCCTGCTTGTTTACAATATTCATGTGAATGACATTTTTTTTACATCCTTTTACCTTCAGTCTGTAGATGCCTTTGCCTTTGAATCGAGTTTCTTGAAAACAGTATATTGTTAGGTCTTGTTGTTTTAAAATTTTTTTTTAGTTGTTGTTGAACCTTTATTTTTAAACTTATTTATATGAAGTGCTGTGAATTGAACGCATTGCCTCACACATGCTAAACACATGTTCTGTGACTGAGCTACAATCGCAGCCCTAGGTCTTGTTTCTAATCCAATCTGCCAGTCTATGTCTTTTGATTGATGAGTTTAGGCCATTTATTTTCAATGTTGTTATTAAAAAATGATTTTTTTATTTCCTGTCATTTTGATTTATTTCTGGTTTTTAATCTGAGTTAATTTTTCCTTTGATTGACTATTCTTCTAGTGTAGCTCCTTGTTTTTTGCTGTTTTAGACTCTTATTTTTTATTTCTTCTTCATAAAATATTTATGGAGTATGTTTTGTAGTGCAGGCTTTCTAGGTGTGAATTCCTTTAACTTTTGTTTATCATGGAAGAGTTTTACTTCACTGTCAAATCTGAAGATTAGTTTTGCTGGGTATCATATTCTTGGCTGGCATCCATTTTTTTTCAGGACTTATTCTAAGACCATCTAGCTTTGAGGATCTGAGTTGAGAAGTCAGCTGAGATCCAAATTGGTTTCCCTTTAAATGTGACCTGTCACTTTTTTCAGGCAGCCTTTAAATTCTATCCTTATTCTCCATGGAAGGCATTTCATGATAATGTGTCTTGGTGTAGGTCTGTTGTAATTTTGTAAATTTGGAGTCCTGTAAGTCTCCTGGTTTTGGTTTTCCATTTCACTCTTAAGATTCAGGAAATTTTTTGATATTATTTGATTGAAAAGATGTGCATTCCTTCGGTTTGTATCTCTGAGCTTTTATCTATACCTATGAAGCTTAAGTTTGATCTTTTCATATTATCCCATATTTCTTGGAAATTCTGTTCCTAGTCTCTTAAAATCTTCTCCATGGTCAACTTTATTTTCATGATAATATATTTTGTCTTCATTTCTGAAACTGTGTCATCAAGTAGTCTAGTCTGCTGGTTTTGCTTTCCAATGAATTTTTAATTTGGTTTATTGATTCCTTCATTTCAAGGATTTCCAACTGATTCTTCTTCAGGATCTGTATCTTCTCATTGAAATGATCTTTCACTTCTTGTATTTTCTCTGTTTTTTTTCTTACATCATCTTTTACCTTGTAGATTAGCTTAACCATGAACTTTCTGAATTCCATATCTGACATTTCCTTCACTGTGGTGTCAATGGAGTCTATTGTTGAGGTATTCTGTGTTGTTTGGCATCATTTATTCCCTTGCTTTTTCATATTGTTTGTTTGTTGACATCATCTATCTGGATGGATCTGATGCTATAGTTTCTACCTTATGAGTTTATAGTGTCCCTCTATATTAGTAGTGCCTCACAGATTGGAGGAGGAACTCAATTATAGCAACATCTATGCAAATGATATATAGCAGTAGACAAGGTCCTTAGTTTCTATCTAGTATTAGTGGTACAATGTGTAGAAATAACAGGATAAGAAATTTCAATAAAAATGGTAAAAAATTGTGCATTATACCTGGCTTAAAATCAAATAATAGCTGTTGTCTATGACTTCCACCATATTAGTTTTTGCTGTAATATTGGTGTGTGGGGGTAGACATTATATACCTCAATTAATATTAAGAAGTGTTAGGATGGGGTTGAGTATGAGAAAGGGAGAGATAGGAAGGGAGGAAAGAAGAGAGTATTTGCAATTTCAAAGGGTGAATGGGACAGATGTCATTGGGATTTTGATTGGAATTGCATTAAATCTGTGTAGTGCATTTGGTAATATGGTCATTTTGAAAATATTAATTCTGCCTTTCCAAGAACAAGGTAGATCTTTCCATCTTCTAGGGTCTTCTTTGATTTTTTTTTTTAGTCTTCTGTAGTTTTCATTGTAGAGGTCTTCTTTCACCTCTTTCATTAAGTTGATTCCCAAGTATTTTATTTATTTATTTATTTTTGAGGCTATTGTAAATGGGGTAGTTGTCCTAGTTTCTCTTTCAGAGGATTCGTTACTAATGTTCAAAAATGCAGTTGATTGTGGGTATTGATTTTATATCTGCTACTTTGCTGAATTTATTTATTAGTTCTAGAAGTTTCCTGGTGAAATTTTTCAGATCCTATAAGTATAGAATCATGTAAAATTGTCAAATAGTGATAGTTTGATTTCTTCTTTTCCTATCTGTATCCCTTTAATTTTTTTCTTTTGTCTAATTGTTCTGGCTAGAGTTTCAAGGACTATGTTGAATAGGAGTGGCTAAAGAGGACATCCCTGTATTATTCCAGTTTTTATAGGGAATGCTTTCAATTTTTCTCCATTTAGAATGATGTTGGCCTTGGGCTTAGATAGCATAGATAGCTTTTAAAATGTTGAGGTAGATTTCTACTATCCCTAGTTTTTCTAGTGTTTTGAACATGAAGGAGTGTTGTATTTTGTTGAGTGCATTTTCTGCATCTATTAAGATGATTATAAGATTCATATCTTTAAATCTGTTGATGTGATGAATTACATTTATTGGTTTCTTTATGTTGAACCAACCTTGCATCCCTAGGATGAACCCCACTTGGTTGTGGTGCACTATATTTTTGATACGTTTTTGTATTTGATTTGCCAGAATTTTTGCATCCATGTTCATTAGAGATATTGGTCTGAAGTTTTCTTTCTTTGATGTGTTTTTGTCTGGTTTTGGAATCAGGGTGATACTGGCTTCATAGAATGAGTTTGGAAATGTTCCCTCTTTTTCTGTTTCATGGAAAAATTTGAGGAGTATTGATATTTTTTCTTCTTTAAAGGTCTTGTAGAACTCAGCTGTAGATCCATCTGGTCCTGGGCTTTTCTTGGTTGGTAGGCTTCTGATAACGTCTTTTATTTCATCACTTGAAAAGGATCTGTTTAAATTGTGTATATCATCCTGATTCAGTTTGGGTAAATCACATGACTCTAGAAATTTGTCAATGTCTTTGATATTTTCTATTTTATTAGAGTACAAATTTTCAAAATAATTTCTAATTATCTTCTATATTTTTGTAGTGTTCACCATGATATTTCCTGTTTAATTATAGATTTTAATAATTTGAGTTTTCTCTCTCCTTCTCTTTGTTAGCATGGCTAAGGGTTTATCAATTTTATTTTTTTTTTTCAAAGAACCAACTTCTGGTTTTATCAATTTTTCCAATTGTTTCTTTTATTTCAATTTCATTGATTTTAGCTCTGATGCACTGGTAAACTTAGGATATGTTGTCAATGTGAGAGGGGAATAAAAAACAGAAGAATATAAAGGAGGAGAGGGAATGGAATTTGGGTGTCAGCAATAGAGAAAAGAGAGAGAGAGAGAAAGGAGATAGAGTAGTGGCAATGATGATACAAAACAATATCAAACTATGCTAATCAAAAAACGTAAAAAACTCTAAAAAAGAAAAAAAAAAACCCTAACCCTCAAAATACAGGGTGTGGGAGAATAACACCTCAAAAAAGAAAAAGGAAAAACAAAAATCTAGGAATGAGGAGAGAGAACCATGATGAAGATTTGGGCTTACTTTTTCTTCTGTTAGGCACAGGGTTCTCTTTTAGTGTCTAAGTCTTTGATTCACTTTGAGTTAATTTTTGTGCAGGATGAGAGACAGATGTTCAATTTCACTTTGCTACATATGGATTTCCAGGTTTCCCAGCACCATTTGTTGACCCCTCTATCTGTTCTCCAATGTATATTTTTTGGCTCCTTTGTCTAGTATGAGATAGCCATATTTATGTGGATTTGTCTCTGTGTCTTCTGTATTGTACCATTGGTTTACATGTCTATTTTGGTACCAATACCAGGCCATTTTTGTTACTAGTGCTCTGTAATATAGTTTAAGGTCTGGTATTGTGAGTTCTTCTGCTTCACTTTTTTTCCTAAGGACTGCCTTGGTTATTCTGGATCTCTTATTTTTCCAAATAAATTTCATGATTGCTTTTTCTAGTTCTATGAAGAATGTCATTGGGATTTTTATAGGAATTGAATTAAATCTGTATAAAGTTTTGGCAGTATGACCATTCTGACTATATTAACTCTGACTATCAAAGAGCATGGGAGATCTTTCCATCTTCTGAGGTCTTCTTCAATTTCTTTCTTTAGTGTTATGTAATTTTCATTGTAGAAGTCTTTCACTTCTTTTTTAAATTTTTTTTATTTATTTTTTTATTGGTTGTTCACAACATTACAAAGCTCTTGACATATCGTATTTCATACATTAGATTGAAGATTGAAGTGGGTTATGAACTCCCAATTTTACCCCAAATGCAGATTGCAGAATCACGTCGGTTACACATCCACAATTTTACATAATACCCTATTAGTAATTGTTGTATTCTGCTACCTTTCCTATCCCCTACTATCCCCCCTCCCCTTCCCTCACATCTTCTCTCTCTACCCCATCTACTGTAATTCATTTCTCTCCTTGTTTATTTTCCCATTCCCCTCACAACCTCTTATATGTAATTTTGTATAGCAATGAGGGTCTCCCTTCATTTCCATGCAATTTCCCTTTTCTCTCCCTTTCCCTTTCATCTCATGTCTCTGTTTAATGTTAATCTTTTCTTCCTGCTCTTCCTCCCTGCTCTGTTCATAGTTGCTCTCATTATATCAAAGAAGACATTTGGTATTTGTTTTTTAGGGATTGGCTAGCTTCACTAAGCATAATCTGCTCTAGTGCCATCCATTTCCCTGCAAATTCCATGATTTTGTCATTTTTCAGTGCTGCATAATATTCCATGGTGTATAAATGCCACATTTTTTTTATCCATTCATCTATTGAAGGGCATCTGGGTTGGTTCCACAGTCTAGCTATTGTGAATTGTGCTGTTATGAACATCAATGTGGCAGTATCACTGTAGCATGCTCTTTTAAGGTCTTCAGGGAATAGTCCAAGAAGGGCAATAGCAGGGTCAAATGGTGGTTCCATTCCCAGCTTTCCTAGGAATCTCCATACTGCTTTCCAAATTGGCCGTACCAATTTGCAGTCCCACCACCAATGTACAAGTGTACCCTTTTCTCCACATCCTCGCCAGCACTTGTTGTTGTTTGACTTCATAGTGGCTGCCAATCTTACTGGAGTGAGATGGTATCTTAGGGTGGTTTTGATTTGCATTTCTCTGACTGCTAGAGATAGTGAGCATTTTTTCATGTACTTGTTGATTGATTGTATATCCTCCTCTGAGAAGTGTCTGTTCAGGTCCTTGGCCCATTTGTTGATTGGGTTATTTGTTATCTTATTGTCTAATTTTTTGAGAACTTTGTATACTCTGGATATTAGGGCTCTATCTGAAGTGTGAGGAGTAAAGATTTATTCCCAGGATGTAGGCTCCCTATTTACCTCTCTTATTGTTTCTCTTGCTGAGAAAAAACTTTTTAGTTTAAGTAAGTCCCATTTGTTGATTCTTGTTATTAACTCTTGTGCTATGGGTGTCCTATTAAGGAATTTGGAGCCCGACCCCACAGTATGTAGATCGGAGCCAACTTTTTCTTCTATCAGACGAAGAGTCCCTGATTTGATATCAAGCTCCTTGATCCATTTTGAGTTAACTTTAGTGCATGATGAGAGAAAGGGATTCAGTTTCATTTTGTTGCATATGGATTTCCAGTTTTCCCAACACCATTTGTTGAAGATGCTATCCTTCCTCCATTGCATGCTTTTAGCCCCTTTATCAAATATAAGATAGTTGTAACTTTGTGGATTAGTCTCTGTGTCCTCTATTCTATACCATTGGTCCACCCGCCTGTTTTGGTACCAGTACCATGCTATTTTTGTCACTATTGCTCTGTAATATAGTTTGAGATCTGGTATCGCTATACCACCTGATTCACACTTCCTGCTTAGAATTGCTTTTGCTATTCTGGGTCTTTTATTTTTCCATATGAATTTCATGATTGCTTTCTCTATTTCTACAAGAAATGCTGTTGGGATTTTGATTGGCATTGCATTAAACCTATAGAGAACTTTTGGTAATATCGCCATTTTGATAATGTTAGTTCTGCCTATCCATGAACAGGGTATATTTTTCCATCTTCTAAGATCTTCTTCTACTTCTCTCTTTAGGGTTCTGTAATTTTCCTTGTATAAATCTTTCACCTCTTTTGTTAGGTTGATTCCCAAGTATTTTTTTTTTTGAGGATATTGTGAATGGAGTGTTTTTCCTCATTTCTGTTTCAGAAGTTTTGTCGCTGATATACAGAAATGCCTTTGATTTATGCGTGTTGATTTTATATCCTGCCACTTTGCTGAATTCATTTATTAGTTCTAGTAGTTTCTTTGTAGACCCTTTTGGGTCTTCTAGGTATAGAATCATGTCATCTGCAAATAGTGATAATTTAAGTTCTTTTTTTCCTATTTTTATGCCTTTAATTTCTTTCGTCTGTCTAATTGCTCTGGCCAGTGTTTCGAGAACTATATTGAATAGAACTGGTGATAGAGGGCATCCCTGTCTTGTTCCAGATTTTAGAGGGAATGCCTTCAATTTTTCTCCATTCAGAATGATGCTAGCCTGAGGCTTAGCATAGATAGCTTTTACAATGTCGATGTAAGTTCCTGTTATCCCTAGTTTTTCTAATGTTTTGAACATAAAAGGGATGCTGTACTTTGTCGAATGCTTTCTCTGCATCTATCGAGATGATCATATGGTTCTTATCTTTAAGTCTATTGATGTGGTGAATAACATTTATTGATTTCCGTATGTCGAACCATCCTTGCATCCCAGGGATGAATCCTACTTGATCATGGTGCACAATTTTTTTGATGTACCTTTGTATCTGATTCACCAGAATTTTATTGAGGATTTTTGCAAATAGGTTCATCAGAGATATTGGTCTGTAGTTTTCTTTGAGGTGTCTTTGTTTGGTTTCGGAATCTGGGTGATGTTGGCCTCATAGAATGAATTTGGCAGAGCTCCCTCTTTTTCTATTTCCTGAAATAACTTGAAAAGTATTGGTATTAATTCTTCTTTAAAGGTTTTGTAAAACTCTGCTGTATACCCATCTGATCCTGGGCTTTTCTTGGTTGGTAGTCTTTTGATTGCTTCTTCTATTTCATCCATTGATATTGGTCTAAGTTGTGAGTATCCTCCTGACTCAGTCTGGGCAAATCATATGACTTAAGAAATTTATCCATGTCTTCACTATCTTCTATTTTATTGGAATATAGGTTTTCAAAATACTTTCTAATTGTCTTCTGTATTTCTGTAGCGTCTGTTGTGATATTGCCGTTTTCATCCTGTATGCTAGTAATTTGAGTTCTCTCTCTTCTTCTCTTCTTTAGCATGGCTAAGGGTCTGTTGATCTTATTTATTTTTTCGAAGAACCAACTTTTAGTTTTGTTAATTTTTTCAATAGTTTATTTTGTTTCTATTTCATTGATTTCTGCTCTGATTTTAATTATTTCTTGCCTTCTGCTACTTTTGCTGTTGTTTTGCTCTTCCTTTTCTAGGGCTTTGAGATGAAGTGTGAGCTCATTTATTTGTTGGTTTTTCCTTTTTTTGAGGAATGACCTTCAGGCGATGAATTTCCCTCTTAAAACTGCTTTAATTGTGTCCCATAGATTCCGATATGTTGTGTCTGTATTTTCATTTATCTCTAAGAATTTTTTGATTTCCTCCTTTATGTCTTCAGTAACCCATTGATCATTCAGTAACATATTGTTCATTTTCCATGTGATGTAGGATTTTTCCTTCTTTTATCATTGATTTCCCGTTTCATTCCATTATGATCAGATAAAATGCATGGTATTATCTCCACCCCTTTATATTTACTGAGGGTTGCCCTATGGTCTATTTTTGAGAAGGATCCATGTGCTGCTGAGAAAAAAGTATATCCACTTGATGATGGTTGATATATTCTATATATGTCAGTTAAGTCTAGGTTATTGATTGTGATATTGAGGTCTATAGTTTCTTTATTCAACTTTTGTTTGGAGGATCTGTCCAATGGTGAGAGAGGTGTGTTGACATCACCCATAATTATTGTGTTGTGGTCTATTTGATTCTTGAACTTGAGGAGAATTTGTTTTATGAACGTCGCAGCACCATTATTTGGTGCATAAATATTGATAATTGTTATGTCTTGTTGGTGAATGGTTCCTTTTAACAGTATATAATGTCCTTCCTTATCCCTTTTGATTAGCTTTGTCTTGAAGTCGATTTCATTCTATATGAGGATGGCCACCCCTGCTTGCTTTCAAGGACCATGTGCGTGGTATGTTTTTTCCCAACCTTTCACCTTCAGCCTGTGTATTTCTTTTCCAATCAGATGTGTCTCCTGGAGACAGCATATTGTTGGATTTGTTTTTTAATCCATGTTACCATCCTATGTCGCTTAATTGGAGAGTTTAAGCCATTAACATTTAGAGTTACTATTGATATATGGTTTGTACTTCCAGCCATGTTTGATTATTTATCTTTTTTTTTTAATTTAGTTTGTTTCTCCATGATTAGCTTTCCCCCTGCCCTCTGTCTTTACGGAGGCACTTCCCACTGATGGTTTTGGTTATTGTTTTTCATTTCTTCCTTGTGTAGTGTTTTGCTCAAAATGCTTTGCAATGCTGGTTTTCTGGCTGCAAATTCTTTCAACTTTTGTTTATCATGAAAGATTTTTATTTCGTTGTCATACCTGAAGCTTAATTTTGCTGGATACAGAATTCTTGGTTGGCATCCATTGTCTTTCAGTGTTTGAAATACATTGTTCCATGACCTTCTTGCTTTCAGTGTCTGTTATGAAAAATCCGTTGTTAACCTTATTGGTTTACCCCTGAATGTAATCTGCCTTCTTTCTCTTGTAGCTTTTAATATTTTCTCTTTGTTCTGTATATTGGATATCTTCATAACAATGTGTTTTGGCGTTGGTCTACTGTGATTTTGTGTGCTCGGTGTCCTGTATGCATCTTCAATTTGTATATCTGTTTCCTTTTTTATTTCTGGAAAGTTTTCTGTAATTATTTCATTCAGCAGGTTACTCATTCCCCTGGTTTGAATCTCTGTACCTTCTTCTATTCCGATGACTCGTACGTTTGGTTTTTTTATGTTATCCCATAACTCTTGGATGTTTTTCTCGTGATTTTTTTTATCAGCCTTTCTGAGTTGGCTAGACTCTTTTCAAGATGATATATTTTGTCTTCATTATCTGACGTTCTGGCTTCTACTTGCTCCACTCTGTTAGTGATACTCTCAATTGAGTTTTTAATTTGGTTTATTGTTTCCTTCATTTCTAGAATTACTGTTTGTTTATTTTTTTATAATCTCTATCTCCTGATAAAGATGCTTAACTTCTTCTTTTATCTGTTTATGTAATTCATTCTCAATGTTTTCTTTTGCTGCTTGAATTTGCTGTCTCGTATCCTCTTTAAGGTTCCATTCCATCTGTCTAAGGTGTTCCTTGAGTTCTTTATATGACCATTTTTCTGATGATTCCAGGTCCTCCTGTATATTTAGGCTGTCCTGCACTGTTTGTACTCCTTTTCTTCCTTGCTTTTTCATGCTGCTCATACTTCTTGTTCTGTTTGACTGCTGAGTTACTGTTTACTCCTATAAATTTATTTGATGCTTGGGAGGAAAGGTATTAGAAGGGAAGGGAAGAAGTCACTAAAGAGAATGAGAATAAACAGGTAGAATTCAAGGAAGGGGGAATAAGAAAATTGAAAAGAACTGAAAAGACAAAAGAAGAAAAAAATAGGAAATAAAAAAAGAAAAAAAAATTTTTAAATAATAATAAAAAAAAATTAAAATTAAAATTAGAAGAAAAAAAATTTAAAAAAAGTTTTTAAAAAATTTAAAAAACAACAAGAAAGAAAAATGAAAATGAAAGAAAAAAACCCAAATCAAAAAAAAGAAAAAAAAAAACTAATAAATGCAGTCTTAGAGTTTGATTAACTTCTCTTCCAGTAGGTGGCGCTGTGCCCACCAGGCCAAGCTTCTCCTGTCAATACGCGGGAACAAATCATTGTGCAGCAGCTCCTCCTCCCAGCCTAGGCGAGTCTCCAATCCTGAGTGCCTAGGGCCTCCTCTTGTGTCTAGTCACTTCCCCACTTTTCCTCTAGCCAGGCCCCTCTCACCGGTGCCGCTCACCGCAATACTGGCTACACGTCAGGTCTGCTGCTCCCGGGAGCCCTGTTTTTATGAAAGACTGGGCACACTCTCCCTGTTTGCCATTCCCTCAGGCCTGAAGTTTGTATAGCTTGGGGCTGAGAATCCTCAGCGAATTTTACTTGCCCTCCGGTAGCCACGCCCCTGGTAGCTGGTGCAAGAGATCTCGGTTGTCAGCACTGGTGGGAGCTGTAGCCGGGAGTTCCGCGCTGCGGGTCCCTCGCCACGTCTGATTCCCTTGGTCTGGCTACCGCGCTCACGGGAGAGCTGGGAGGGGCCCTTAAGGTTTCCCCGATGTGTGGAGAGGGAAGGCTAGGGGATTACACACCTGTAGCCGCAGGTTTCAATGAAGTTATCTCCTCCGCCGCAGTCTGGTGACGTCAGTTCTCTGCCATGATGGTATCTCTTGCAAATGGTGACAGTTCGTTTCCCTTTGCCGGGTGACCAATGCATCGGGTGGGTCCTTACTGTCTCTCCCAAGCCCCGTTTCAAACCTGTGGCCACTGCCTATGAAGGCTCAGTTGGCATTTACCTCCGTGGGATCAGAAGGGCCGACTCCTTGTTTCAGCCGGATGGATTAGTGCTGAGTCGCAGCTGTTTGTCTGTGGGAAGCAGGCGAACGGGAGCTTGAATTCAGCTGATCCAGGCTCAGTGTGTGTTCTGAGAGGTCCAGACTGCTCGCCCCAGATCCACGTCAGCTCAGCATTGCCTAGTGATCCTCTCCTGAAGCCGCCTCCGCCCCTAATACCGCTGGCACGGTGAGATCTCGGAGACTTTGGTCCTCCCCTCACTACTCCACCATTACCACTCTCATTCTCTCCCCACTTTCACTTCTTTGTTGGATTGAATCCCAAGTATTTTTTTTTTTTTTGAGGCTATTGTGAACAGGGTGGTTTTTCTAATTTCTTTGCAGTGGATTCATTGTGTATGTATAGAAATGCATTTGATTTATGGGGTATTGATTTCATATCCTGTTACTTTGCTGAATTCATTTATGAATTCTAGAAGTTTTCTGGTAAAATTTTTAGATCTTCTAAGTATAGAACCATGTCATCAGCAAATAGTGATAGTTTGACTTCCTCTTTTCCTATGCACATGTCTTTAATTTCTTTTGTCTGCCTAGTTGCTCTTGCTAGAATTTCAAGGACTCATATTCAAGAATTTGAATATGAGTGGGAAAAGAGGGCATCCCTGTGTTATTCCAGTTTTTATAGGGAGTGCTTTCAATTTTTCTCCATTTAGAACGATGTTAGCCTTGGGCTTACCATGGATAGCTTTGACTGATGTTGAGGTATGTTCCTATTATGCCTAGTTTTTCTAGTGTTTTGAACATGAAGAGGTACTGTATTTTGCGAAATGCTTTCTCAGCATCTATTGAGATAATCATATAATTCTTGTCTTTAAGTCTATTGAGGTGATGAATTATGTTTACTGGTTTCTGTATGTTGAACCAAACTTGCATCCCTGGCATTTGGAATCTTATCTCATGTTCAATGAGGATCCATGGATGATATAAGCAAGGAAAATGACAGGCTCTGATTTGTTTGTAAAAGTTCATGTATGCTGCTTCCTAGAAATTAGAATGGAGGGGAAGGAGAGAGGAAGAGAGTTCATGTAGGGAATCAGCTTCCTGTATGATAATGCTCAACAGAAGATGGTGGTTCAGGACTGGCAGGATTCACAGATCATGGTGGGGTTGGTATAGAGAAAAAGGTAGGAAGGGAGGGTCATCTTGGCTTGCAGTTTAGATCTGTGTGGCTAGTGATGCCAGTTACTGAGATATAGAACTGGGGGAACTTTGGGGGTGATAGAAAGAGAATGGAGTATTTTTTTTAAGAAAAATATATACATGTAAAGTTTGAGATGTTTATAAGGCACAAAAGTGGAGATATCTGGACGTTTATAGATACATTGATTTGAAGCTCAGACTTGGAACAGAATTGTATTGTTGAGGAAGGAGATGAGTGATCTGAACTCAAAGGCCCTTAGATACTTTCCTGATGTCTCAGGAGGAAAAACTGATTCCTCCTATTCTATTTGTGCCTTTGTATTAGGTAGAGATTTCTGTCATAGTATCACTAAGATTTTTTTTAACTTATTTTTTATTTTAAGCAAATCTGTCTTACTCAATTAGTCTGAGATCATTGAGGCCAAGGTATCCGATGAAGTACTTATACATTGCAAGAGTCATTCATTTTTGTTAATCAGATGAATGGAGTTCCTTTAAAAAGAAAAATATGAAAGTTAAAAAAAAAGGCTTTTTCAATCAAAACCTACCATTCACCAGAATTCACAAAATGTTCTGCAAATTCCATTAGTAAGTCAGTAGGACAAAGAAAAGCTTCAGTACTTGAACAAATAAAACAAAGTTTGTTTCCAGGATATCCAGATTGCCTCCTGACCTTGAGTAATGTGAAGATTCTGAACTTGGTGCCTGGACACAAAAGGCAGGGCACTCAGCACCTCCCTGGGAGGCCCTGTCTCAGTAGACTGCCTGCTCTGCACACAGGAAGAAGGTGCAAATTTCCACTTTGAAAGGACATGAAACAAAGCAAAAAAACTGGGCAAGAGAAGGAAATTGATACCTTTTCCCACCTTTCTATTTCCTGTGCCTTTAACACCCTCCCAAGTTGATTCCTTTTGGAGTCAAAGGAAGAGTTAAACGCATTAAATGAAAGTCCTGTTTGTTTTCTGGGCTGTTTCTAAGTATCAGGGCCCAAATTCTATCTCACTGCTCAGCTGAGGCTGATTTCAGAGCTTCCCAGGGAAGCATGAAGCTCAGTGGTCCAGAAGAAGAAGGCAAAATTTCAGTTTCGTTAACTTTTCCAGGAGTTTTGAAATTCTGCATCTCATTGCCTGGACCTGTTGTGTCCATAGATATGTAATCAGATCTGAATTGCAATTGGCAAAATGATACAGATGAGATTAATTATAAGAGTTTTTTAAAAAAATTTTTAAATTATAGATGGGCATAATACCTTTATTTATTTATTTATTTATTTATTTTTATGTGGTGCTGAGTATTGAACCCAGTGCCTCACACATGCCAGACAAGTACACTACCACTGAGCACAACCCTAGCCCATAGTATATATTTTTTAAGTCAACATATTAGAATTATAATTTAACATGCAATATAAAAATAATTAATGAGCATCTGATATCCTTTGTTTTTGGTTTGAAGTCTTCAAAATTAGACACATTTACAAGTACTCAGTCGCCACATGTGGTGAGAGGGCACATGCTAGACTGCACAGGTCTGGATTTAAACACCAATGCAGCTACTATTAAAATGATGCTACCCAGAAGTCTGGCTTTGGTATAACTTCTGTAGGTTTTCTGAGGCCAAAGACTACCTCCTTCACTCACATTATCTTCTCAGAAACATCCCAGAATTTCCATTTAATTTTCTCTCCATTCATTCTCTTCTTTGGTTTCTGTTTCCTCTGAAACCAATTTTGGGCAAGACTTAGTTCTTCTTCTCTACCTTCCTCCATTTCCTTTTCGGGACCATGGGTGCCTCGCATATTGAACTTTCCTGCTAATATAGCATGTGGAAACAGAGGTAAAATAACAAATATGGGGGAAATATGATTCTGACGGCTTCAAAATTCTTCAAGCTTCTCCTTCTGCGACACTGGAAGCTTCTGCTGCTTTCCTACCTCTGTGGAGGGCCTTCAGCACTTGTTTTGAAAGATGGGGCTCACCAAGACCCTCCACTTCTGCAGCTTTCACTATGATGGCCAGAAGGAGGCTTCCTATTAAGGGCCCGTCTTCCTGGCTGTCGGCCCTCTGCCACAGCAAGACTCAGACTGACAGGGAGACCATCTCTGAAGGGCCCTGAACTGACTGACATTCTCACTGAATGTCTCCCTCGGATGGGAATGATCAGACACCTAGGGTATTTCCTCTTACAGGACAAATGGAGCATGAATGATTCCTAGGCTTGCAAAGGGGCACAAGGTTATGATGAAATGCAGAGTGGGTGTTAATGGACTTGGACCGGGGTAGCGAGAGGAATTGGCTCCATTAGTTTTGTGAGAATTTAAAGGACTTTCAAAGAAGGAAATAAAAAGCAAAACCAATTTATTTCCATGCCAACAGAGATAAAAGAGCACTGGCTAATGGCAAACTCAGTCACCTCAGGCATCTCCCACCCACTGGCAGCCTTGGCAGCTGGACCCAGGTCCAAGCCAACACGCCTCAGCATGGTTGACAGCACCGTCTCCCACTCCTCACTCTTCTCCCTTCCCTGTTTGCAGTGAAATGTCTGACAGGCCCAGCCCAGAGAGGATTCTCTTTGTGATCTCGCTGGAGGATTTCACCTCTGGGAGAAAAATCTCAATGAATCTTGGAGTTGCCCGGGACTTAGGAAAGGTTGAGTAAGCAAAATGGCAGCTGAGGTCCCAGGCTAAGTCAAAAAGCCTGCCTGAAGTGGTTCCCGGCTGTCAAGAGAGGGCAGACAAGCAAACTTCTGTCTTTTCATTAGACATTCAAACAAAATAAGAATGTACTCTAGATTCTGTCTCCAAAAAAAAACCCTTTGTGACCTGAGTTATCAATCATCACCTACCTTACCCACACGGACAGTCTGGATATTAATAAAAGACTTCGAGGAAGCTCTCCTAGGCCTGTGTCCAGAGTCTCAGTGTGGATGTGTGAAGGGGTAGTTTGGCAGGGTAATCTGGGGGCTGTCATGTGGTGAATCTACTCCTGCCGTAGCTCTCTCTGAAATATGTCTGCATACTCAGATAAATGAAGGGAAAGGGCAAAGTGAATACCCAATCATTATGAAAAATGTTATCCTTATTGTGGGCAATTAAGATATATTAAGCTCATTTCATGTGAGAAATATGCAGATCAGATTCATGGTAGGTTAATCACAGAGTTGAATGTTCAAACTTTTTATTTTTTTCAAGGGGATGATAAAGATTCAAAATTCAATCATTGATGAAAGCAGTCCAGGAGCTGGATGACAGTTTTCACTTCCATATGCCATAGTAGATATTCTCATTTCCTCAAGCCCAAAATATCAGAGAATCCTTTTCTGTAGTAGACTGTTGGGTCCTACCCATTCTTCCTTCTTCTGTGGTAACACAGCTCCAATTTTGCTTGAGTACCTACTGCGAATGTTTCCAAGGATCTGAGTCATGATTAGTTCAAGGGCATCGAGTCATCCCATTTCTCTTTGTGATTGGTTTGTGGTTAGGCATGGATTGACCCTGTTGTAGCCAATAAGATGAGAGGAAAAGATTTTTATGGTCCTTCTGGGAAATATTTTCTTCCTGATAAAATTAGAAGAATGTCTGGAGTCTCCTTGTGGGACAAATCCCAGGTTTAAAGTCTGATTGATTTGTCTTAGGTTGGCCTCTTCAAGAAGCCAATCCTGAGAACAATAATTAAGTTCGAGAAGTTTATTTAGTAAGTGATCTTGGGAAATAGCAGTAGGAAAGTAGGGGAAGTGCTGAGGAAAGGAAAGGAGAAATGGAATGTGTTTAATGAGCAGATTCTTGCTGTGGGAAACTGAGAACCTACACTGCTAGGGACAGAGTTGTCCCATTCAAGGGTTAAGGAAACGGGAGTAGTGGATAACTACTCAACTCCTAGGAGACATTGTTTGAGCATTGCTCCTAGGATGTTTCTTCCTTAGTACTTCCAGCCTGCCTGGCACTTGGGATGAGAACATTCTTATGTCTAGAGAGAGCCTGAAGGCAGATAGTCGCAGGTGCTGGCCATCAGAAGACTTTGAATCAAGATGCATTCGAGGGGTGAGTTGTGAATAATAGGGGCGGGCCCTGGCGGTTTCTGCCAAGTTGCACAATTAACCAACTCTGGAACTGTCTTCCTCCAGCTTTCTTTTCATATGAGTAAGCAAAGCCCTATTATTTAAGCTATTTTAGGAAGATGCTCTCTTAGGACCAGAGCTGCTATTTGACTTGTGTACACTGGAATAATATTGTGGCTTGTTTACAGCTAACATCCATTCTGATGACTCAGTCACCTGTTTAAACGGATCAGTGCCAATACTGTGCCATTTAAAGAAGTATTTCAGTCATATGTGTTTATGGAAGTATAGAAGCAGCGTGTAAGAGATTTTGCTCATGGCCTTTCTTATTTATCCCCTGATTAATAACTGACCTAGAATTTTTTCTAAAACACCATTTGCATCCTATCACTCTGTTTCTCAAGAACCCATAGTTTACCGATGAAATTTCTCAACCTGACATTCAAGGTCTTCCCCATACAGTCCCAACCTGCCTGACTAATCTGCTTGCCCACTATTCTCGTGCATAAACCTTTCATAGTAATAATAGCAACCACTATTTGTTGAGCGCTTGTTCTGTTCTAGTTGTTGTGCCGAGTGATTTACCTGCTCATCTAATTTACAGCACAAATCCAAAGGGTAGGTAAAATCAGGCAACTTATTTAATAGATGAAAAACACTGAGGTTTCATGAAGTCACACATGAACAGGAAAGAGATTCCAGGCCTTTCTAAGGAAAGACATCATGTTATAATTTATTCTCACATAGACTCTATGCCTCTGGAGGGGATATTCATATATACTTTAAAATTTTACCAGTGCCTTACATGATTTTTGAACATATATTAGATTTTTGAAAAAGCATTTATGAGGTGACTGTTCTCCGCGGTCCAGGCGGAAGACTGTCTGACACCACGACCTTTCCTTCTGAATCTCTCTGCCCTTGTCTTCTGTGGCACCACTCTGAAAAGGGAGGAAATTATCCCAAGATTGATAAGGAAAATAATATAAATCAGAACCAACTGATTTAAATATTTATTGAGGGCATGTGGAGAAAAAAGGATTTTCATATATTGCTGGTAGAAATATGAGGTGTTTCTGCCTTTTTCAGAAAGCAATTTAGCAGTTTCTATTAAGATGAAAAACATATATATTCCTTTGGACCCAGCAACTAAAAATTTATCCCATAGAAATAAAAGCACCAATACATAAAACATATGCTAAAATGGTTTTTTTTTGCAACATTGTGATGGAAAAATACTGGAGAATATATGAATACCCATCAATAGTGAGATGGTTGAATAAATTAGGGTGTATAAAAGCATCAAGAAATCTTGTGCAGTTATTAGAAAAGACAAATTAGGGCCATTTAAGGTGATTTTAAGGAATTAGCACAAGGTAATGTGGAGTGAGAAATGCTAGATTCAGAAAAGAATGTTTAATATAATCTTGTTTTTTTGTAAAATAAACGATGGCTAAAGCTCGCTCTCTCTCTCTCTCTCTCTCTCTCTCTCTCTCTCTTTCTCTCTCTCTCTCTGTGTGTGTATGTGTGTGTGTGCATGAATGATATGAACCAGGAGAAGAAAATAATACACAAAACCTGTTGTTAGGGCTGAGGATGTAGCTCAGTGTTAGAGTGCTTACCCAGTGTACATGAGGCCTGAGGTTCAATCCCTAGCGTCACACCAAACCAAACCAAACAATACAATATGACAACAAAATGTTGTTAGCCTGAATTACCTGGAGAAGAGAGCAGGTCTGGCCTGCAATGCTACTTTGGAGAGAGGGGAAAGCACACTATTTAGGATAAGAAGAAAATTACATTTCATTAAAGAAAAAAAATCACATTTGTGCATCTAGGAGAATTACGTTTATATACATGGGTATGTGTGGAAGTATTTTCAATTATAAGCAATAAAGTAATAAAGCAAATGACAACAAAACACTTCAAAATATTCCGAGATTCATTCTGACATTGTACCACTGATGTCTGAATAAGGGAGATCATATCTACTCTTATGACTGGTGAGGGGAGGTGACTTTTGTCCACAAGAGAGTCCTTTCTCCCCCTGAGTCTTAGTCTTGTGATCACACCAATCTCCCCATTTCCCTTTGCAGAACACATGCAAGCTTGACAAGCATGACTGTAGGTTGGGCCACTGCCATCTGTTGGATGCCTCCTATATTCTTGTTTTTCTTCCACAGGAGTTGCCCCCTCTTAGGCAACACTTAGTAACTATTAACCTGAAAATATACTTTTCCCTGCTCTGTTTTTCATGTCCCTGCCTTGGTCAGCCTAGGTCATATTCAGTTATTTTACAGTTTCACACATGTTCACATTTCTGAGTTATTGACGCTCACTTTGAGATTTCTGTTTCGAACACAGAATCTTTGTTTTTTAGAAACTCTCCAAAAGGAAAAAGGAGGGTGAGAAACACAAACACAAATTCCAAACTACAAACAGGTAGAAGGGCTGCCAAAAGCGGCACAGTCCAAGCAAAAGGGTGCATAAGAAGCAGAGAGAAATGCCATAGCTAGAGAGCTCAGAACTAGTCAGAAACAAGATGCCTCAGGAAAATGAGAGCATACCTCGGGTGGAAAAATCTAAATTCTGGGAGTGGCTGGAACTCTCCAGACCTGTATTCCTTTTTCAGAAACAAAGGAGATGAAGTTCCAGGAAGAATCACATAGGTAAAGCCACATTGTCCGGAAGCAGACTACTTCTGTGGCAGATGAGTGGGGGAAAAAAGTCTTCAGGTTGCAAAAATCTCAACAGTTGTCTATCTCCATTAGCTGGGAAGAAGGAAAGAATGAGCAAACTCACACACACATACACAAAGTCAAACAGTGATCAAGTGCACCTGGAACAGGAAACCCACACAATACAAACTCTCTAAATATAGTTGTTATAGAAAATGAAAGAACGAACAAGGCTTATCGTCGGAGAAAATGCCCGTTTATTGAGGAACAGCTCTGCATATTTATAGAGCTGGGGGTGGTTTGACAGTTATGACAGTTTAATGGTTGAACCATTTGACAGTTGGCATGGGGTGCTTTCTGATTGGTGGGTAAGGATCATGTGAGTCAGCAGGGCTAGTCTGATTGGTGGGTAAGGATCATATGAGCCAGCAGGGCTAGTCTGATTGATGGGTAAGGATCATGTGAGCCAGCAGGGCTAGTCTGATTGGTGGGTTAGGATCATGTGAGCCAGCAGGGCTCACCATTGGATGCTCTTCTCGGGGGATGGGGAAGTTAGTCTTTGGAGCCAGGTCGACTCCCAACAGAAAACACTCACCAATACAGGTGAGTAATGGAATATTTATAGCACAGAATCAACATAAAATGGAAAAAAAATGACAGAAAACATAGAAAACAGTTGGCAGAATCACTTCTGTTCAAACAACAATGTTACTATCAAAAAAGAAATCATAATCAATTTTCCCACCATAGAGTAAATAAACTTAATTTTTCTCTCACCTTCATTGAACTAGAACACAAAGCAGAAATGTAAGAGCTCAGACAGTAGATAGTGTCTTTGTCAATTTGGGCTGCTACAATAGAATACCATAGATGGCTAAATGAGAGAAATTTATTTCTTACAGTTCTTGAGGATAACAAGTCTAAGATCAGGGCACTGGCAGGTCTACTGTCTGGTGAGGTCCTACTTCCTTGTTTGTAGAAGGTCATTTTCTCCTTGTATTCTTACATGAATAAAGAGATCGTCTCTCTTCCTTCTCTTATATAGACACTAATTCCACTCATAAAGGCTCCACCGTGATGATCTAATTACCAAAGGGGTCACCTCTGAAACCATCACATTGGTAGTTTAGGCTTCAACATATGAATTATGGGGAGATGTAAATGTTCAGTCCCCAACAGATAATGAGAATACAGGAACAGATCAAATATGACCCTGGCAAAATACATGAAAGAAAATATTAATAGTAAATATTAAATGACCTTATAAATGAACATTACAGAGTTCTTGATAAAATAAATTAACTGAATAAAATTGGATCATGAAAATGAAGAAAGGATGAAGAAAGAAGAGAAAATATTAAATTCATCTTTGTTTATAGTAAGGAATAAAGAGGTACTATGTAAGTTAGAGTCATAAAAGTAACTACTAGAACAGAAATATATATGACACTAAAGATGAGAAGAAACACAAAACAAAGCAAGAGATGACATGTTCAGGAATGTTTTTAAAGCAGAGAAAGAAAGCATAATATAAAACAGCATGACAAACGTACCTGTCATATCAGCACTTATAAATGAGTGAAAATCTGCTGTGAAAAGAAAAAGCCTTTCATTATAGGAATCACCAAGACATACCCAAACAAGTTTTTGAACTGCATTCAAAGATGAAGAAATAATCCCCTGGGAAGTCACTTTTAAGGAAGGAAAAAAGAAATCAACTGGCTACAAATTTTCCCTAGCAACAGTCAATGCTAAAAGACCATGGAGCCATAGCTAGGAAACCCTCAAGGAACCAAGTTGGATTCTAAGATTTGATACCCAGACTAAAGTTGTTCAAGGATGAAGACAACAGATCAAAACACAAAGCTATGCAGAAATATTTTCTGTGAGATTTTTCTTGAGATGTCTTCTAGAACAAAACTTTGAAAACTGTGGCATGGGGTCAAATCAAGCACACTACCTCCTCTGCCCCAGCCCCTGTGGATTTTTATTGTAATGCAGCCACATCCGTTCATTTACGTACTCTCTATGGCCGCTCTTGTGCTGCAATAGAAATGTTGAGTAGTTGGGACAGAGTCCTTATGGCCTATGAAACCTAATATGTTTACTTTCTGATGGTTTACAGAAGAAAAAAAAAAGCCAACTGGATCCCTGAGCTAGACTATAAGTTCTTTTAGGGTAGGGAGCCAGTTTTAGTTCTTCATATAGCCTTAGAACTTACTCAAGACATATATGATGTGCTCCATAAATATTTGCTAAATGAATAAATACTTCAGTTCTCATTCTTTCACCTTGGGCACACTCACCCCACCTGCCTCCTGAATATCCTTTCTCTTCATTCCTCAAAAAAAAAAAAAAAAAGATCTTTGGTAAGAGAATGTTTTAGTTAGCTTTTACATTGCCATGCCCAAAATACCCTACAAAAACATCTTAGAAAAGGAAAAGTTTATTTGGGACTCCATTGCTCTGGACGTAAAGTAAGTCAGTATAACATGGTGGAATGATCCATCAGAGGACAGCAGTTCAACTCATGGAGGGGTCAGGAAGCAAAGAGAGAGAGGGAAGGAGCTACAGGGAAGATGAACCCTTTCAGGGTCACTGGGTCACCCCCAGTGACCCACCACCCCAGCTGCCTACAGTTACCACTCATTCACTCCATTCAAAGGATGGGCTGATTAGGTTAGAGTTCTCCTAATGCCATCATTTTATTTCTTCATGTTCCTACATGAACAGAAACCATAATAGAGAGGCCAAGAGAGGTTCAGAAACCTTGGGATAAAAGACTGCAAGAAACTGCAAAGAGTTAAAACACTGGCCAAGCCTTTTGCAGTGTGTTAGTCTGAGCAAAATTGCATTCACTGAATTTCTTTCAGTTTCAAATATTGGTAAGAATACCTTGCATTTGTGCAATGATCTACAGATAACAATTTACATTCTGTCTTGTCCTTTTTCTCCGCCCAACTCCCATTTAAATTTGTTCTCTTATTAAAAAAGAAATAGTTTTCAGGGAAGAAAGATTACCATTAGCAAGTATATAAATTAAATAAAAGCATTGCTTATTAAATCAATCCTATTTCTCTCTCCTTAGAGCTTTTCTGTCTCTTTTACTACCCTCCTCTTTGATTCAGGCTGGAATAGCTTGGAAACCTAGGATGGTTCTGAGCTCTAGGAAAATAGATTTCAATCTGCTTTGCAAGAGAAGGTAGAGTGATGGTTGAGAACGTGGCTCTAAGGCTAGGAAGCTCAGTTTTAAAGCTCTGTCTTGTCTCTTCCTAGCTCTGTGGCCTTGGGTGTGTTATTTACCTCTGCTATGCCTCGGCTACCACATCTGTGAAATGCACGTCCTGACAGTCCCTCCTTCATAGCACTATGGGAAAATGAAATGTTTTAATATAGAATAAAGCACTTACAATAGTGCTCGGCACATAATAAGCATCCATGAATGTCAGCTAACATTATCGTTGCTGTCCCCAGCCTTTACTGTTTGCTGTTAAGGGAACAAATAACCATTGACTGGCTTACACAGTGGTATCTGCAGAAAGTCATAACAAGAGTTTGGATAAGAGGGCCTGGGATGTGTATGGCTCTAGGCTCCTCAGATGAAGTGTTTTCTTTCCCTTGATCTCTGCAGGGTAGAGACTCCTGCTCTATGGTCTACAATATCTCCCCATGGTGCTGATTTCTGTATGCCTTGGTTAGTGCAGGCGGTTCCTTAGGAATTCCACTTTCAGTTGATTATTCAGTGAATATGGCAAAGATGACTCCCTACAGCTCCAGGAAGAAGTGGTTTCTGGTCTTTGTTATTTTTGGAGAAATTGTTAGTATGCCTCATCGCTGGTTAAATAGATAAGACTTCAGCTTGCTATATTTCCGTGCATTTGGGGCCTTGCAGGAAATGATACATAATGCTGCTTTAAATATTAAGTGTCTCAAGGAATTGCTTTCATTCGATTGTCACCAATAGGGTTCCCCTTATTTCGGAGCTGAAGAAAGCAGTTCACGCTATAACAGTGTCTGGATGCAATAACAGTGGTAGTTTGCCTGCTCTGGATTGTCTGTCTACAACCATACTCAAAGGTGGTTTTTTTTTTTTTTTTTTTTTTAGGATGTTCTTAAGACATCAAAAAGATTAGCTAAAAATGACCTAACCCACACCCTAAAATTAGAACTGTGTTACAATGACTACAATAAGCTTTTCAACACTGTAACAATGCAAAAACCACAAAGGTTTTCTAGTACATTATCTTATAAACTTGATATAAATCTTTACAAATACAGTTTTAAAATAGTAAGTCTGATGTGCAAATCTAAATGCTGGGCTACAGTCTGATTAGGCAACTTGTAATTGCTTTGGAAGTAGCTACATACTAGAAAGAATTCTAAGGATTAAATTAGTTCATACCCTGTACTCACTCTCCCTCCACACCTGGATCATGAGTTCTTTAAAGATTATATAGAATTATTAAATATTTGTAAGATTCCTGGAATTCATAATCTTCAAATACTTCTTGTTTTCCTTTCTTCTTTTTCATCATGAAAATAGAAAACCTAAAACTGTGGTATATATGTGTATTAAGAATTGTAATGCAAAAAAAAGAGTACATGTATAATGGCATAATTTTGGCATGAACATACTTTACATACAGAGTTACGAAAATTGTGCTGTAAATGGGTAATAATGAGCGTAAGGCATTCCACTATTGTCATGAAATAAATAAATAAATAAATAAACAAATGAAAATAGAAAACCTATCTGATGTGTGAAGGGTTAAAATTTGTTCCCAAGGGGGCTGGGATTGTGGCTTAGTGATAGAGCGCTCGCCTAGCGCGAGTGGGACCCGGGTTCGATTCTCAGCACCACATAAAAATAAAGGCATTGTGTTGTGTCCATCTACACCTAAAAATAAATAATTAAATATAAAAAATTGCTCCCAAGATGTAGGCTCTCTATTCACCTCACAGATTGGGACATAGCCACATCAATGTTTATAGCAGGACAATTCATAATAGCTAAACTGTGAAAACAACCTAGAGGCCCTTCAATAGATGAATGGATTAAAAAATGTGGCATATATACACAATGGAATTTTACTCAGCAATAAAAGAGAATAAAATCATGGCATTTGCAGGTAAATGGATGGAGTTAGAGAAGATAAATCTTAGTGAAGTTAGCCAATCCCAAAAAATCAAATTCCAAAAGTTTTATCTGATAAAAGAAGGCTGATTCATAGTGGGGTAGGGAGGGGAGTGTGGGAGGAATAGACAAACTCTAGATAGGGCAGAGGGGTGGGAGGAGAAGGGAGGGAGTATGGGGTTAGAAATGATGGTGGAATGTGATGGACATCATTATCCAGAGTACATGTATGAAGACACAAATTGGTGTGAATACACTTTGTATACAATCAGAGATGAAAAATTTGTGCTCTGTATGTGTAATATGAATTGTAATGCATTCCATTGTCATACATAAAAAATTAATTAAAAAGTACAAAACTTAAACTTTAATTTTTATTTAACTAAATTAAGGTGTTTTATTTGAGGTTATTCAGACCATAGTAGTAGACAATAGCAATTAATGACCCAACTATAACATCTACTATTCTTAATCTTGCATTATTAGCAGAGATACTTTCAACTTCTTGCTTGGTTTCTGAGATGCTGGTCATCATTAGGAGCATGAATAGTAAAATAAGAATATTTAAAGTGAGTGTTTCCCAGCTTCTTTGTTGTCAACATTTGGAAACCAATACTAATCTTTTGTAGTCTGTTGTTCATTTTATAAACATAGCTGAGGCCTGCCATATGGCAGCTTGATTCACGGGTTAGTCTTCCACACTTGTGTCCTGATGCTTCTGAGCTGGTGTGTAGGGAGAAATCATTCCTAATTTGTCTCTATGATAAAACCATAGCTCATCTGGGCCCTGCAAGCAGCTATGTTGTTTAGATTATGGACATCATTTCATGTCTTAAATCTTCAGTTAGAAATATAAGAAAAAAAAAGGTCTTTATTTTCCTTCAATTTCTGTAAAATAAAGAAATCTTTGGATCCATCCTTTCCTTTACTGATCCTTCTGCAGTGGAGATTCCACTGGGGAGGTGGTTAGAACAGAAGCTCCTAGCTTTAATAATTAAGTTTTAGAAACAATGAAGAAATTCTCCCTCTGTGTCAGGGAACTAACTTTTTTCCTTAGAATCATCTTCTGATTCCGGATTTCTCTTAGCTTTTCTTTATCATCTTGTAATATAGACATTTTATAAGCTGGCTAAAATTTGGTTTTGAAATAAGGTGTGATGTACATAAATGTACATTGCTAATAGTTACATTTTAAGTAAAAACGATCTGTGCTTGCTTACTTTTTGGTTTCTATCATCTGGGGACTACTCTGAGATCTACAATGAGATGTTTGTGTTTGGCTGGGATGAAGAATTATGGAGAAGGGTATGTGAAGACCAGGCAAGGTGAGAAGCCAGTAACTAGCTTGAGAAGAGTCCAAGGAAAACAAAATGAATGTGGAATGAATGGACAATGAAGAGGTTGGGATGGAGGGAAAATCCTTTTCTTCTTAGGAGCTTGCCTGCCATCTCCCCGGTCCTCATTTATGTCCACAATTTAGTTAGTTTCTTTGCATAGCCCAGGAGGCATGGGATAATGAAAACATATTGACTTAGCTCAGTGAGTAACAAGAAAAGTGACCACTGGTTAAATAATTTAATCTCTTTTGACTCTGAATCCTCATTTGTAAAATAAGGGAATTGTTCCTTTACTGCATTTGTGAAATTCACCCATGTTGTTCTGTGTGGTGGAGTGCTTTCTTTTTCTGAGCAGTAGACTCTATTTCTACTAGACTACTATTTATTGTAGGTGGACATGGAGTTTCTAATTTTTGTCTATTTTGAATAAAGTTGCTATGAGCATTCTGTTCAATTTTGGTGGATATATAATGCTTATTTCTTTAGGCTGTGTGCTCAGGAGTGGAATTACCATGTCATAATTTTATGTTTACTTTCAAGAAGAAATACTAGTTTTCCAAAGTGATGGTGTCAATTGGCAGTCCCACCAAGGATGGCCAGAGTTCCATATCCTTCTCAACACTGGGTATTCTTTTAGTAGATGAAAAGGTAATTGTTCATTTTACTTATTTGGTCCTTTATTCACTCTTAATAAAATATTAATTGAAAAGTTAGAGCACAGCAGGCATCATGCTATGGAGAGGGCATGAGCCTCATACTTGAGCTAGGGGCCCACAGACTTGTATAGTTCATGTTATAAGCACACAAGCAATATACAATTTTAAGTGCTGTTAGGTACTATATGTTGGGGAGGAAACTTATTCTTCCATTCAAATTTGGGAATACATTGCAAGGAGGAGCATTGTACTAGACTTTTTTTTGTTACTATAACAAAATACCTGAGGCAGGGTAACTTTAGAAAAAAAATAGTTTATTTAGTTTGTAGGTCTGGAGATTCAAGAACATGGTGCCAACTTCAGCTCAGCTTGGATAAGGTCTTCATGGAAGACAGCTGGAGCACGGGTGAGAGGGAAAATCACATTATCAAATAGGAAGCCAATGAGCAATCCAGATGTTGAGTTTGTTCTTATAAAAACTCTCTCATTCAATGGCTCAGAAGTCCCATGAGCACAACCTTACTACCTTCTGAGGGCAGCTATCTCCCTCAATGATTTAAGGATGTCCCACCTGGCCCCGCCTCCTAAAGGTTTCTCACTACTTTTCAGAACTTCTACCATAAGGACCAAGCTCCCAGAACATGAATCTTAAGGGATCACTCAAACAAGGTGAGGATCTACCCTTTTACCCATCTCCTTCTTGGATCCTCTGCCAAGGAGAAGTTGTGGATTAGACTGCTCAGAAACTAAAGCATTCACTAGGCAGCATCACTGGTGTCTTTCTGGGCATCAAACTCAGCCCTCCTGCAAGCCGTCCTCCTACATCTGTCTTCTGTGTGTAAGGTGGATCAACAGCTGGGAGCAAATCAGAGAAGGCTCAAGTGAGGAGATGAGAATTTAGCGACATCTCAAATGACAGGTGTGTCTATGGATGGAAAAACTTGGGTATGGGTGATCTGGTTAGAGGGAACAGAAAAGACAAAGACACATTAAAATTGTGAAATCCAGGAAGGGTTAGTGCTCTGGTTAGAATGGAATGGGGGATTGGAGACCGACATGGTAAAGCATGAGGCTGTAAGGTAGAGAATAGACAAATCTTCTGGTGTTTGTTACAGAAGGAGATCTGTGGAGCCAAACAGACTGTGGGTGGCCTGTGACCACTGGTTCTTGCAATCTTGCCCAAAGAGTTCCAAGTGAGTCACACATAGTCACAGGCAGGAGTTTATTACAAGGGAAAGAAAAAGAGGGGAAAGGATACTCTTAAGAGACAAAGGGAGTGGATGCCCTCAGAGAGATCCACTAGATCTAGCCCTCTAGTTTTATTGGGGGGTCTCAGGGAAATTTCCAGAAAGTCCCACCAGGTTGACCTTTTGACCTTTGGCAGGACTGCATCAGACATGTAAGTCCCCGCCTCACATGTTCTCACCCTATGGAGGGGAGATTTTGCTATTATAATGACATTCTAAAGATCCAAAGGCAACTCTGGGTCACCTTGATCTATGCTGACCAATTCTAAAAACTTGTTATTACAGATTTTATGGGGGTGGTAGTGGAAGTCTTTGCTTCTAATTATCCCATCATTCCTGAGTTCTGGAATCTGGTTTGTGTAAAGGTCACAATCCCAGGCTTCAGGGTAACTTGTGTTCTTCTTATTGGCAGGGATGAGTTTTGGGGTCGGTATTTTTCCTGTAGATAACAGTTTTTTCCTTCTAAGTAATATAGCATATCCTATTGACTTAGGCCAAGCATGACTGCAGGTAAATTTTCTTTTTAAAGAAAAAGTGTGGGTGTGTGTGCGCATGCACGCGTGTGCGTGAGTGGAGGTGGGGGTTCAGCACAGTAGGCCCAGCCTGTAGAATTATTCCCTTAACTTTATGTTTCCACAGCTCATGTCTGCCTGCTACCTATCAGTCTGGACATACAAAGAATTCTCCTGTTGATGAGGAGACTACTGTGGAGATTAACCAAGAGAGTGATATTGTGGATTTTTCTTCTATCTTAAAAAGATGACTTTATATCAGTAAAGTGTGTCCTGCATTCTGAAAAAGTAAAGCTGAAAATTCTGTGTCCTATTTACTAACAAATACAGGGTGAGTTTTGCAGTATTTAGTTATTAGACAGAAAGCTGACATTTGGAAATATTGATTAGTGAGTACTCTTATATGTAGAATCCTGTTCATCTCTGGGATTATAACTACCTCAAGAATAATGACTATGTTCCTAGTCTTTATGCATTAAAATCTGAAGAAATCTTAGCGTGCTTGCAATACAATAGTCTCACTTTATTTATAAAGGACAGATACTTATAATTTATATTCTGTCCAGCATCTCCAGACCAGACTGCACAATTTCCTGGGTACACCCCAGGTGTGTGCACCTGGGCATTGTGGCAGGTAAAACTAGCTCATGGTAGATGGATAGAAAGCTAAACATGTCTAAAAGCCATCATCTGGGATAAAAGTAAACTGAAAAGTTCCATAGACTATCTCAACAGAGGGTCAGTCCAAAATGATTGGGTAGGGAGGCAATGTCTGGGTCAGAGGCAATAAGACAGAACTAAAGACCTCAACAAGGACTAGTAGATCTGAGAGAAGAGTTGAAGTGGGTCTGGAGACACTTTTCAAAGTATGGAACACTGAAGCCAGCGTTTTGTCATAGTGGGATATTGGTCCTGGATGAGATCGTTAAATTATTAACTATATTGCATTAGTCAGGGTGTGTGTGTGTGTGTGTGTGTGTGTGTGTGTGTGTGTGTTTAGTAAATGTTATTTGATTGACATGAAGATAGTTAAAGGCCCGATTCCAATTTTCTGAATAAAATTCTGGACTCAACTAAATCAGCTGATATAGCATGTTGCAGCTGAAATCAAGAACTGTAAGAAACTTCACACCAGCTAAGACATCATGTTGCAAGGGACAGAAAATCTAATTCCAATTGACCTTTTCAATGAAAAGGATGAATTGCTTCATGTGCCTGAGCAACCAGAGGCAAGAGCAGCTCCATAATTAGTTGATCTAGCAGCTTGGTGGGAACACCAAGGGCTCGGTTTCTTTCCATCTCCCCACTCTAGTTCAATTTTCTTCTAAGTCTAATTGCCCTCGTGTCTTTAAGATGGCTGTGATAGACATTGGGGTTGTGGGGTTCCTGTTCAATGATGGTGAGATACAAGGGTATTTTAGCAGTCTGAGCAAGAGTTCTGAGGTCAACTGAGTTACATCTTCAACCCTTTTTCAGAAAAATTTTATTTTGAGACAGGGTCTTGCTAAACCTGTACCTTGTACAGGTAATAAAATGCCCATCGTTAAACCCATGCCTGATTATAAACACCAGGGACGATTGTTGGAGTGAGGACAGGGTTGAGCTATTTTTTTTTTAAAATGTGGGTCTCAGGGAGAGGAGTGGCTATTCAGATAAAATCTGGGTGCTACTAAGGAGGGAAGGAAGGAAAATGTATTGGGTGCACAATCAACTGTGTCTATGATAAGCAAGAGTCCTTAGCATAAACTTTAAACTTTTGTATACCATTAGACCTGCTTCTGAGACCTGGCATTAGGGATACTGATTTATGTAGGTCTGCATTTTAGCATGTTTTTCCTATTGATTCTGGTAAGGATCCATGATCTAAAGTACATGACTTCAGACAAATGTTTTTAAAAGTGTTTATGAATTCTTTCCCCTAACAATAGTACATATTCATACTAAAACTTAGAGAATACAGGGGAAATAAGACAATTTGAAAGAATTTTTTTTTTCATTGCATGATGAGTGCCTGTTTTCCAAAAGGGGGTGAGGATAGTGTGTGCCAAGTGGAAGTACTAAAGCATGAGTTTTGAAAAATCTATTGTTCCTTTTTGATGAATGCTTTATATTCCATTAGAATTCCTCTGCAAATTCAGAGCCATTTTGGGATACTTGCCAACAGTTAATGGTCCCGCTGCACTGGTAACACGTGGGGACAGAGGAGCTTTGTCATGTCATCACCAAGACTGCTTTATGGAGCAAGTCATTAATCAAGGCAAGCCGGGCACTTTGCACAGATTCAGGCCTGGGGAAGACCATCACCTCTATCAGGGAAACATGTATCTAGAAGAATCAGGATGTGATTGTCTTCCCTGGAAGCAACTGAGCTTCAGCCTGAAAGACTTCACTCCCTGGAGGAAACCTGGATGGTTCAGGTATGAATTTCCTGGATGTGCCCCCTTTGTTGACAATGAGCTTTTTTGTACACGTGTATGTTCAACTACACACCTGAACCTCGGCTGGCCCTCCCAACATTTGAAGCTCTCTGAACAGGCCACCGCTTGCTCTTTTCATACCATATCCATACCTTATTAGAGAGAAGTTTAATTACTACAGGAAAGACTTTATAGATGTGATAAGTTTTTAGAGCAGGTGATAGTAACATAAAATGCCCCAAGTCCTATTACCTTCAAATCCTTCCAAGAAAGATTTCTGGAAATTTTATATCCCCTGGAAATGACACTCATATATAAGTGACATTCATATATATATTTATTCTTCTTTTTATTTACTTTATCTCTGCCACTATCAATTCTTTTGAGAATCAATCTCTCTCTCTCTCCCTCCCCCCGCTTTTTGGTGCTAGGAACCCCAAGGTACTTTATTACTCAGCTATATCTTCAGCCCTTTTATTAAATTATTATTTTTTAAATTTTAAGACAGGGTCTTGTTAAATTGCGTAGGGTCTCACTAAGTTACTGAGGCTGGCCTTGAATTTGCAATCCTCCTACCTCAGCCTCCAGAGTTACTTGGATTACAAGTGTACACCACCATACCTGGCCTCTCTTGAGAATATTAAGAAACCTATGAATCCTTTCCTTAGAAAAATATGTAAATATGCTATGATTTGGATGTCTCCCAAGGTCCGTGGGTTAAAGGCTTGGTCCCCAGGCCATGATGCTATTGAGAGGTGGTGGAATCTTTATTAGACAAGCCACACTGGAAGCAAGTTAGGTCACTGGGGATTCCATCGAAAGACAATTTGGACCTTGGCCCTTTCCTGACTCTTTTTGCTTCTCAGTCACCATAAGGTGAACAGTCCCTCCTCCATGTACTTCCACTGCATGGTTTACTGTGCTGCCACAGGCCCAAAGCCACCAGGCCAAATGACCAGGGACTGAAACCTCTGACACCATGATCTAATATAAACCTTTTAAGCTGATTTTTTTCAGGTGTTCATTACCTAGGCAGAGACCTAACTAACACAACACATAATAATTTCAGTTTAATTTTCAATCTATCCATAACCAAGTTAATGGAGCCCAGACTGAGGAAAATAGGCCTTTGGATGGATGGTATAAAAAGTGGATTCTTGAGTTCAGGTACCATAGTTCATTTATATGCCTGCTCTATTACTTATGCAGTCTTCAGCAAACTGATTAACCTCTCTGTCCCTGAGCTCCATTATCTAAAAAGCGGGTATAATATGAGAACCTACTGTCTAAAGCAATTGTGGACAATAAGTGAGATAATATTATAACCTGACACCTACATGTCATGCTAGAAGTTGACATCCAGTTGAAGGAGGAACTGGATCTTGTCCAAACCCCATATTATTCTTTACCCATCCCCTGATTTAGATGACCATGTCAAAGATACTGTCCACCACATCACATAATGTCAGGCAAAGGTCAATTTACCTACTATACAATGGGAAATATGGGAAGGTTTTAAGTAAGAAAGTGATATGATCAAATTTTTCATATTTTCCTTTTTCTTTGCATTGAGTGTGCAGATGATGTGTGGAAAGGAAGCAGAGTTGCCTCTTTGGGGAGTAGAGTCCAGGATGACACTCAGGATGCCCACCAGGGGACATGAACAAGGGTATTAAAGAGTGAACTAAGTGACTAGTTGGTGTGGGATGTGCAGGAGATGGAGGATAATTCTGTTCTGTGTGGCTCTGCGGTTTAGTGGTGCCATTTATCCAGATGGTAGCTGTGTTTGTTTTGATTTAGAAGTAGATATTATAATTGCAATAGCTTGGTTTCAAATGCTCCAGTGATGTTCACTTAGAGATGGCTGGTAAGAAGTTGAGTGGATGAGGAAGGTCGGGTGGATTATGGGAGGAACTCATCAGCATGGACATGATATGAAATCCTTGAGCAGTGAACATAACCTGAAGAGAGATTAGAAGAAGCACATCAGCATTGACTAAGCAACAGGGGAATTAGTAAAGGAAACAAGGGAGCCAGAGAGGAGGAGGAAATGGTGATTTGAGTCACAGGCTCCAAAAGACGGAGAGAAGAAGGGAACATTCAGTAAAATCATATCATTCCAAATGCTCACATGAGATTAGGACTCACTATAGATTCTGTCTGCCAAAAATGTTTCACTGAAATACTTGGGGAAATACTTCCCAGAATGAACTGATAAAGAAATGGGTTTGAGAAAGGAAAACCAGGAGCATACACAACTTTTTTTAGCTTCCGAGTTCAGAAACCAAGGTGTAGGGGCTCACAGAATACAACATGGGAAAAGGTAGGTGCCGTGGCCCACGCCTGTAATCCCAGTGGCTCGAGAGGCTGAGGCAGAAGGATCGTGAGTTCAAAGCCAGCCTAAGCAAAAGCGAGGCACTAGGCAACTCAGTGAGATCCTGTCTCTAAATAAAATACAAAACACGGCTGGGGATGTGGTTCAGCGGTTGAGTGCCCCTGAGTTCAATCCCTAGTACTCCCTACCCCCACCCCCACCCCCAAAAAAAAGAATATGGGGAGAGGGTCTGTTTTAGCTTGGGCCGCCATAACAAAACACCACAGACTGGGTGGCTTGTGCAATGAAAATTTACTACTCTCAGTTTTGGAAGCTAGGAAGTTCAAGATCAAGGTGCCAGTGGTCTGGTTTCTAGTGAGATCTCTCTGCCTGGCTTGCAAATGGATGCTTTCCCATGTGTTCTCACTTTCCCTTTCTATTGTGCTTTTGAAGAGAGGGAGGCACCTGCCTGGTACCTCCTTTTATAAGGAGACTAATCCTCTTGGATGGGGCCCCATGCTTATGACTTCATTTATGCTTAATTATTTCTGTGTCTCCAAGCACATTCACAGTAGTGGTTAGGGTTTCCATATATGAATTTTGGGAAGGGACACAATTCGGTCTATAGCAGGACATCCAGGGAAGACAAAAATTACTAGCAGATTTTTTTTTCCCCCCTGAAGATTTGGCCTACCAGTGGTAAGGCTGGCTGCCTTAGTTCCAGCTGAAAGGGACATTTTCTCTCAAGGACACTCCATAAACTAGTTGTACTGGTTGGGTGTCCAGCATCTATTTCTCAGAGATATGTGAATACTGCCCGCTGGAGTTGTGCACATCAGCCACTGGCCACTGTTTCTTAATAGCTATGTCCATTATAGTGGCCTCTGCTCCTGACCACAGTGATGGTTGGTGGATGGGCATATATCTCATCAGGCTCACTCAAGCCAAAGATACTTTCAGGACTTTGATTTAAACTCTCAGGATTGCAAAGCTCATTTCCACCGGGTTTATATCAAGGAACATGCAGCCATAGATGCAACTGGAGGTTATTTTATGATCAAAAAGGGAGAACCTGCTGAGGAGCCATAGCTAAAAACAGGGAGAGAAGGAGGACTGCCTGTACCAGACCTCCCCTCTAGTCACCTGGCCTCCCCTCTGGGCACCCGGCCTCCCCTCTAGGCTTTTTCAAATGGCATGCTCACAACTTCTTACTATTGCTTAGACCAGTTGGAATTGGGTTGCTTCTTTTATGTCACCAAAAGCACGGTAGCAAATATTGCTTTCCATTTCTTTGGACACAAATTTATGAATAAAAATTAAAACATCCATTTAGTTTTTACTCTGCAGTTCATAGGAGTACTTCACATCCATTATCTCATTTGATCCTGACAAATGGCATGCCATTTTACAGATGAAGGTCTTTAGTGGACAATTTGTAACTAGCATTCATAGCTCTGATTCTTACGCACCACTTCCCCATTAAACCCCTTTTAAAATAATCAGCTGAGTGTTGAATGCGTGGTTCCACGGCTAGTGCTGTCTCCATGTTGTTTATATTCTAAAATATTGTTCTGAATCACAGGCGCCCTTTACAGAGGCTATGGCCTGCAGTGAATAATCGACACTTGGTATTAAACTGCATCAAATATGAATGAGTTCACAAAGACTCAAAAAGCAACTTCACACACATTCCTCCATCCAAACCCAGGTGGATTATAGCCCAGAATCCTAAATGAACTCCCATGCTGTCTCTTGTGTTTATTAGTTTAAGATTATAATTATTATTGTCCTTAGTTTTTAGAATTTTTTGAGAATAGGAGAGAAGGAGAAGAAGGTGAAAGCTTGGAAAAATAGGACCTTATATTCAAAGCGGAGACAGCAAGTATCGCATACTAAATTCGTGATATTAAAAATAAGTCTAAAACAATTCTAGAAGATAACTAAGAAGTGCTCTACTTGTGGAAATTTGGAGAAGAATTTGACAATTACTGGTATAAGTCCTGCCTGTCCAGATAATTTGGACACGAATAACAAAGTTCGTCTTATTCATAGCAATGGCTCTTAAAGAATTTGGTTACTCTTTAGATAACTCAAAGGTATCCCACACTGTCCTGTGATTTCAGCAATATATTTGATAACCTCCTCTAATAGCTTTACAGTGAAGATGATAAAATGAAGACTGTAAAATCAGAGGTGCAGTAGATTTATAGGTAGTTTAAAATCCTACCCCAGAAGTCACTGTGCATCCCTGTGTATGTGACTCAGTTGCCTAGAAAATTGTTTGATTTTACACTTCAGTCGGTGGCATGTCATCCTTTTATTCTATGTGTTGGCTCCTTCTCTTTTTTTAAATGTTGTGTTTTCCATTTCATTCCCCCTTTCCAGGGCCATTTTACCTTTTAAGCACTCATTCTGGTGTACTTGGTAAGGGAACTTCCTAGCCTTCTTGAATATATTTATTTTGACATTGCTGCAGCTTTGAAAATGTATGGTGGGGTGTGTGTGAGTTTAAATTTATACAGTGGAACTGAGATATAAATCAAATTCTCCCTCTTTTTTCCTTCTACTCAGTGTTGTGTTTCTAAGAACTATTTATGTGCACTTGGTAAATCTGGTTTATTGCTCCTGACTATTATATAGTTTTCATAGCATTTCATGCATCCACTTGTCGGGTTCTACTTATATCTCTCCTAGAGATGAATCTTGCCTTCCCTATGATGTTGCTATGAATATCCCTAAATGCATTTCCTTATGGACACGTAGGAGAGGTTCTCTGGGGGATATTCCCATGAGTGAATAATGCCAAATCGTTCATCACGTTGTCTGAGCTAGTGTGTACTTCAATCCATGTCTACGGGGATTCCCTTTTCTCATAACTTCTTAGCATTTGATGTTATCCAGTTTCTATTATTGTCAATATTATTTGTATAAAGTTTTATCTTGCTTTTGTCTAGTTCATTACGAAATTATCACTTCATTTTCTCTAAGCCAGATGCAATTTCCAGTTTTTGAAGTTCTCATTTATATCTTTAGCCTACTTTTCTTTTGCTGATTTTAAGAAATTCCTTCTAGTTCTAGGTATTAATCACCCAGGCCTTTGGATCTTCTCTCAGTCCATCACCAGCCTGGCAATTTTGTGTCTTTGGTGAAATTTCCTCTAATTGTGAGGTGGTCAAGCCCATATGTCCACCTTTAAAGTTTATAATTTTGGAATCTTATTTAAGAAATTCTTTCCCATTTCAAGGTCTTGAAGACATTTTCATAAGTTTTCTATTCTCACCTGTATGATTTTATCTTTTCCATTTAAGAATTTATAATATATTTGGGATTCTGCACATTATCATATGAGTTTCACCTCTATTTTTCTCCAAGTAGTGAACTAACTTTTAACTAGATTTATTAAGTAATTTAATTATCTCCTTTCTAATTTATGATAACAAATATATTATACATACATATGCAAACATGTGTACAAAATTCTACATTATATATCATTGGTTCTGATTTTGGGTTCTTGTATTTCATTTATTTTTTTCTTCTTGAACTAGTAATATGCTTTATATAACTATAATATGGTTTTATAATATACCTTACTTTCTGGTGGGATAAATCATCCATGTTTTTACTTATTTGTAAAAACTGTCTCTACTTTTTATGGAATTTTTTTTTCATAAAAATGGAAGATTCAGTTTGTCAAGCTCCCTCAAACAACACTGCTGGGTACAAAAATTAATTTGAAGTGGATCATAAACCTCAACATAAAAGCTAAAAAAAATTGAAACTTGCTTATCAAAGACATCAATAAGAAAATTAATACACAAGTCACTGACTGGAAGAAATACAAGATAGGTGTCTAAGGAGTAGTATCTAGAATATATAAAGAATGTATACAAATATACATATTATAATATATGTATATAAATATATTAATAATAAAAGACATATAGCCTTAAAAAGTCAAAGGCAAAAATTTGAACAGATGTTACAACAAAGATACTGAATTATCAATAAGCACATAGAAAAGTGCCCAATATAATTATTCATCAGGGAAATGTTAATTGAAGCCACATACATTACAATGGATGAAATTAAAGTAACTGACCATAAACTGTATTGTTTAGGATGTGAAGCAACCACAAACTGGTGGTGGAAATATAAGATCACAACCACTTTGGAAAAGGTTGACAGTGTCTTATAAAACTAAGTGCTCAACTGAAAACTTAACCATATGATACAACAATTTCACTCTTGATTTTTTACTTACCCAGGAGAGGTGAAATGTGTCTTCACAGAAAGACATATAAAAATGTTCAATTTTAATCATAATAGCTCCAAACAGGAAACATTCTGGTTATCCCCATCAATATGAAAATGGATAATCAAACAATGTTACATCCACTTGGTTAAATAACATTCAGCAATAAAGAAGAATGAACTACCCACACAGTTAGTAGCTTGGAAGATTCTAAGAACATGTTTAGTAAAGAACCTTGAAAAATGGAGTATATATTGCATGGATTTGTTATGTCAGTTCTAAAATAGGCACATTTTTTCTTTCTCCAGTGGAAAATATCAGAAAACTGGTTGGTTGTGATAGAGAGCTGGAGTTAGCTACAATGGGTACTGTAACTTATCTTGATAAAGGTTTAGTTTACAAATATACCTGCATTTGTCAGGACTGGTTCATACACTTTTAAGATTTATGCATTCATTACATGCAT
The DNA here is from genome assembly GCF_045843805.1 of Urocitellus parryii. NCBI lineage: Eukaryota > Metazoa > Chordata > Mammalia > Rodentia > Sciuridae > Urocitellus > Urocitellus parryii. The sequence goes on along the minus strand of NC_135533.1, from coordinate 188,555,778 downwards.
GAAATATATTTGTGTGTATTTTATCTCAAAAGAAAAAAAAACCTGAAAATCAGTATTGAGCTCTAGTTAATAATATGCACACTAATATATAAATGGGGGATGTGCAGTGACATTTGCAATTTACTTTGAATTGCATCCACAAACTAAGATGGGTTGATTGATGAAGACAGAGAAATGGACAAATTATTTGATAATTTCTATATTTGATAAAGCAAATATAGAAAATGATTAGTGGTAGAATCTAGGTGGAGAGAATACTGATGCTTGCTATAAAATTCTTTAATTTGGCTACTTTAATAATTTGTTCATTCTCTTGAGTTTTCTTTGTAATTGATCACACAGTTTCTAAATAATGACTACTTATTTTCTTCTCTCTCAGTCTTCCAGCACCTGCAATATGATGCTGAACAATAATGGTGATAGCAGGTGTGGTGGATGCTTTGAATTAGCTAGCTAAGCATCTTTCCCAACCTCATCTTTTCTCCTCCTCTGGAGAGAGTATACAGAATTAATCAAACATTTTGCTGGTATAGATTGTAGGAGAGACTTTATGGTCCTGGAGCTAGCATTGCTGCAAAGGTCTTCCTGGTTTAACAGGCAGCTTTCAGACAATTCTTGCCTCTCATTATAAATAAAAAATCATTATCTATCTAATATTTGATACCACAAAATAATAAGTTATAACATATTATGTAAGTTACAATGCAAAAATAGCAAATTTAACACCTGTGCTAAATTACCACAAGCCAAATTAAGAATTGGAAATATTATCTACATTGAGTATTACTGTGCACACTTCTATATCACCTCATTCTGAAACATTATCCTCCCAGAGGCAATTATTTCTAATAATTCTTGCCTATTTATTAGTGTGTGTGTATGTGTATGTATGGTGCTAGGGAATGGAACCCAGGTCTTACATATGTTAGGCAAGGACTCTACCACTGAGCTACATCCCCTAGCTGCACCCCCTCCCCTTTTAGATGCTTTTATTACACATGAATATGATCCTTTTTTTGTAGTCTGATATAAATAGTATTATCTACATTGTGGCTTGCTTTCAGGGACATATAAAGGTATCTTACTATAGTCTTCTAGTTCTTGCCTTTTTCCCTTAATATTATGTTTCTAAGATTCATTCCTATAGTTATTTTTGTTTATAGTTCAGTTTTTAATAGTATGGAATATTAATTGGGCAGATTTTTCATAATTTATTTATTTATTCTGCTACTTGCATTTTTAGCTATCCCCTTATTTTTTATGATTCTATTATGAACATACTAGTAATAGTTTCTGGTATACATGTGTAAGAGTGTTTCCAGGGTGTGTCTAAGCAAGGAATAGCTGTGTCTTGGGGTATGTGAATTCTCAAATTTAGAGGAGAGGGCAGAATTTCTCATTACAGTTGCTTTAACAATTGACCATCTTCCAGCAGTGTATAAGTTTTTATTGAATCATACCCTTTGGGACACAATGTTATAAGATTTCTTAATTTTTGCCAATCTAGTCTATTTAAAATGACATCTTACTATGATCTTAATTCATTTTCCCTTCATTGGTAATGCAGTTGAACATCTTTTCCTGTGTTTATTTGCTACTTATAATTCTTTTCTATGTGAAATATTAAACCATGTCTTTTGCCTACTAAAATTTTTTAGTTTATTTTTGTAGTTGATTTGAAAAATTATTTCTATATTCTAGATATTTGTCCTTTGTAATATGTATGTTGAAATACTTTCTCCTGTTTTTGTGTTCATTTTTATCTACTTTTGATGAATAGATATTAATTTGATGTAGAATTTTTCAATCCTTTGTCTTATGCATAGTGATTTTTTTCCTGATTTGCTGAAATTAGATTGCTGCTTGGGAAAGGAAATAGGATATCAGGGACTTGAGAATGTACTTTATGCATTCAATTTAGAATTTTCTCCCCAAAGGGGAGCTTGTATCCCATGGAGCTATGTTTGAACAGGTATGAATGGCTCTGGGGAAAGTTGATGAGTCATTCTTTTGATTAGCCTCTAGGACATTTCAAATATGGTCCATAAGGCCCAGAGAAGATAGATTCAATAAAATTCAGAGTGGTCACAGCTTATGTAATTTCTACTCCATGTCTAACCAATGACTCCACAGTTCATATGAGTGAGAGATTTTACATTGCACACATCATCCTAATTGAGCACTCCACTGTCTTTTTGGTGTGAAAAATGACTGTGTTCATCCCATCAAGTGGAATAAGATGATTATGTGCACTGTTGTTTCCTAATAGTTATCCCATCAATAAAACATGATTTCATATCTTTCAAGGGGAACTAAAGTGCTAACATTTATTTCAAAATAAAAAGGGAGGAATTTATAAAGGCTTTCTATGTAAAATCCTCTAAGCCATTTAAATATTAAGAGTAGTATTTCTAAATTTACCTTTTTATATGCTATAGCTAACATAAGGCGGGGACAAATATATAATAGCTTAGTTAAAAAGGAGCAGGAGAAATATTGAATTGGAAACCTCTCCCCTTTTCTGATCACACTGTAGTAGATTGATTATGAGGACAAGTGAAGCTCTTTATTCCCCCCAGTATCCATACTGTTCACAAGGTGACATTGTCACCCTCCCATAAAGAGTGGAGACTAGGTAGGGGATTGTCTGAGGCCATTTTAAAGTATAGCTCCCAAATTCTTTGACACTCTTTCCACCGAGAAATGGGCCTATGTTCTCTCTCCATGTCTGGATGCTGACTGACTGCGTGATAAAATAAATATAGTAGCCCGCCTACCCATATGTTATTATTAGTCATTGCTGTTAATTTCTTACTGTGCCTAATTTGTAACTTAAACTTTACCATAGGTGTGTATGCATAGGACAAACATAGTATGCATAGTGTTTGGTTCTATCCATGGTTTCAAGCATTCACTGGGGGGTCTTGGAACATGTACCCCTGGATAAGGGGAGTCGGCTGGATAGTGGACATGATGTTGTATGGTGTCTGTCTAGGCCTCAAGAAACTAGCCACCAGCATTTCCTGTCTCTTTTGATGGTTGCTCTTAAGACCCAGCCATTATACTCTAAGAAGCTACTCTGCCCCCTGTAATGTCTGACATGGAGAGGAATTTGCCTACCCAGTGGTGGAGCCATCTTGGAACTGGGTTCTCCAGTCCTGGTGGAATTACCCAGCTGACATCTAGTGGAGCAGAGATGAATTGGCTGCATCAAGCCCGGACCAAATGGCAGATTTGTGAACAAAAAAAAAGTGATGATTGTTTTAAACTACTGTCTTGAGCCAGATTGTTCCATAGAGATAAATAGTTGGAATACTTCCCCTGAAGATAGGCTGGCTATGTATTTTACTCTGATAATAGGACATGGACAAAGTGATGTTGTGCCTGTTCAGAGCTTATATTTAGACTCTAAAGGCCTTGGGAACTTCTTTCTTTGTGCACTGCCTTTGGAACCTGTTGGAGGATGAGAGGAATGTGGCTCAGTTGCTTATGGATCCAGGCAGCAGCAGCCTACCTTTGGAAATATGAGGACCTTCTACCAGTCGTCTTCCCATCAACTGACCGCAGATGCATGAGCAAACTAGTCAAGAGCCACAAAGCCTGGCCCAGAGTAGAGCATCTTGAATATTTCTATTACTAGAGGAATCAATCTTTTCCTCCATCATTAATTAATTAATTAATTAATTAATAGGAAAGGTGACAGATCATAGTAGCAAGTTCATTAATAACAAGAGTAAATTTTTAAAATGAAATATCCAGACAATGAACGCAATATTCCACTGAAAATGAGTGAACTAAAGTTGTATGAATCAGTGGGAAAAAAATCTCACAAATACAATGTTTGGAGAAACAACTTAAGTGGCAAACTCAAATATTTTCCTGTTACACTTCTGAAGTTTCTCAGTATTTTCCTGTGCAATTGGACAATGACATTTGAATAGGCTGCATGGGAAGAAGTGGAATCATAGCTTATTTGATAATTAAAAATGGATTTAATCAGTTATGTAAGAGCTATCAAAAGTCAAAATCACAAACAAATTAGGTTAAAAGATGGAGCTTGCTTTTGTTTGCGATTCTATAATTGAGCAATGGTTCATTACATGAAATAGAATCAGTGCTCCCAATGGGCATGACAGAACAGTTGTTTTTCATAAGTTGGTAATAAAGAAACAATAATAATTTTAAAATAAGATCTTAGGTTACTTTTCTTGTAGGGGCTGAAGCAAGAGGGACTTCCTTATCATAATGACTCAGATTGACTGGCTCTTTCTGATTGGTTTCTGTGACTTTCCTGTTTTTAGGAAAAACTGGGCTGTTTGGGGGCTGTACCTGCATCCTTAAAGTTTTAATTTGATCATATGGCACTTAGCAAGGGTTATTCCATTTTGGTGGGGTCTGGTCTACTGGGGCCTAGAAGCTCAATCCAAAACAAAGGCCTCCCATAATTTTGTTTATTAGAATATTTCAAAGTTTTATAAAAATTGATTTATATAAAAATATGTCTAATGAGTCATCTATCCCAATCAATGAGCCCTTGGTATTTTAATGGGCATGATTCTTGACGCTTATGGAGTATGTACAGGCATAGCAATGAGGTTAGACTTTAGCTTTAGATTACTTTTATGAAAGAGAAAAGGGAACCAAACATTGCTCAGAATTTGCTCATGTAATAAGATTTTCAGAAATTTTATTTAGTGTATTTAAGACATTCCTGTCCCCTTATCCCAAGGTCTCAGGTTTGACTTGTAGGACATTATTTACTTCCACCTCAATCACCCTAGGAACTAGAGTACAACCACAGGATGAGTTATTCTGACACATCCTGAAGTCCATGCTATGGAGGCTTCCACAAAGCTTAAAGATTCTTTCATATTACTGGTGAATCACTTCTGTGCTTGTGATTTTCACACTGCCAAATAGTGTTGCAGATCTTTGAGATCTAAGATTCCCTCAATCAGGGGCTCTTGCTCCCTTGTCCCCTCCAAGTCTGCTCTGTGCCTGGATGCCAGAACTTCTGAAATCTGCTTGGCAGTGCTTTTTCTCCTTCCTAGTTTTGTGTTTGCTGTTGATTTGATTACTCCTTCTCTGCTAGAGGTGACCACACCCACACTTAGATGTGTGACCAGCAGTTTCCTGTAGTGGGATGTATATACATCTCTTCTCCTCAGACTTGAAGCTCAGCACAGTGACTTGCTTGGGCCAGTGGGATGCTGGTACCCATGGCCTGAGCTGAAGCTGCTGGCATGGCTGAGCATGCTGTCTCACTCTTTTGTCATGACCATGAGAAGAATTTGACCCAGATAGCCGAAGGTCAAGTGGCCAAGGCCCTACTCACATCTACAGCAGAGCCCCCCAGTTCCCTTGCACATGAGAAAAAGAAGTATTGAAAGTAGAACTCTGTTATACAGCTAAAAACTGACTAATGTAAGTTTCAAGTTGCAATTCTCAGAGCTTTGTAACTCCAAATTGTCCATCTATGACATAGCCATTTTACCATATGAAAATATATTGATAATACCCTGTTTAGCCAATAATTGTCGTGTTTCCTCTGCTCAAATAACTTTTATTAAAATATGAATTTGGGCTTCTCCTTAGATGTTTACAGGTATTGTTTCTTTTCCCTTGTCAATGTGTAATTTTCAAAAAGGCAAAAACAAATCCCATGGAATTACAGAATGAGTACATGTCAACCATTTAGCCAACTCATCAGTGAAGAAACAAAATAATAAAACGGGTTATTTCTAGACAATAGCAAAAAGAATGTTAAAAAAAAGGATTGCTAAGCTATATACAAAGCTGGTTCATCTTCTACAGAGCAATAAACATTAGCTTTGAGGTCTTCTTTACTGGACTGTGGAAACAAATACAAACCAACCAAATGAGAAGCGGCAAAGACTATGGGTCAGATATTGCAATGGAGTCAGTCACTATCACTTGCATTTTGGAAAAGACTCAAAGACCAGCAGAAGGGTCGGCTAATGTGAGAGTGCCACAGAGAACTCCTTGGGTTGAGGTGGCCAGCACAGAGAAGCTGTAGGTGGGCTAAAGAGCAGTGAGGTGCTCCATGTGATTGGTGAGGCTGTGTATTTGGCTTTCTGTTTGGTTCTAAGTTAGAAGGAGGGATAAGTATTTAGGAAGCTGTCAGTTATTGATTGAGTTCTAGCCATTTGAGGCCAAATGTTACCTGGGCTTTTGTTTGACTTCTTGGATTTTTATTAGAGAGTGGTTTGACTTCCTGGAGGTCAGGCTGGCTAGAAATCAGATAGGCTGGCTTCCAGGGCTGGTAACTACAGATTACAGATTGGTTTCCTGAGCTGATTCATACAGGTTGTGGGTCAGAGTTCTATTTTTACATATCATCTGACAAATATTAATTTGTATATTCAGTCTATTAGTAGAGAACTCTGTAAATTAAATGTAGTATATAGGCTTTATTCAAACATTAAGGACTAAGTCAAACTCAGGTACATACTTCTAGAAAATGACACAATCCCTTGTATAGAGATATTAAACAAAATTCTAGTCGGCATTAAGAGATATCCCACTTCCCTTTTACCTTATTTCCAAGTTTGGGATAAATTTTTAATGCTGTGTATTAGGAAAAGATAAAAATTCAGGAAATTGGGAGTTATTTGTTCAGTACCGAAAAAATGTAAGAACTACAAAAGCACAGGATAGAACTACTCTTAAAACTTTAGCATAAATTTATTTCAGGAAGAAAAGGCAGTATTAGAAAGATCTATGTAGGTCACAGGTTCAAAAGCATTCTCCAGTCTATTTACCAATTATAAAACTTGAATTTTTAAATATTTACCTTATTTATTCTTTTAATCTATTTTTCAATTTATTCTCAATGTGAGTTGAAGACAGATGTTGTCCTGAGTAATTACTTCCTACTAGATAACATTCAATAAATTAGATAAGACCTCTAGCACTGACTCTTGAGCAGGAGCATATGAAAAACTGGACACGCAAAACTTTTTTGACTTGAAATGCCTTTATTTCTCCCTATCAGAGCACATGTAGGATGATTGTTTTCAGCATTTTATTTTTGGATTAAATTTCCCCAAACTCTCAAATGTCTAAATGATGTGCATTTTATACTTATGTAAACTATCTCTTTTCCAAAAACATATAAAACAGGAAGAATCTCATACCACATTTGGGTATTACTTGTCCTTATCTACATATAAAGTTTTTAATTTTAGTAGGCATCTAATTGTGGACCAACATGGAATAGTATTTTTAACAAGAAAAGTCTTTAAAATATAATATTGACTCATATGTAAATGTAGGTAACTAGTTTTGGCTATGAGAAAAAAATAAAATCTATATTTATGCTTCTAATTTTATTTTAATTGGGCTTTTTCAAGTACAGGTAGCCTTCTTATTTTAATAATCAGGTAGCCTACTTATTTTAGTAGTATATATGTGGCCAAATTGTCAACCATCTGGTTGCCCATCCACTAGGTGTCAGTGCATCCCTATACTGAAGTAACTGGTAGAGTATCCCTCTGGTGACAAAAAAAGAAAAAAGAAAAAATCAGGAGGTTACATTCCTGCCTTCCTCTCAGTGGTACCAGAGAGGCCACAATCAGGCCAACTCGCCATTGTTTTCATTGTAGGATGGACTCAGATTGCTTTTGTCATTGTCTGACTGACATCTGCAAACTCTGGTTTCAATAATCTCTTGCTTCCCTCTCATTAAACATGGCAGGCTCCAATTGAATTTGAAGAGGGTAATCGATGCTTTGTTTTACTGTGTTAAATTAATGACATGGAACGGAACTGAATGCCAAGACCAGATGACACACAAATAAACGTGTCTCTCAATCATGTGGTTCATTTATAATGACCACCAGAGTGAGCGATTGCACACTGAGTGACTACAGCCATCCTGCCTAGCATTACTTCAGCTGTGAGCCACCAGAGTTCAACAGCATCCTCTCAGCAGAGAACCAGACTTGTTTTGGATGTACAAAATATGTGTAAAATAATAGAATCATGTGCTCTTGACTTCAATATGAGGAAATATGCTTTTTAAAATGTATTTATTCATTTGTTTACTTTTGTGATGCTGGAGCTCAAACCCAGGGCCTTGTGCATGCTAGACAAGCACCCTAACTCTGAGTTACACCCCCCAGGCCATTCTGAACAAGTATTTAAATACTTGACCTTGGTATAGTCTCAGAGGAACTCATGTAGTTGATAACTATGGTTTCAGAAGTGCTTTGCCTAGCACCCATTCATAGTGGCAATCCCTGAATTATATCTGGTTGAGTTAAAGCTACACTTTTCAAAGTATTCTTTGAAGAACATTGGTCTCATTGGAAGTGAATAGGCAATACTAAAAGTATTTCATAAAAAACTCTGAGAAAACCAAAGTAAACCATGTTTCTCTCATGCAGGACTTCCTAGCACCTTTAGCGTCCTTGTGTGCAAATATGCAAGAAGAGAATATGGGATGCAGGGATTTTATATATATTTTATATAAAATTATCATCATCTATATAGTAGATGGACACAATGCCCTTATTTTATTTACTTTTTTTTTTGTGGTGCTGAAGATTGAACCCAGTGACTCATATATGCCAGATAAATACTCTACCACTGAGCTACAGTCCCAGCTCCAGGGATTTAATTTTTTTTAACCATAAGATAATTATTTCGGAGTATCTTGCCAAATAAGTTGATTTTTGAAAATGTGAAAGAGACTTTATTTCCTTCTATATCATATATTGAGCACCTATTGTGTGTTTAGCACTCTATGGAAGTATCTAATAATTTGAGTGCCATATGAAGAACAAAGTGTACAAGATTTAATTTTTCTAGTAATGTGTAGTTATCTTTGTTTCTCAGGACATTTACGTGTATCAAGTTTCAAAGCCTACAGATCACCTGAAGTAGGCACCAGGCATTGCTATTGGACTCATGTTGCACTAGAGCGTGAGATATTTCCCTCTGTAGTCAAAGAAATCCTTTCAGTTGGGGTGGAAATCTTTTAGCAAGTGGTTGACAAGAAAGATGTTCAGCCAAGGGGAATTTCATGGGAGAATGTGGAACCCCTTGGCAGGTAAGAGGCAGGTGCTTAGAATGGAATTACATGATCCCAAAAAGCAGGCCTAAAAATCTAACAAGCAACATTAGAAGCAAGAATCAGGGTAAAAATACACAGAGAGCAAAAGTGAAGGCATCCAATAGAAATGTTCAGTTTCTAATGGAAACCAAGGCCTTAATGCTGAAAGGAGAATTCTGGGTCTGATGCTTCTGTTGGTGAACAGCAGCAAGAGGCTTTGTGAAGTGCTCATGGAGACCTGAGTGAAGCAGACCTTGGCTGCTAAATACAGATGTGAGCATACCAAAGACTGGGCCTCGTCTCCTCTGTGAGAGGTTTGCAGGGTGGGCACCATCTGCTATCAGATCTTTCAACTGGCTCCCAGTCATGTTCCTGGGATTGAGAACACCTTCCCTCCCATAGACACTTGCTCATCTCTGATCACAGATTTCTAGTATTTTCTGATAAACCTCAGCGAAGGCTTGTGACAAGAGTGTGATGAAGGAGTAAAGTCACATGTTTTCCCTGAGAGAACATTGATAAGATGCTTAAAATATGAGAATGAGCTGCATCAGGTGGATAAATGATGTGTCCTGAATTTTCAACCAGAGGCTGTGGGCTGTGGTTGATTGATTTAGGTCTTTAATAATAATTCATGTTTAGATTTTACTTTACCAGCTGGAAATACAAAATAAAATCACTTTTTGAAAAATTTTCTTGAGATATCACATACAGAAAATTAGATCATTAAGTATAAATCTTGATGGATTTTCAAAAACCAAAAGGACCCTTTAAATCAGCTCCTAAGGAAGAACAAAGCCATTAACAGTGCCCCAGAATTCCTTCTGGTCCCCATCTACCCATTACTCCATGACAACAGTAACTACTGTCCGGCTGCAAACTGCCTGGCTCAGTTTTGCCTGTTTTGAATATGTACATGGAATTTTATACTGTGTGTCCCTTTATATATGATTTCTTCTGCTTGATTGTGTTTTGAGATTCATCCACATTATTGTGTGTAGGTGTAGATGGCTCATTCCCTTTGGTTTAGAGAACTTCACCACGTGAATATTTTGCCACTGATTTATCCATTCCATGGCTGAAGGACATGGAGTAGTTTGGAGGTGACTGTTATAGTGCTGCTATAATCATTCTTCCATGTGAATTTTGGAAAATTCATGAATGGGTCAAATTAAAAAACAAACAAATAAACATTCAGATCTATTGGTATAGAACTGACAGGATCTGATTACGAAAAGTCCACAGTTCACTCTCATTCCCAAGGTAAGTTCAAGGATGCCAACATTCAGCCCTACTACCTTAGAAAGGAAGTGCAAAAAGTCTAGTACATCTGCCTTTAGCCCTGTTCTTGGCTGCTCTTTCAGATGCTGTCTGCCGCAGTGTGATACTTTTGTATCTAACCATAGGAGACAAGAACCTTTATGTCACAGTCACTACCTTACAGGGTAACCGCAGAGATGTGTGCTCACTGGACTAGTTCTTGCCACTCATTTACATAGAGACCTTCCACATGTTGTGCCCATGAGCCAGGCCTGTTAGATTAGATGAAGTATGGGCCTTAGGCCCTCTCTGGAGTGTCCATAACCAGCTATTCTCTAGTTTATAACAAAAAGTAGGATTTGCTTTGGATTCTGAGTCTCAAATTAGCATCTGTTCTTTTTTTTTTTTGTGTGTGTGTGTGTGTATGTGTGGTACTGAGGATTGAACCCAGGGATGCTTTACTGAGCTACACCCTCAGCACTTTTCTTTTTTTTTAATTTTGAGACAAGATTTTCCTAAGTTACTTAGGGCCTCACAAAATTGCTGAGACTGGCCTCGAACATGCCATCTTCCTGCCTCAGCCTCCTGAGTCGCAGGGACTACAGGCATGTATCACCACACCCAGTGACTATTTCACTCTTAAAGTGAGTCTCCTCAGAATTCTCTGTTGACATTTTTCTTCCAGGGCCAATATGATCCATAACATGTTGGAGCTCTGAAGACAATATCCCAAAATATGGAACCTGGTCATACCTAGTACTTTAAAGTGAAGAATACTGGGATTGCAGAAGCAGGAAGGTCACTCTGGTATTCTCCTGACTTCTTCCCCTAAAGTAGGTCAAAAAAGAATTCATTGACCTCCTTTCATCTGAAAGTGAAGTAGGTCAAAGACCCTCATTCCAGAGGATGCTACTCTAAACCTTGATGCCAAGAATAATCTGAACAGACAGGCCTTGCTGAGCTATTTGAGTTTATTATCACCAGGCCAAACCGTCCTCTAATTAACTTCATTATGACTATCTAATAAGAATGCACAGTTTTCCCTGAAA